>NC_043962.1:26435109-27035109 GCF_902148855.1 Sphaeramia orbicularis | reverse complement strand
GTCTTATCCAGCAGATATTCATGAAGGTTTTTGAGCCCATTCTGGTCAGAATAAGATATTACAGTCCTGTTTGCAGCATTCCTGGTTCATACTTTACAATGTTGCAGGCTGTTTCGCAAGTAGCACAAAATAAAACTAACATTATTAATAATATTTTGCAACATTCAGCTCTGAAAAATGTTAAAAAAAAAAAAAAGGAGCCAGACTTGTTAAGAGATGTAAAACCCTATTATGAAATGTGTCACATTTACTGTTCTAGTAGCTAATTACTAAATATAATCAAAATGTTAAATATTAGGCTGAAATGTTGAATATATCCATGCTGATGTTAGCTTGAGACAACTCGTTTTGTTTTTTGTGGTAGACAGTATACCTCCCTGGACATTGTATAACACATGACAAAAAAATGCAATCTTCTCATGTTATATATTGATGTTGTTGTCAGAGAATGAATGCTTCGGCAGAAATTCCTCTCACTGACACCAAACAGCTCCATCCCAGCCTTGGGATACAATATTTGGTATGTTTTCTCATTTTGCTTCTTATTTAACAATTAGTTTTGCTTCTATTTTATGTTGCTTGAAGCTTAAAAACGCTCTTAATTTGATCGTGTGCTACTTTACAAACAACAACCCCTGTTCCTACTGTGAAATTTGTTGTATTTGTCGAATTGGAAACTCAATTTTAAGCATTATATCTGCCACAGTAGCCTACTCTATACTCACAATAACAACCTTCCTCTCCTCAAAGTTTGTAAAAAATAATATTAAGCGCTTAGATAGAACTGACAGATAGATCCCGAGTTTTTACAGAAGGCATGCAGATAGAGAGACAGACCTACAGTCAAGTTTGGAAAAGTATAAACAACTGACAAATTATAGAGAAAACTACAGAAGCTGCACAGACAAACAAGGGAAAATGACAAGGGCTGTCGGAAATGCTTAGAAAAAGTTGCACCCTTGGTAACAGAATATTCGAGGCAGAGTCCTTCTCATACCAGCTCTGCATTAAACTGGTTTTGCATCAGGTTGTTTTTGACAGGAGTTGTGGGTAGAAGGTGAATGAGCATTCTCTATGTCTTTACATCCACCTTAATGAGACAGTAAAAAATGAAATATTTAGTAATTACACTAACATTAACCCATAAAGACCCAAACATCGACCAAAACCATCTACTGATCTAAAATGTTTAATACTTGTTGATCCATTAATCCTATCAATCCATGTAAATAATTGGTGTAAAATGCAGTTTGTCATCTTTTCATGGTCATCAGATATGACCCATTTGGACGTTCAGAGGCTCCATAGTGAACGTAGAAACACTATCATCTTCTACAACATTGATTCACCAGTTATTTTACAGACATTTATTTATCAAATTCCAACCTAATGTTGACTAAAAAAGATGCAATGACTTTTTACCATCCCTTTAATGTCCAAGTTATTCTCTGCAACATTCTCTTTTCGTCCACAAGTAATTTTTTTCTCTATGAGGGTTGAGATTTTAGCATTAACTAAAACATTTCTAGTAAAGATAAGAAGAGAAGAGTTAATGAATGCTCTTATTTCAGGTTATGGAAACTGTTGCATGATTAACTGTTATTAAAGTCATTGTGTTACTAAAGAGTTTCCTACGTAACCCTTTGAAGACCCAAACATCCACCACCGACCAAAATCATCTCCTGATCTAAACTGTTTGATACCTGTTGATCCACTAATCCTGTCAATACATGTAAATAATTGGTATAAAATGCAGTTTGTCATCTTTTCATGGTCATCAGATATGACCCATCTGGATGTTCAGAGGCTCCGTAGTGAACGTAGAAACACTATCGTCTTCTACAACATTGATTCACCAGTGAAACCCATGGAGTTGACTCAGTGATAGTGGATGGAGACACTTGGTTTGTGTTCATTTAATAATATATTCTGATGAAAATGTCTTTTTTTTTTCAGTTTTCTCTATTTTTTATATAATAACCCTCAACTTTAATGTAAGCTTTAATGAAAATCTATAGGATCAGTACAATAAATACTGGAAAATACCAGATTTTTTCTGGAAAAATGCAAAACACAGAGGATTATTTTATAATGAATGGTGAGAAATCACTTAAGAAATGTTAAATATAGACAATAAATCTAAAACAAAAGAATCTGATTTCTTTTACAGGCTATGGCAAATAAAGGTTGAATGCATCAAAAAGCAGTCAGTCATACATCGTTTTGTTTAGGAACATGACCAATCAGTGTTCGGTGACTAACAACACGTAATCATTGATTGTTTTGGCCCTAAAAGGCTGTGAAGCATTGCCAGTTGGGATTTGTCATTTAATGTGGTTAGACGATTTGTAGACTTTCATTAAGGTTATCTATCATTAAGCTGATTGGAAGTTCAGAAGAGGCCAGTCTAGCTTTAAGTGTGACAATAATACAAATGAAGGTCCAACTTTACTGACAATAATTGGAAAAAGTGCCAAGTAGTTACTGAAGTTATTTCTACTAATTATTCTTATGATAAGTATGACTTTGTAGAATTTGATGACAATGTTGTTGATGGGTGGAAGTAATTTCAACAAAATGATGTGGTCATTACTGGAAACAAATACACCTGTGTTCCACGATACAATTGTATCTGATACACCCACAGTACAGTGGATATGTTCAAATACACACACACACACACACACACACACACACACTGTGCACTTATGCTGACACTCACAGAGTGTAAATTAGGATAATGACAGTCATCTAGAAGCTAAAATAAGAGCTGGATGTCTCCTTACTGGATTCAGGCTGAGAGACTGTGAGCTCATCAGACAGAGAATGGAGTGAGATATGTCCAGTGTCAGCGCTGATGAAACTCACCATGACTTGGCAGGGGCCACTCACAGAGGCACTACATGATGAATAGGGGGCAGTCTCACCCCTTTGAATCAACTAAGGGTGTGTGTGTGCATGTTGGTCGACATGTGTGTTTGTGTCTGTTTCAGTCTGTGTGACCTGTCTGTCTTGGCTCCTGACATTTAGAGCAGTAAGATCCCTTCATTATTACATGTTTTAATATTTAATTCTGCGATTTGATAAAATATGATGTCTCATTAATGAGGTGATCCATCCCTAGAAATCAAAAGTCATCCAAACCAGGATGATACTGCTCTATTGGAACTTTCATATGTCTCATCCTTTTCTTGCTTTGGTCGACTCAAAATTACAGCTTGTTGTTTTACATCTTCCCTGTGTATTTTTAGTTGATCTCATCTCTTAATCAGTATTATGTAGCATGAGATTTTGTTATTTGCTTGTGCATGTTTAAAATAGCACAGAAATCATTTCATCCCTGTCCATTAATCTCCCATTTGCTTAATTATCACAGTTGCTAATTACAAACCTCTCAACTGATGTGAGTAGGCCTCCTCTGCCTGTTCCTTCCACTATTCTTCCCCTTCCCTCCTTGTTTTTTTGTGGTACCATTTATAACGTACGCTGCAAAAAAGGAGCTTCAAAAAAGCTTTGTTTCCTGGAAATTAATCTTGTTTTTTCTAAAAAGATTATAATCTCATCAAACTCATTTTCTTTAGAAAAGTAATCTCATTCTAAGAAAACACAGTGTATAGAAACTTGTCTCAAAAGGACATTCCAGCTAATACTGAACTAGATTTAACCAGTAACATCCCAGCAGAGATGCAAGGCTGACCTTATTTTCAGAGTGACCTCCTGCACAACATCTCAGTTTACTGTTTTGGCTTAAAGGTTTTTTGTACTGTTTGATTTTTAAGTGACTAAAATTTTACTTTAGTTTTATAAATATAGCTAAGCAAACTTTGCTTTGACTGCTGACATTTTATTTCAACACTAGACAATAGGTTGTTGGTGGGTAATGTCATATCATAGTGCCCACACTGTGAAATTTTCTCCAAAGAAAACTGTCAAACTGCATCTGGTTTGAGACACTCAGCATCACTGTAGTCCAGTGTTTCCCAACCAGTGTGCCGAGGCACATAAGTGTGCTGTGAGAAATCATCAGGTGTGCCGTGGAAGATTATTTAATTTCGCCTGATGTGTACTGTAAGCAAGTGGTGTGATATAGATACGTATGACTGCACGCGCCAGTGATCCACTCTACAACAACAGTTTCCCTTTGCAAAGTGAAAATGAAGGTGAACCAGCCCCAGTGCTGTGTGTTCTGTGGATAAACCCACCCACACTAGTGTTGTGCAGACCCGCGAATTGGGTTGGGGCAGGGGGCATATGCCTCTGTTACATGAATCTTCAGTTCCTTCAAGAATATCAGTTTTGTGTTCAACTAAACAGGCCCAGGTTTCACACTGAGGAAGTAAATTGAGACTAGATTTGCATTTTATTTTAATAAATATACTTTTTGTGACATTTTTGTTAGGTGGTGTGCCTTGTGATTTTTCTAATGTAAAATATGTGCCGTGGCTCAAAAAGGTTGGGAAACACTGCTGTAGTCAGTTATGAAACTATAGGGATAAATGCAAGAAATTAAACACTGGAAAAATGGCTTGTGAGCATTCCAATGTATTTGTATACTTCAACAGTGTGTACAACCATACTTTTTTTTTAACAACAGCTAAAAACAATGCCACTAACACTTAAATCAGGTTAACAGTGACACAAAAGTCATAAAATATAGTGGAAATCACTTTTGGTGATCAGTCTGTCCAAACTTATTAGAACGGAACTATCTGTATGTCATTGTCTGTAAGTCTGATATTTGGCTTTAGTACTGATAATCAGGTTCATTTTCTTTGAACCGCTGTAGTGGCGACATTTTGGTACATTTCTATATTGCTACAAACACATTGTCATAAGAGCAAATTCACAATACCTGCACCTTGGAATTAAAAGTAGGACAGTTTTGCTACTTGTAATTAGGTCCTGACTGTTCCTTTGTGTATAAATCTGTCATTTCTCCTCTGACTTTTCACCGCATGGAGACAATACTTTACAGAGCATCGACTTTGCTTGATGAGAGTATACATGAATGATTCTTTCCGAAGCTTTTTGATCCTTATACAGTGCACAGTTCTGTAACTTACCCATACCGATCCATGTGTTTAGTAACATTTCACTGGTCCTCTGAGACTCGTTAATACATCAATGTTACATTAACATCCGTAAGGTTACGATAGAGACACTGTGGTGTTGAATATTAGTAGGTAAATTATTTCACAAATGTCATTTGTTGTCTGTAGTAGTATCAGTGGCCTCTACTGCGTCAGGAGCAGAACTTTCAGTTCCCTCGAAAAACAGCTTCTGTACATAACACAAGGATCACATCCAACATATGATATGATTTGTGTAATATCATCTAAAGTCGCATAGTTCAGCTTTTCTTGTATTTCTTTCATTTCGCACTTGACTTCTTCTTCTGTCTGGAATTCATGCATAACCATAATCATGTGGCTACAATCAACCTGTTGACCCTTTGCTAAGCCCCTCCCTTTTGCAATCACTGCATACACAGGCACAGCTTTTATTTTATTCCCCTTAGATCTAGAGTGTGAATCAAACTAATGATATGGGAGCAATAACCATGTGCTTTCAACAAACAGAAAAGTGGGATTTCCTTATCTTAATTTGGTTTAGCAAGCAGTGAGCTAAAAACAACAATGAAAGCAAAGAGGAGTGATAACTAAACATTAGCCTAAAATAATATAATATCAGATGTACTGCCTTACCCTGCTGTGCCAGACCATTGTTGTTTATTTGTTTCTTGTTGAGATGTGGGGTGCATGGCTCTTATTGCAAGTGGGAGTTTTATTTCACTTTTATATCCCTCTTCATTCACAATACTCCAAATGATATCGCAAATTCAGCTCTCAAATGCTGTTTTTCCAGAGGGTTTTGTCAATTTCCTATGGAATATCTGTCACTGATATTGTTGAAAATGCAGGCCATAGTTTAATATTACAAGTGCAAAAGCTTGCCAGAGGTAAGAACACTAAGGGAGGCTTAGCAAAGAGTCAATTTGCTTCTTCTTGTAATGCATGAATTCTTTCTAGGGCTGCTTTTTCAATGTACAGCAAAGAGGGAGTTAAACTGTTATGGACAGATTATCATGTTTGGAAACCTGCCCGAAACTCAGGATGTTCAGTCCTGAGCAGACAGTGGGTGGATAAATGTCTACCTCTGACATGAGATTACCTCCCCACCTCTTAAAATCTTGGTTACCTCGGTTGTTGCTGGCTATGTATACCGGGCCATCATGCTGCTATTTCTGCCCATGCCAGTCGCTCCAGGATGGCTGCTCTGAGAGGGATGCTTTGAAGAGCTGTCCAGGTGAGAGCTTGGCAATGGTAAACCTTTTTCTGCTCTTTCGCAACACAGAGTGCCCTTCAGAGACTCAAATTGCCCCACGGTGTTATGGATAATACTCAAATCTACACTACAATCACATCCACACGCACACATGATCAAACATACAGTACACACAGGAGCTAAATCTAAAGCTTTGTATATGTGCATAAATACAGTATGTATGAAGCGTATGCACATGTTCTTGAATCACACACATACACTCACATCAGTTCACATTAAAATAGCAAGTTGGACAAAAACAAAAAAAAAAAAGTGGAAGACAATCACTTTGGCTTGAAACTTTCCCTTGGTACCATTTCAAACAGAGAAAAAAAGCTTCAACGGTTTGTTTTTCTCTGTGGACTTCAGCTCTTCTCTCAGTCCACCTCTTTTTGTTTTCTCTACTCGTCCTCCCTTAATTTCACCTCCTCTTTTCTAATGAGTGCAAACATAGCCAGACTACAGATGAGACCATATGTGCTTGTGTGTGTATGTGTAATTATGTGTGTCTAATTATGTGTGCTATTCTATTCGAAGAGTGTGCAGCGGCAATGGAGGTGCACAGAAAGTGAACTCATCACCTAACAAATCTTAAGAAATGCTCTGAGAATGCACTAAAAGTCTACTGGAAAAGTTCCTATCACTTTTGTCTCTTTGAGCATTCTCAAAGGACATATGCTGTGTAAACTAATATTGGCTCATAAGGCATGTGTTTTCCCCCCTCAGAATCTATGTCTTTCTGTGACAAAAAAGAAGTTCAAGAAGTTTTAGATGAGATCTTAGCTGAAAAAGTGGTCAGAATGAACATTTTAGTCATGACTGATCATCTCATCTTGTGTTTCTTCCTCATTAAACAAAGCTCTACTTCTACTGTTTATTCCACACCTATCTAATGTAGGTTATAGTACTTTTTTTCCCATCCACACCATACACTGTACGCAATTAGTGGACAGTGAACATTAAGACCAGTAGTTTGTGATCCAGCAGTTGCGGTCTGAAGTGACCATATTTGGACAAAAGCAGTATGAGGGGTCAAAGATGTCTGAAAGGGCTCCATGATGGATTTAGAATAAATACTAGCATACTGAGACAGTAAAACCTGTTATCCACAATGTCATTCCAGCTCTTTATCAAGAAAAAATATGTTTTATTGAGTGAAAAACAATTCCTGAAAGCTTTACTCTGCAGGCGATTGAGCTCTAATACCATCCTGTAAATCAGAACTTTCTATTTGACCTAAGATCTTAGTACCAGAGGAAAAATAAAGGTAGACTACAAGATGACTTTGTAGAGATTACAAATAAAACAGGTGAGGCCCGGATCCTGGAAAAACTGCTGACTTCAGCTGAAGCCAATATGGAAGATGGATGATGGATAGGGTTGACTCTGGGTTCCATAGACATACTTTCTAACCTCTTTCTAAAGCATTAGCTAATCCCGGAGCCCTCACACAGCTCTGATCCTTCATGGTTCTGTCCCTTATGTCCAAATATGGCCACCCCTGGCTCCAAAATTACATAGCAATGGCCAAATCACAGTAGATCAGAAACCAATGGGTGATCATTTACAGTCAGTGAATAGAAAGCTATGATGTCAGCCACACCTAGTTTTTATTGACAGGTTTATTTGATAGCCTGCTTGTGTTTATCTAATAAAATACAATTTTTTTTTTTTTTTGGGGGGGGGGGGGGGGGGGTTAACTAACAAGACCATAAAATTGTTCCCCGGTGCTTGATGAAGTCTCCTGTTTTACTTTGTCAGTAAACCATCATTAGCGCTTCCATGAGCCCCCTTGCACACGTGCAGCTCCATCCCTTTTGTCTAAATATGGTCACTTCCTGCTCCAAAAGGCCAACATGACAGAGGCCAAATTGCAAACTACTGCCTTTGAATTTAGTTTCAGACCAGAAACATAATTTTTCCTCTGTTTATTAATTATATACAGTCCAAGGTTATTATCATTAACGAAAACGAACAAAATGACGAAAACTAAAATTGAAAAAACATTTTCGTTAACTGAAATAAATAAAAACGAATTAAAAGACAAAAACGATAACTAACTGAAACCATATTGTATGGTTACAAAACTAACTAAAACCTATAAAAATTATGTATAAAATTCCCTTCGTTTTCGTCTTTGTCAATGTCGGATTGATATCAAATTGATTTATTTCGCTCCAGAAATTTTAGCTATTTTAGCCATATTACACTTCACAGTCTGTCATGTCTGGTCACTTGTGGTTTCCAGTCGTCTTCTGGTCCCCACTCTACGTGGAACATACAGACTAAAGCTGGGACAAAGCAGCACAGTCCTGTCTGGGATTTACTTTAGTGATGTGTGGGGTTGTTTGTTTGTTTTTTTTGCACTCACTGTGTGTGTTTGAGTGACAGAGACAGAGCAGAGCTAAAGGACAGCATCAGACAGGACTAGCATCCAGGTAAAGACTGGAGAGTTTATCACCATGAAAAGGCCTTCCAAGGCCTTAAGTGAACAGTTTAGAAGAGGAGAAAAGAGGAGGAGGAAAACTAATCCAATTACAGAGGTATGGAACCTGTTATAATGTCAAAAAACGTTTGATGTTACTAGCTACAGCTAGCTGAACTGAACTGAAGCAAAGTTGGCTAATAATGGAACTGGAGATGATTAAGAGATGAGAGATCTGCTAAGGTGTGGTTTACTGCTGATGGACTGGGTTATATATGTTTATATATGTTTCTATCTGGTTTAACTGCTGGTTAGCTGGTTTATTTATATATATGTTTCTATCTGGTTTAACTGCTGGTTAGCTGGTTTATATGTTTCTATCTGGTTTAACTGCTGGTTAGCTGGTTTATATGCTTCTTTCTGGTTTAACTGCTGGTTAGCTGGTTTATATGTTTCTATCTGGTTTAACTGCTGGTTAGCTGGTTTATATGCTTCTTTCTGGTTTAACTGCTGGTTAGCTGGTTTACCTGTTTCTATCTGGTTTAACTGCTGGTTAGCTGGTTTATATGTTTCTATCTGGTTTAACTGCTGGTTAGCTGGTTTACCTGTTTCTATCTGGTTTAACTGCTGGCTACTTTGTGCATCTCCTCTCACGCTTTGCACATCTTCGCATTGTTTTCACGTAAGTTACGTTGTGTATGGATCACACACACACACACACACCCCCAACCTGCTATAGGGAATTTATACATCATAATGAACATGTGTTTGTGTCTCTGCTCAGTCAATGAGCCGCCCTAACCCGACCCCCAAATAAAGTGTCCAGAGTAACCCACTCATTCTTGCCTCATTAATTTCTTTGAATAGGATGGTGAGGAAGATAAAATATATGAAATACCTAAAACTAATACTAAAACTAAACTAAACTAAACTAAAACTAAGCATTCAGAAAAAAAAAACAAAAAAACGATAACTACTAAAAACTAGCAAACATGCTCTAAAAACTAATTAAAACTAACTGAATTAGAGAAAAAAAAGTCAAAACTAAATAAAACTAAACTATAATTAAAAATCCAAAACTATTATAACCTTGATACAGTCTATGCTCCAAAATAAAATGCATGTAAAAGTTGGCTTCAGAAACACAGCTATAATGATGAACAAAGTAACTGGCTAGGATGGGTAAAGAGTGTATTGCAAGCTATTATATTATCATTTTGTGGTCCTATTACATACGCAGGATTGGATCATGCATTGGACATCTCTCACAGCTTCTTATACCAATTTAAATCACTGTGATGTCCTCAAGCAAAACAAACAGCAAGCCTATCTACATGTATACCCACTTTTAAACACACAACAGATCAATCTTTAAAAACAGTGCCTGTATGAATCTGTAAATTCATATTTTATCTGTAGGGAATCACATCCACATTGCTTTGGTAATAAATCATTTCCTGCTTGTGTAATCTCAGTGATGACAAAATACATATAGCTCAGAATGTATTTGTTTTAAGTGAGGGTGTGGGTCCACTTGTGTTTTTTGTTTTTCATTTCCGGTGCATATGAGTCTATGTGTGTATATAGTATATCTGAGTATGTGATAAAAGGAAGTGTGTGAGTTGTGGTTTAGAGCCTTGGGGGTATAATTTCCAATCGCAGCCTTAAGATGGCCTCCTCACTGATCAAGTTAAACAAGCCAGTTACTGTGGTGCACCAGGTGAGCCAATGTGAATGGATGATATTATGATTTATTGGCCACCAGGCAATGATTCTGAAAGTAGAAGGTAAATAAATGGTTAACTTTTGTCAAATTACCTGAAAGATACTGTATATTTAGTATATGTTGGTTTTTTTTTGTTTTTTTTTCATAAATACTATTCCTGTCTACTTAAAGTTGATCACTCTTGTCCTCTTCAGCTCAGGTATTTAAAGAAATTAAATGAATAAATAAATGTCTCACAGGTGACTCAAAAAACTACAGTTTTGTGAACACATGGATATCTGATTTTCTATCATTATTTTTTTGATCACCAAATAAATCTCTATTAAACAGTGCATGGTTGACTTATTTTGCATGTGTTAAAATATCCTATAGTGGACGTGTTTTTTTCACTTATTTGCCTTTTCCAAAAGTTTGCAAAGCAGCAATTGGACGATTTGTAGTTCAAGCTGGGTTGGAGCATGCATCTGTTTTGCATGCGGGCACACAGTTTGAAGGAGCAGATCTGAAGTCAGTTTCATGTCTAAATTAGAGCACTCAGAAGCAACACATTGTAAATGAGTCTTAATGAGTTTCCCAGCCTTTATTTTCTGCACTGTTAGACAGCCCTATGGCAGCACCGAGATGTCAGCCGCTCCTGCTGGGGCTAATATCCTCCAACCACCATGATGACACTGCCACCAGTCATTCACATACACACAGGTAATTGCATGCTCCAGGCAGATATATTTGTGTGGATGTGTGTGTGTGTGTGTGTGTGTGTGTGTGTGTGTGTGTGAGACAGCTTGCTGAGTTTGCTAGAAGATACAAAAGGAGAATGTATCAAACACAAGGCAAAGAGAGCTAACATGATTCTATCTGATGTTGATAAAGGATAACATAAATTATATCTCAACAGTGTTACTCTGAGCTTTCACCCAGAACTATAGTTATACATGACACGGCACATGTATGACCGAGTACATGCAAATTTTCAACTTCTCTGCATTTCTGCTGTGGGATATACACCTTTTGGCTTATTACTTATGTAAATGACTTTGCTTGTTAAAACACCATATGCTGTTATAGGCATTCCCAAAGAGGATATACATGTTATGTTGGGACATCCTTTTTGGTGTGAAGTGCACATACACGCAACAATAACCATCTCATGACTCATCTGAATACGAAAGCTATCTTTGAGAGTTTCATGTAAAGTACCTCAAATCCTTGTGTATGCTGTGAAATAGAAAAACAAAATCATGCTGGTTTTTGCATTTTTATCAAACTGCTGGCAGCATCTGCCATGAAGACTTAGAGATCTGTTAGCTGAGTATGTGGGGCAGCATACATTAATCATAACGATATTGAGTGGAGTGACAGATACTCATATCAGCATTTACATAAACAAGTGGAACAGGGATTGAAACCAAATGATGTACCATATAATAGAGTTGGCATCAGACAAGCATTGTATCACAAATGCTACAGAGCAGGAGCCTCTAGGTGACAGACAATCCAAAGAGCAGGGATTATAACCCACACTAAGTTTGATATCACAGCACAACAGCCACCTTTTCTTGAGCTGGTCAATCTAACCGCTCTAATTGCTTGTGTCTGAGGAAGCTTGTCTTTTGATGTTTTTTTGGATGTTGTCACAGAAAAAAATGGAGGGTTTCTCTCATCTTTGGATTTAACATGTTTGTATTCAAAGGGCAGAAGCTGATCTATGAATAGGGAGCTATTATAAAATGTTCGAAGGATGAGTGCCAATCTAATAAAGCTACTAAGAAGATGATGAATAGAGAATCCCAACAACTATATGCACTGTAATCTTGTGGTGTTTCGTCACCTCTTACTGTTAATCCTCTTATATGGAAAAAAAGCAAGCAACAAGGAGACCGGTTAGCTGACAAAAAAGGAAACAAACACAAAAATGAATCAGACTCTGTCGGTCTTGCAAGTCTGTATTCGTCTTTTTCACTTTTTCTGTCCACCTATCGTAACTTTTTCATACACACAATCTCCCCTGCTGATGCATATCTCCTTCAGACAGTTCTTGAAATTTTTATCCAAGGGGATGGCAATGTTAATCTTTAAGTTGGTTGGACTGACATGGTTTCAACATGATGAATCAGAATGAAGCATGCTGGATGAACTCTGACTTTGGTGATTCTTTAAATTTTACTGTACCACCACCGGCAGGTTAAAGTTACCAAACATTTCATAGTAGTGTGTATGAAGAGGATAACACAAATCAGCAGTCTATTTCATAATTCATAGAGAGAAGATTGGTTTTAGAAGCCATTTATATTTTAGATAAACACAATTTTGCTATAACCCATCAACAGTAAAACAACTTTTGTCTCTTTGTCACTGTAAAACAAATGATACAGACCTCAATGCAAAAGATGCTAAACAGCACATTGGCCCTCTGGATGGAAATATGAGCACAAAAAAACCCAAGATGGAACAGTCGACCAACATAAAGTATTATACACACTCTGCAGGAAGGAGTTTTCTTTTCACCGGAGCACTTCCATCTTAAAATACCACATTAATACGAAGCATACATTAGTCGAGGATTCTGCTAGCACTTTGGCTAACATGTCACCCTGGTTGCGACAAACACATTAAGAGCATATATATTCCCTTCTTTCTTGAGTCTGTTTACTCATGCAAAATGAAATATATGTATAATATAGATTTAAAATGAATGATATATAATCATGAGTAATCAAAATTAATCCCATTAATCTGATTCAAAATTTTAATCATTTGATAGCGCAAAGAAATATTAATATTATCTGCATAGAAGTGGTCCTGAAGTAGAACCTTGAGGTACCCCTAGAATTTCCTGTGTTGTCTACTGACATTTAATTTTGCGGGTAATTTCAGGACATTTTTGTCATACACACAGCAAACTGTTAGATGATTACTGAAGATGCGTCACAAAATAGTGAACAAGTAATAATGGACTTTCAAGGCTAAACGATCAAAGACACAAAAGCGCAGGTGTGGGATCTATATGTTTCCATTATTTACTCTATTTATATTTTGCTTTATGTATTATTATTATTATTATTATTATTATTATTATTATTATTATGCAAGAATTCTAGTTGACTCCATACCGATTTTGTTAAAATGTGTCTGCCTTTAGTGTGTGTGGACATGAACCTAAAGTATAAATCCATTATGTAAAGGTCCATGTGTTACAATTAAAATGTGACTCAAGGCTCTGCTGTACCTCTAGGCTACAGCCTCGCTGAATCACTATGAAAGCTTTAGAGTCTTTGTCTTGAAAAAATACTGGCTGGAGGAATGATCTATTTTAGTCACTTTACAATTGCTTTCAAATATCTGTGTTTGTGAGTGTGGTCATGTCTGCTTCATGTGTGGGCATCTGTGTGTATTTATGTACTGCTAATCAATAGTTTGCTAGAGACTGTTGTTTGTTTTTTGAATTATTCACTAGGAAATCACTGAGTAGAAGATTCGCTATCACAGTATTACAGACTGACTTTTTTATTTTTCTGTCAGGCCAACCTTCAGGTGAAGGTGTTCACGCACAAGTGTGTGTATTTTGAGAATGTGTTTCTTTTTTAGCTTGAGGGGAAACAGACAAACCAACACTCAAGCACAGGCTGGATAGAATACACATGAAGCTTCAATATTTGTCAGTGCAGAGGAAAAGCTGTAGCTGTGCAATATATGCACAGATAATTTTGAAGATATTGTAGATGAAAAACTAGCAACATTAATAGAGCTCCCTTCTTTTTTTTATTCCAGATATATCTATGTGCACATACACATACATTTACTGTGTGCAACACTGTCTTAACTGGATTTTAATGCAAAATTTTTGGGCTGACTTCAATTTTTTAGGCTCACAGAAAAGCATCTGCTTGTCTTTCCCTCCCTTTCTTCCTCATCTCTCCTTCACCTCTTCCAGCCTCCTCCTCCTCACTGAGTACAGGGCAGGGTAGCAGAACTGTCTCGTCTTTGAGACGTGAGGAGTTTGATCTTCAGAAAGTGGAATCTAGATAGCATGTCTTGCTGTGCTTCGGGGATCTGTGTGTGTGTGTGTGTGTGTGTGTGTGTGTGTGTGTGTGTGTGTGTATGTGTGTGAACGAGAGTGCACATACACCCACATGCGTCTACCTTATATTCCAGAAGAAGATAAAAGCCCTAACCCTGACATTGCTGAGTTCTGCTAAGTAAAGCAACAGGAATAGTTCACAATTTGAGCTGTGGGCTGCCAGCTTTGCCTTCATAATTTACAAAATATTATCTTGAATCATATTTATGACATGACATCACCTCAACCCAGCGACATAACATGGATGGAGACAATGACTGAATGCTTGTTAATCTGAACAAACAAAACACATCTTAATAGAACCTTTTTAACAAGACTCTCAGCATAATCAGACAAGCAACAAGTAAAGAGGTTGCTTGATAATTTGGAACCTTAACAATAACAATGCAGCTTATTTTGCTGAGAGTTAAATGAGGTATTCATTGGATGGTACAGAAGGTAGATTTTTCTGCAATTGAACACTCTTTATATTAGTGTTATGTCCCATGTGATGAGTACCTTATTAAATTAAATGGTACAAATGCCCTGCAAACATTGCTGCACTTTTTCACAGTGTGAAAACACGATAAATCAAAGCCAGTGTTTGGCCTTGATTTTGTCTTTTCAGAAAATTATTCCTTTTTGCTGTCCATAATATAGCGCTCCCACTGCTCCCTGTGTGAATACACTGCAGGAATGTCAGGGCTTCACTGAGGTGTGTGTGCATGTCTGCCTGTTTGTGTGTACCTTGTATCTGAGTAACGTGTTTTTCTGTTTCTCTCTCTAGCTTAAGATCTGCTGTAAAAAATATTTTCAGGGGACCATGACCTGACCATTTGACCACCACTCACCATTTCATCCTGTCAAACACATGACAACATTTTTCTTCTAAGCCTTCCCACCCACACAGTTTGGTTAAGGATTAGATAACCAGTGTGTTTTCTGCCTCACTGCAAGACATACTTCCACACATGCAGGTGTTGCTTTTAGACAGGAGTCAGTGTATTTCTAGGGGCTTGTGTGTGCTGTGTGTGCGCTGCTGCACATCTGTAAGTATCTTTGCATTGCCTATGCACATGTTCAGGGAATAGGTGGTGTGTGTTTGAAGTGCAGAAGCACCAAGCCAAGTGTAGCATACTGTTGAATGACTTTGTTGCCAGATGAAAACGAGAGAGAGAGAGAGAGAGCTGAGACAGCTGAACTTAAGTAACCCTCCCACACTGTCTCATACCTTGAATTTAGCAAGAATTTAACTGAAGAGTTTAACTTTCCTGATTGTCACTCCCTTAACTTATGCTGTGCACTTGAGCTGTGTCAAGGTAGAAGTAACAGCAACTTTCAGAGTGCCTTAACAATTGCAGATAAACAACACCATCACTACGACAGGGTAAAACATTCTGCTTATATCGCAGGCTGTCAGTATTTCTGGGCATATATGAATGTTACTGAAATGCATAAATTGCATGCGTTATGTTTAGTCTCCCCCAAACCAAAAACAGTTTTCATGTTTCTCCAAAGTGTGGTCTACAGCGAGAAAAGGTCACCAACTTCATAAACCAAGACACCAGATAGCAAACTACCAACTCATCTGCATATAAAAAGCTAATACAACAAAACAAAGCCTCTGGGTGTCTCCATCTCCGGATGAGTCCTGCACTTTTTATCAGTTTGAGTTCATGAGAAAGGTTTAGGTGAGGGGCAGATACTCACATATTCAACTGATTTAATTCCCCTCACCGTGGCATACACCTTTATCCAGAGTGAGGCTTTTTAGCATAACCTTGATCCATGATTGAGGGCTGACTTCACTCTTGTGTCAGAGCTAAAGGTGTTGCAGGAGCACTTTCTGTATCTAATTTTACCATGTTCTTTTCACTCTATTCAACTATGTATCCCTGTTGGAACTTAAGCCATATCTACACAGTGTGCTGTTCAAAGAATTGTAAGAGCTATTGAGATCATCAAGGCTGTCGTTGCAATGCAAAGCAACAAGTTCTTTCACAAATCAGTTGATAACCTTATTACCTTATTCTTATCTATAATCTATTAAACTGGTCAAGTTATTATTTTTAAATATATATAACGTTATATTCATAATTTCATGATGTGGAGAATACTAAATGGGAAGCAATGTACTTTCAACATATAATACTTTAATTGGGATCCGGTGTTGTTTGCATGGCCTGCAATTTTCTTACATTACCTGCTTTGAAATAACTGCAGAAAGACGTGGACCCTCAATTGACTATAATGTGCACATTTGCACACTAGTGCGCTATTTTTACTCTAGTGCTGTTCAAGTTCCCTCTTGGATTGGTGTTGTTGGTGGAACACACACTAACACACACACAAACTGTAAAAGATGCCTTTTTCTATACCATAATAGAGTTATGTTATCAGCCCCTCCTCCTTCTGGTGTTTCCAGTTTTCAATGCTGGGTGGATGCTAACGTGTGGACAGCTACACTGGTGAGGATGAGGTGGATGAATAAATTCACTGGTTTATCACTCTCAGCATGTGGTCCTGTTTATAGGCAGACTGCGAGGGAATTCAAATCGACTCCGCTCTGGCTCCAGCTCTGGGTTTCTATTGTTAGACCCGAAGAGATTGGGTACCTTTCTTTCCTTTCTTCACTCTCCTACATTCTCCTGATTTTTTTTCTCTCTATTGTCCCTGACTCTCGGCTCATGAAAGGCTGCTAAAATATATGGCTTAAATATAAGAAGTAGCTGGCGTGCACCTATTTTGGCAAAAGAACAGTCTCCAAAGTGCTCATGGTAAAATTAATGATTGAAATATGAAAATATTTTTAAAAATTTCAGGATTTTGAACTTTGTAAATAAACTGATCAGTGGTTAAATATTTGTTTTATATATTCCTCTAAATAAAACAAATCCTCAGAGAATCACTTGCTTCAGACTTGCTCTGTGGATTTGTGTTTTGATTTTATGACTTAAACATTGTTTTCAGATGCTGCACGTACCTGTTTCCAGAGAAAAACCTCTGATAATCCATTTGTATCCTACTTGCCTCACACCAGAACAGGCTGACAAATATAGCAACTAAATAACAAATACTGGAGCATGGCTGCACGCTATAGAGTGTACGATTCCCTTCAGGACGTGGTAAGCAACTCAAATTGATTGTTGCTCTATGTATGTTTAAAGAATCAGTATGTAAAATATGAAGATTTAGATGTATTAATTGATCTATTCTTATTTGTAATATATTTTTTAAAATATATGAATGCTTTTTGTGTGTGACGGTCTCAGTTGCCAAATCCATGACAGGAACCTGTAGAGACTATATAAAGGGTGACAAAAATCCACATGTATGCTTCCAAGCACAAAGAAACAGCTAATCTCCATCACAACCCAGACTCCAACACAAACATCACAGAAGCACACAACCAATATGCACATTATTGTTACATATTACACTGTTGCCCATGAAGTTGGAATATGTTTTCCCCTCTTCTCATGAAATTATTGGGCCAATGTGATTTATCTTTGATAAAGTGTAACTGGCCAAAGGTGATTATTGATGTGTATAAATAAGACTAAAAAGAGGAATGTATCTGAAAACAAAATGATTCCATCTTTATGGGCAACAGTGTATTTAACTCATAAAGACCCAGTGCTACTTTATTGGCACTTGCCAAATGATTTTTTGTTCTCTATATTTAACATTTCCTAAGTGATTTAACACCATTTATTGACTAACAATCCTCTGTATTTTGCATTTTCCAATGAAAATCAGGTATTTTGCAATATTTAATGTACTGATCATATGGATTTTCATTAAAGCTTACATTAAAGTTGAGGGTTATTATATCAAAAAATAGAGAAAACTGAAAAAAAAAAAAAAAGACATTCATGTCATTCATTCATATCATTAAATGAACATAAACCAAGGGTCTCCATCCACTGTCATTGATCCAACTCCATGAGTTTCACTGGTGAATCAATGTTGTAGAAGACGACAGTGTTTCCACGTTCATTACGGAGCCTCTGAACGTCCAAATGGGTCATATCTAATGACCATGAAAAGATGACAAACTGCATTTGACACCAGTTATTTACATGTATTGATAGGATTAGTGGATCAACAGGTATGAAACAGTTTAGATCAGGAGATGATTTTGGTCGGTGGTGGATGTTTGGGTCTTCAAGGGTTAAGTAGGAAACTCTTTAGTAACGTGTTCCACAATGACTTTAATAACAGTTAATCATGCAACAGTTTCCATAACCTGAAATAAGAGCACTCAGTAACTCTTCTCTTCTTATCTTTACTAGAAATGTTTTCCTTAATGGTAAAATCTCAACCCTCACGGAGAAAAAAAAATGACTTGTGGTCAAAAAAGAGAAGAGGCCGACACATTTCTTTTTATTGCAGAGAATAACTTAGATATTACAAGGATGTTAAAAAGTCACTGCCTCTTTTATAGATAACATTAGGTTGGAATTTGACATATAAATGTCTGTAAAGTAATAATAACTCAGCTAATTACAGGTTATTGTCAAATTTGAATAAACCAAAATTTATGTCACTAATTCCCCAGAATTTTGAAGTAAACGAATGACAGTGGAAATCCAATGTATGCATGATGAAATTACTGATCAAGATTTGAGGATTTTCATATATTCTTCTTTTCCCTTTTCTTTCTGACTGAAATAGGAAAGGTTTGAAATGACATGGTCAGGCAACAATGTCATCTGTTAGTGACAGAGATGACTTGGGTCCTAATGGGAAGCCATACTGTATGGTCTGTTTCACATTAAGAATTTAGCCCTGAATATCTATTAATCTGCACGATAGACTTCACAAGTCAAATATTTATTAGCTCTGATTAGGAAATTCATATTTTAGATATGACTGTGTCTCATTCCTCTTAGCTCATAAATATTCACATCATTTCAGAAGATAACCTACTAAGATTTCAGACCAGACAGAGCTTCTCTGTCAAAGATTCTGCTGTCCAGACATGTAACATATCTTAAAAAGTTTCTTTGAAATTTGAACTTTAATTACAGAGGATGTTGAAGGTTTGGATGATGATTATGTTTGTTCCTGAATCAAAAAACTAATGTAATGGATTTCTGTCTGTTGTTTTCATGACTGACAAACGCCTGTGTATATTTTCGTGTGTGTGGTGGTGGTGGTGGTGGTGGGGGGGGGGGGTAAATTTGTGCTGATGAGTAGGCCTGGGAATTCTCTCAGGGACAAATGAAATCATCAGGCGCAGCATAAAAACGGAGCAGAGATAGAGAGGATGATGTTTGCCAAATTAGCCTGAGATCTGACTGAAAGTAGTTGGTGTGTGGTCACACTGTGTTTGTGTGCGATTGTATTTTGTGTGTGTCCTCAATGGTAGAGTGGTGTCTTTACAAGTTGAAGAAATCTCCTATTGGACTACTCGGGTCATGGGAACCTGCTCTCTCAGGGTCTCCATTGGCCATCTCCTCACACACCCCCACTGCATGCACACAAACACACACATTAGACGTCGTAGTGCGACATGGTGCTTCTGTCTCCCGGTATCAACACCCCACACTAGAGCAGATTAGCACCACTTGTTTTTGCCAACTGTTTTGCAAGTATACATGCCTTGACCTGTATTCTAGACTCTAAGGAGCGCTGGTCCCACACTTGGTTGTCGTTACATGGTTTACAGCATGTCATGGCAATATGTGATTCTTTATAAAGGTCATCAAATTCTGCTCTCCTGATGGTTCCTACTTCCAAATTAAAACAATGTCAGTGACAGAGCATTTGCCATCAGGGCTCCCAGCCTTTGGAACAACCCTCAAGAGTAAGCTAGAATGGTTAAATCTATTTCTCCATTTATTTCATCGGTGTTTTGCTTCTTTTGTTTTTTTTCTTTATGTAGCCCAGTGGGAAAAAGGAATATTCTCCCAAAAAACACAAGATAGCACTGTGCCTTTGACGTCTTCCAGAAGTTAAGAAGCAAGACAGGTGACTTCTAGTGGTAAAAAGGTTGCAAAATGTCATCTCAAATATCATCTCTGTACAAAAAGTATTGAAAGATGTTTGATAAGCCGATTATAGTGACAGAAGGATATTGCTTACCACTGATATTTTGTACTCATGCTGAATGACAGCAACCTTTGCATGTGCTCCAAGTTCAAGTTCAATGATCCATATTATTTCTTTTATGACTGAGACATATATTGTGTAAACCTATCTTGATTTTCCAAAATTATTGTATACGTTTTTGTTGTGTCTGCCTGATTGTCTGCCACTATATGCGTATTACGTTATTACAATGACCGTGTAAAATTAGTATTTAGCGATAACATCATTCTTAGTTTAGCAAGTGTGTTTTTGTTTGGTTTTATACTTGTTTCACTGGAAAAGTGACCACTACAATTATTTATTTGTTTTATTATGCTTGACATTTATGTTTTATGTTTGTACAGGTAAGATTTATACATTATATTTATGCACTACATGTATGTGCTAAATGAATGTACCGGCCTTATGCACTGTATCAGAATCAGAATCATCTTTATTTGCTAAGTATGTAAACACATACAAGGATTTTTTTGCTGGTAGATGTTGTCTCTCTAGTAAATTATAAATGCAAGACATAAAAAAAAATTAAGAAAACGGAAACTCTATATAAAGTCTGTATAGATAAGGGCACAGTATCAACTTCTGTCTGCCTTTACAGCAGTGATGTCCTCAATGTGTTGCTGTATGGAGCAGAATGCTGGAAGGAAACAGCCCACACTAAACACAAACTGAATGTTTTCCAAAACAAGTGTTTACACTGAATCCTGAAGATATTCTGGCCAACCACAATATCTAATAAAAATTTAACCCTTAAAACAAAACTCATGCCAGTTGACCAAGTGATAGAAGCACACAGATGGACATGGCTGGGGCACATCTGCCATATGACATCTACATCTATAACAAGAACTGCCATAAGATGGACAGCACAGGGAAGAAGGTCAAGAAGGCAGCCCAGAGACACGTGGAGAACTGTGGCGAGAGAGGTGAGAAACCACAGTTTCTCCTTAGACGAAGCACCAAAGATAGTGGCAGACCAAACCAGATGGAGAAGCTATCTACTGCTTCAAGTGCCACCAGGCTCAGAAGAGGATTAAGTAAGTAAGTATCAACTTCTGTACAGTGAAGCACAATTTTTTGTGCAATTGGAATATTAGGGGAGAGCATTAACAGTTCATTTCAACTGACTGCTGTGGGGAAGGAGTTAGTCAAAAGTAATGTGTTTCTGCCCAGTAGCAAACCTGGACCCTTCTCATCTGAGGCATACATGGTACCCACTACACTACAGAAACATGTCTGTTTATAAATTAAGATTTGTTGTCCTAAAGTGTGGTGTAGTTTCTTATACTTAACCCAACCAGTAACCTCAGATTCATTCAACACTATTCTCCATTTTCTCCTATCAGATAATAATCAGTTAATACGAAAATCCTAAATGTATTTTGTGGAGATTCTACATTTATGTTGTTTCATTGGCACTGTTCTTGCCTATATCTTTATCTTGTAAACCACAGTGTAAGCCCGGTTTTGTAAAGGTGCTATACATACATTTAAGTCTCACCTTTCATTCCTCTACGTTGAACCAGCTACTCCCAGTGTGACAACAAGGTACTCTGTTTCCCGTCAAGGGGGGAGGGGTGGGGGTCCTATCCCAGGTGGAGTCTTGTTATCAAGTGATGGGAAAGGGCATTGAGAGATGGGCCACAGTGTGAGTTCAGCTTTTGTGGTGTTGCAGTTCTCGTGGTGAAGAGACGTAGAGCTGAGCCATAAGGCAAAGTTATCAGTTTACCGTTATATCCCTACTCTCATGTATGAATTCTAAGCGATTATCATAAGAACATGTTGCAAAAAAAAACTGACTGAAATATATTTTTTCTTTCCACAGGGTGGCTGGATTAAGCTTCTAGATAAAGTGAAAAGTACAATGGCGTAATAGGGCCACATAAGAATATAAAAATACTTGTCACTATGAGAATAAAGCCGTAAAATATAAAACCCGTAATTTTATGAGAATAATATCAAATCCAAAAAGACTCATCATTTTACGAGAATAAAGTCCTAATATTTTCAGAATAAAGCCGTAATATTATGAGAATAAAGTCATAGTTTAAAAAAACAACTCATAATGTAATGATAATAATGTCCTACGTTTATGAGATTAAAGTCATAATATTTTGAGAATAAAGCCATAATATTAAGAGAATAAAGTCATTGCTTAAAAAACCCCCTCATAATTTAACAAAAATTATGTTATACTTTTATTAGATTAAAATCGTAATATTTTGAAAATAAATTCGCAAAAGTGCGATAAAAAGTCATAATTTAGAAATCATAAGCCTTAAGCCTAGTTGATAACAGAGTTTCCAAATACAGCGAACGCAACAATCAAAGCAGCAACTTTCACTTCTGTTGGACTGGACGATTAATGATAATGTGTTGATGGTGGGCGGGGCTAATAGGCTCAGTATTTGGCCGTGTGTAAACCCCAAATGAAAGTATAACCTCTCAAATTGTTCCAAGTTCTCTACTATGCGATGAGTGGGTACGACTTTATTCTTGTAAATTATGGTATTTTTAAATTATGACATTATTCTTTTAATATTCTGGCTCTAATCTCGAAATATGACTTTAATCACATAAACTACAACATTATTTTCATTACATGGCTTTATTGTCGAAATACTATGACTTTATTCTCGTCAAATTATGACTCTTTTTGTGTTCGACCTTATTCTCATAAAATTACACGTTTTATCTCGATATTTTACGACTTTATTCTTGTAGTGAGAAATGTTTTTATTCTCTTATCTGGCCCTAATATGCCATCGTAGAAAAGGGCTAATTTGGGAGAAGCTCAAACTAGACCAGTTGAGGTGTTTTATCCCCTGAAAATGATGCTCACTAACATCTGTCAAATGGACAAAGGTCCTATGGCCAACCCAATAATCACTGGATGGATTATACCGTCCACTTAGCCTGGGACCACCTGGAGACCCTACAGATGAGGCTCCTGAAGATGGGGAGACCTGGGCATCTCTGCTTCACCTATTTCTACAACAACCCCAAATCTGATTCAATGGTTTGGAGAATGAATAAACTGATGATTTTACATTTTTGTTTCTCCTGTGTTTGGTAACTATACCGTTATACACCAGTGGGCACTGTGAACAAATGTATGAGATGCCTCGTGAAATGTGCTCTACCTCTTGACAGACCTTTTCCTCAGTGTAAACAAATAGGCATGGAAAGGCAAAATGTTTGAAAATGACATCAAAAACGATTATCCTTCTTAAATCAGCCGACAATATGATGCATTACCTCAATTAAGCTCATTTTGGGGGGTCGGATGATTTGCAATCCATTAAGCAATATGCAAATGGCCATGTTTGTTTGGGGAGATTGGGGGAAGGATGGAGGCAGAGAGGAAGAAGAGATAGAACAAGAGGGGAAAATGGAGAATTTCCGGTGTAATTGGCCAGCCTACTTTCCTCTGCTGTGGGCCTAATGAGGTATACACACACACACACATACACACATTATTAAAATTTTAGACACAAAGCTGGTTGGCCTTTAGCATGCAAACGGTACGTATAATCAATATAAATTGACAAGGAAGGGGTCGAGAGAGGCATATTTTTGTGCGCTTACCGCTGGGCTTGTATGTTTAGTTATCAAGGACAAAAAATTACGTGTATAAGTGGAGATAGTGTGAGCATTGATGAATACACTGTAGAAATGACTTCTGTGGAATTTGTAACTTATTGTACCTCAACAAGTAATACAAAAGCAAAAAGAAATGAAATGAAATGAAAAGAAATGAAAAGAAATCAAACTGACTTGCAAATAAAAGGTCCCCTTGAGAACATCACCTGGCTGCCCTTTGGAGCTCCTCTCTGCTTTTGCACACAGAAAGTAAGTGTACGACCTGTAATGAGCTAATCCGTGTGCAGCCGTGGTCAGGTCTGCTCAGGGAGACTGTGTTCTCTCAGGCTGAACCATCACTGTGCTGTCGCCTCTCCAACACTTAATGACTTTCTGCTCTGTGGACAACTTGGGCCAAGGAGATTACATATAAAAAAAGAGTATGTGAGAGAGAAGGCCAGAGAAAGACAAAGAAAGCCAGCGAGAGGAAAAGAAAGGGAGGGAGAGGTGGGGGTAAGCAGTGAAGCATGGCAGGACCTCATAGGTTGTGTAAATTGGTTCAGACTGGTGTTGATCTTGATTACTGATCGGTCCTGGTACTGCTCTGCCCCGCACTAAATGAAAAACAATGAACTTAACATCTGGGCTAAACTTTACCTTCCAGCCAATTAATATTTTGCACTAGCGGCTGAAAAACAACACGGACAGGGGGCTGCTGTCAGTATTGGAGCCTTATAAATGTCAGTCTGCCAAGAGTCTTGGAAATGTCCCAAAAGGCAGAGAATATACATCATCAGTGTTTCATCATTTACCCATAAAGACCCAAACATCCACCGGCAACCAAAATTATTCACTAATATCAACTGTTTAATATCTGTCGATCCATTAATTCTATAAATACATGTAAATAATTGGTGTAAAATACAGTTTGTCATCTTTTCATGGTCATCAGATATGACCCATTTGGACATTCGTAGGCTCCGTCATCTTCTACAACATTGATTCACCAGTAAAACCCATGGAGTTTGAGAAATGAAATGAAATCTTTTTCTTCAGTTTTCTCTTTTTTGGATATAATAACCCTCAACTTCAATCTGAGCTTAATGAATATCTACATAATCAATACATTAAATATAAGAAAATACCAGATTTTCATTTTTAAATGCAAGATACAGAGGATAATGGTGATAAATCCCTTAAGAATGGTGAAAAAAGAGAGAAAAAAGTCATTTTTAGAACTGACACAAAAGCAGCACTGGGTCTTTATGGGTTAAAGCAAAAAGCAGATGAACATCCTACTTACATTAGGTAACAGATCTGAAACTAGGAGCTATAGATAAATGTTTCTAATGTAAGTCACTGCACAAATTACTGTGTAGTGTTTGTGTTTTCATGTTACAGTGCCTTAAACCCAGTTTTAATGGGAGCAAGTACTACCTATTAACTTCTGGTCATTTGTAGTAGTTGCAGAGGTCATCTGTGATCTTAATCCCATACATGTTTGTCATGTCTGTAATTTTAAAGCAAAAAATTCCACCTCACACCAAGAAGGTTCTGGGTTCGATTCCTAGGTTAATTGGTTAATGTGAATTGCCCATAGGTGTAAATGTGAGAGTGATTGGTTGTTTGTCTCTGTGTCAGCCTTGCGATGAACTGACTACTTGTCCAGGGTGCCTTCACCCATAAGTAGCTGGGATAGGCTCCAGCACCCCCGTGATCCTAGTGAGGATAAAGCAGGTTCAGATGATGAATGAAAGAATGAAAAAATTCCGCTGTAAATTTTTCCACCCAATTTCATTGCCTGTGATAAAATTAATCCCGTGCAACTGGACATATATGTGATTGGTGGGATTTGCAACACTTTTAATTCTGTTGTGCATTTATTCAGCTATGGAGGCTGGTTTTTGATGATAAAGGAAAGTTTTAAAAGTGGTCATGAAAGTTATGGGTGGAAATTCAGGAGGCTCATGTAACAGTATAGCATGCATGAGGGTGTACACAGTAAGGAACTTTTTTTTTTTTTTTTTTTTTTACAGTTGCTTATATGTGGTGACCCTTGACATCAGAACCTGGTAATAATGGCTCTAATGGTAAATTTGTGTAAAGAACAGACCTATTCTGACCTATTCTGGATTTGATTTCTAAATCCACAGGTTAGACTAGTCCTGCTTGTTATAGCAGCTCTTGGTAGCATTTAGTGTTTCTACCTCACAGTCAGAAGGTTGCAGGTTCAATTCCCTGCTTGTCTGGAGCCTTTCCGTGTTGAATTTGCCTGTTCTCTCTGCACCACGCTGATTTCCTCCGGGTCCTCCAGATATGCCTGCAATTGAAAACAGGTACATAAAGGTTAATTCTCTTGTCAGTTCACTTGACTACGATGCTGATGAAGATCTGGAGTTGGTCCCTGAATGCCTTCAATGTCAGCTCACTGCTCCTAATGTGCTAAGTGCTAAAGGTAATCACTAATTGTAATGTTAGGCTCTCTGCGTATTAGGATGAGTGAAAGGCAGAGATGGAATTGTTCCATTGGGTTAATAAACTGAGTTAACCTTAACCTACAGTCAGAATCAGAATCATCAGTATGTAAACACATACAAGGAAGTCTTTGCCAGTAGATGTTGTCTTTCTGATGAAATAATGAATAAAGATATAATAAAATATGAGAAAGTTCAATACAAAAAAAGAAACTCTATACATAAGTATCAACTAATCCAGTATTAGTCTAAAAGTTTATAGTCCAAAAGGTTTAATATGAGGCAGCTATGGCTCAGGTGGTAGAGCGTCGACATGTCGAAGTGTCCTTGGGCAAGACACTGAACCCTACATTGTTCCCAGTAGGGCCTGGGTGAACGTGCCCAAAGTGCTTTGTAAAGCACTATGGGCACCGTAAAAGTGTGGAAAAGCGCTATGTAAGTACCGACCATTTAATATAATAGCATAATGTTAATTGTCAGGGCAAAAAGATAAACTGTGCTAACCATGAGAATGTGAAGTGTAGGATGGGTTGGGTAAAGGATGGGTAAGTTTCCCTTCAATGGCGTTATGTCCTGGCTTATCAGCATGAATCAAACACCAGGTGGTTTTATTGAGCTAACCTTAACCATACTACAGCCATCTTCCATTCTTTTAGACAAATCTGTAAACTGCCTTAGGAGAGACTATGCCAAAAGTTTGTTGACAGGAAGCAGGTCATAGTCAACTATTGTCTTATTGCAATGTAGAGATGTAGTGGATGCACTGCACTATGGGACGGATGTGGAGGACTCAGGGTAAAGTCGAAGATGTCAAACCAGCCTTAATGAATCTCTGCCAACAACAGGATGCCAGTTTCTCATGAAGTTACTGTTGTCAGATTGTTTCTCTAAAGTTTGCAAAGTATAACTAGTCTGCAGTCCTCACAACAAAAATCATTTTTTAACCACAGCATAAGGCGGCGGTGTTGTGTGTCACTGAGCTCATAACCCTCACGGATGCAAATGTACCACCTTACCTGAATATGAAACCATACAAACCAATGCCACTTTGATTTCAATATCAGATGGCTTAGTCCAATAACAATGCTTCTATTATGCAAACAGATGTTCTTTACAAATACGAATCCAGACACAGGCAGCTGTGAAAATGCTCATAAAAAAAATTAAATACATGTATAAATCTTTCCCTTATCATCCCTTGTCCCCTTTCTCCTCTTGGGCCAATTACAGGCCGAATGGAATTTGTTCTGTCTCTGTGTGTCTCTTTTCCTGTGACCTCTGGGCTCATTCTCATGCTAAACTACTTTTCATTTGCTAACGACGTGGCACGGCTTCAGTCGGCCAGTCTGAATATGTATGGACGTGAGGAGAGAACAGGTTTTATGGAGATGTGGATCCATCGCTGTCCCTTTTGCTCCCGTAGTCTGTTCCATTACAGATGACCCTGAACCAACCGCATACAGTCGTCATCTGAGGGTGTTTGTTGCCGGTTATTTGTGTGTGCCACTATCTGCATGAGCATATGTGTACGTGTGGGAGTCGGTGTGTGTATGTACTGTAACCCCTCATTTAGTTGCCCCTCATTCGGTCATTATACCCACTAATGTAGAGTATGCATGGCTCTACTCATAATAGCACTTCTCTGATATGCAAAACAAGCTCTCCACTGCACCTGGCATCCAGACTCACACTTCTCATCAGCAACAGTCTCCTCACCCTAATTTGCTTCCTGTTCAAATGTAATAGGAAACCACTCATACAGGAAAATGGTTTGTTTTGTCTGCCTTGATAGTAATGTGATAGGGTGTTTTGCTGATTGTGTCATGTATTTGTGTGGAACAAAGGTTTTATTAAGCTGCAGACAATGTGAAACTGGAAAATAGGGAACAGGCTACGGATGAGGGTAATAGAGTGTTTACAGGTGTGTTAAATTTTGCTCATGATAATGCAAGTATAAATCATTTTCCTTTTGTCTGCGCCAATAATGAACAGATCTGTGTTACACTCATGTTAATCAAATGATACAGGACCATCTCGATGACAACCCGTTGCTCCGGTAAATGTATTAACTGAGCTAAATCATCTCCAAAACACGTGATAATTAATCACCCAGTGATGGTTCTATTATCCACCTTGTCTTCAAGCATGTGTGCGTGTGATTATGTATCTGTATATCCCTATGTGTGCACTGTATATGCTTGTGTGGGCAGCAGATAAGACAGAAGGTGTGAAAAGCGGATGTGACCACAGGCTGCAGATAAGACAGTCAGACCTGTCTATCTCACGCCTCTCTCTTGTCTCTTTTCCTGTCCTCCACTAAATCTAAATAAGATCAGTTAGGTGCTCAAAACCTTGCCAGTGGGCAAGTCCTCCTATCTCCTCCTAATTGATTTCTGATGCCTGAAAATTTGAGTGAGGAAAGTCTAAATCTTTCAAAATAACTCAAAGGGAAATGTTATTTTTACATCCAAATCCATTTAAGACTTGTTTAGCTTCAACATTAAGTCTGTTATAAGCCAGGGTATAAGTTTAGCCAGTCCTCATGAAATGAAAATAAGCAAGTTTAAGATTTCTGGTAAATAATATTCCAAGATTTATACTTTTTCAACTACGGTAAAAAGGTATACGGTCATGGTAACTATGCGGTATGTGTGCCACATTGCTAAGGAGGAACAAACCCTGCATACCTATCTAAAAAAAGGTTGGGAAGGGACACATCACCATGACAACACAGGGAGGAGTAGGACATACGCCATTAAAAAATGGAAGCAATGTTGTGTATCTGGGTATCTCATCTGCAGATGCAAAAACATACATTTATATTCTCTGATAAAATATAGTGTGCACACACATGCACACTCAGCAATGCAGCACACGCACATATTCTTAGTACAACACACACCCACCTACTGCACACATTTCTGCTAATCCATTTATTCAGTCCTTGCCTAATTTGCCACAGTGATGACAAACTGAAGTAATTTCCTCCACATCTTTTTATTCCAGTTCAATGAGCTCTTAAACAATTCAGCTTGAACTTTGATTACTTGCTGCTCATTTGCATACTCTTAGTTCAAGCCAATATGTCCTTATATGCCAGTTAAGTTGAGGTGACCTCGAAATAAATTTCACCAACGCAGACTCTGGTTGCACATTATGGCAATAACATTTACCTTTTAAACAAATACCAGTTGCAAAACAAGGCCTCATTAGGATTGATATCTGCAGACATGGCAAGATGCTGACAATAATATATTCTCTATTTTAGTTTATCAAACTCTGGACTGTGTACTAGAAACAACAGTGTAATTCTGTATACAGATTTTGCTAAGTAATATTTGGAGTGAGCTAAACCTGTCACCATGGTCAATCAAAATGAGATTTAATACAGAGATAATACTGACATCTAGTGGTTATTAAATGGAAATGTAAGGCCGGTAGTTGTATGGACCGTTAATATGAATATTAAACAAAGACATCAACTTATCTTCGAGTTTAATAATTTAGACCCAAGGTGTGTGCATGGGTTTCTTCCTGCTGTGTGGCATTTCTACTTTTGTCTCTGCTGTGATTTTTCTTCAGCCAGCCAATAAACATTTGTCCAATTTCTCCCCATCTTTCTTTCTGTATCCTGTATCACACAGACACATGCATACACCGAGTCTCTAGTTCTAGGGTGGCTGGTTTTCCTCTGTGACATCAAATTTATTTAATCAATCTCACACAACCCCAGCTGTCCAACATGAAGTGTTTCCCAATTATCTTAATGTGATTTGCTCCCTGCTGTTGGCTGCTACACTACTGATTACGATGTAATAAGATGGTGAGCACAGACACACACACACTCACTGTTACAAACACACATTTTTCTGTCCTCTGTGCTCTCTTGTCACAGGAAGGCCAGTGTGAGTGATGACAGGACAAGCTGTGACAAAGGAGGGATGAGGAGACATAAACCCCAGGAGAGGAGGAATGGTGGGATGGAGGGATAAAAGGCAGACAGACAGAGCCTGAAGGCCCCAGCAGAGCATACAGCGGTTGTTCCACTGTCATCAAAACCACAGCTCATCCCACAGAACGGCAGGGCAGACATCATCCTAACTATGTGGTGACAGGGCAGACGAGACGTTAAATACACATTAGGAGGTACATCACAGTCCCTAACGGGTACAGAGAGACAGATGGAATAAAGGAAATGCAAAGAGATGACAGATCAGTATATCAGTTCCTCAGCCTCAGAGGTCTCGTGAATCCACGCAGACAACTCTGAATCTCTCACATCCTCCCTTCGATTTCATGGCTACATCCTAAAAGGTGCAGTCGAAGTAACACTTTTGGCGCCTAAGCGACATTGTGATGACAGTATGAACTCAGGTCACATAAAAACATAGTATCAAGGAAATGGTGGCTCCAAGGTGCAGAGATGTAAATGTACAGTGCAGCAACTTCAGGATGCACAGCTGTGAGCAGCACAGTGAGTCTGCTGTCAGCAGAGTGACTCACTGACAAACGAGGGGAAGGAGGGTTAAAAGAGGAAAAAGTTGTGGGCGTCCTGGGTATTCTTAGAAGACCAGAACCCAGGGGATGGTCTGAGACCTGTACCTGCACCCATCCACCTAACCCTCACCCTCTGGTGCCACCCCCCACACTTCTCTGGACACAAGAGGGAGGATAAGGGGAGATGATGGAAATTTGGTGTTTGGTCTGTTTTTAGAACCTTGAGGCTGGAGAGAGAAATAACATTTCTAGAGCCAAGAAGTTTTGATTAATAACAGAACAGGAGAAAAACACTGGAAAAAGAAAAGAGTTCATTCATTATGTATTATCTATTTGACTGTATGGTTATTATGTAGATTTGGGACAGCTTATTATTATTACTGCAAGACTATTATTTTATTAGACAGTAAATTTGTAGGCACTGACTCAGTTTATGTAAAACTAAATTTGTGTGAGTATATGAGCTGCTTCAGCATTTTACTATGATCCCACTTTCCACATCTACTGAAATCCATGACACCCTCCTTACTTACTTGTGTTTATTTCTCTTTGTTTCTCCCCCGCAGTGCCTGTAATCCTTCTCTGATTTAGTCATTACAAAAAGCTCTCCAGTCTTCTCCTCAACTTTAATTATTTGACTAATTAATTTCAGTCCCCTTTTCTTTCTAAATGGTGATATTTGTGGCTAATTACTCTTGCAGCTCTGGCTCAGCAACAGCTGTTTTTGCTTATTTATATCAGCCGCTTGAACTTAAGCAGCATTGTTTGGAGCATTTTAAGGGCAATTGCCTGTTTGTTCAAGTATCACATATTGTATTGCCAAAAATGTGCTCCATTACAGAGCAGTCCTTAACACTGAAACTTCTACTGTATCCCACGCAGAGCGAATGGGTCTCTGTATGTCACATCTATCACCATCTGTCTCAGCCAGAGACAACACTTACTCATTGATGTGTCAGAGGCCTTAACGTAGGACTTACTGCCTGTATCTGATCTTATGGTGAACTGCCACTATAAAGTCGGAGCTCTGACGTTATAATAGTGTCCCTGTCCCTGTTTTCAATTTCACACTCAATGGTTTCCATGTGGTAGTGCTTAATTGGGGCATCATCAGGGGAGTGTTTAAATCTGTACATCTCGGTGGGTGTGCATATATATCTATATATGTATGTACCCTTGTGTGTGTGTTTGTGTGCTACTGAGTCTCACTCTTTTACAGGTAGAAGGTTTGCCAACATAAATGAAGTAAACATCTGGATGTGAAAGCCACAAAGCACTATAACTTTGTGACTTTGGTTTCTACAGTTTTATTAATATCAAAACTCATACAACAAACTAGTATTCTGTGCTGCGGTAAACATATTTGTAATACATATACTGACTTTTCTCACAAGTCTTCACAGTAGTCCTGCAGCAAAAATACAAAGAAACAGAACCCCATTGTAGATTTCCAGAGGGAGAAAAAACAAAGGGAGAGATAGTTGACTTTAGAACTGCTGCTTCTGTTTCCTTTGACTCTCATACAAGTGTTTCTTTTATTTCAAAATAAGAAATTCGACTAAAGAGCGTGATCTGAATTTAATGAAGAATATTAGATAATCTTTTGTCTGATCTCTAATGTCCCCATTGCACCCCCTACTTTTGTTTATCGTAGGCTGTTTTGTATAATTAAAACAAAACAGCATGACTATGGAGACAAACTTTTTATGGAAACTGACTCGACTATGCAGGCGTGATTGAATATGAATTGCAGTAGCCTTTGATAAATGCTTTTTAACAGTGTTCCAGGTGTGTGCTCTGAGTTTGACTGTTTGACCTGCCGTGCTCTGCCCATCTCACAGACATCAAACACATCAACCTGAAGCTCCATCATCATCCACACATCAAAGGTCTCAGTTCTTTTTAGCCCCATCTGTCCTTTCATTCCTTCCAGTCACTCCCTAGTTCCAGAGGGACTGTCAGCTCTTTGGGAGAGGCAGTCAACAGACCATTTCCTTTTAAAGGTAACAATAAAATTCACTGGCGCAAAGAGGAGAATGACTGAGTCCGCGAAGAGTTTACAAAAATGACACTACACTGACAGTCTATGAAATTGCTGTAGTTCGTGTCAGCAGGGGCTCAGCTTAGAGATTTTGTTAACAACCCCAAGACATCTCAGACACAATAGAGATCTATTAATTCTTTTCATGTCCTCGGGCTCTTGTCCAGCTTGGGGGGCCCCTGAATCATTCAAGCGCTTCTTCCAAATCCCTGAAAGTTGTTAATCAAACATCACTACTTTTACTGTACAACTTCCAGTTTTGGTCATTAGAGCGCTTCACCCACTGGCTTTATTTTTTATCTTTTAATAGACAGATAATGTTATAGCCCATCATAATAAGTTTCCTATCGTTACTGCTCAATTTTAAGAAAGCAGAACAGATACGAGCATATGGACAGCCAGGTGGTTCAAGGTTTATTTTCGCAAGAAGTGAACATCTGTTTTGTCCTGTAAGCTTTGACAAATAGTGTAGTGCAGCAGGTCACACTGCACTGCAGCTGCAAAGGTGGAGTTCTAATCCGAAGCCAAATCCAAGTGAGCAGGGAGTTTGGGTTTATTTTGCTCATTCTCTGTTTCGCATGTCAATGGTATCAAAGTTACTGTACCAATAAAATTTTTTTTTTTTTTCTGCTTTTCTGTGTCTGCATCTAAATGGTACTGTATTGTTACATTGCTTATTGGGTTGATTCCAAAATTTGTGGGGGACCGTGCCTTTTCTGTTGCTGCCCCAAAGCTGTGGAACCAGTTACCTTTAGATGTTTGGCTCAGTCTCTGCCTGTATTTAAATCACATCCAAAAACACACTTTTTCTCATTGGCTTTTAATCAGTGAGTGAGATGTTTTCTAGCTTTCCTATGTTGTTTTTACCAGATTCGAATTTGTCTTTGTTTTTATGATGGTTGTATTTTGTTGTTCTTTGCCCGCATTGCATCCTGTGTTATCACTGTTTTACTTGTTTTATGTCTTGTTTTGGCCAGCTGTAAAATTTTTAAATTGCTTTATAAATAAAGGTGGTATGGTGTTTTACTGATCATCTTTACAAAGTTACATTAGATCTGTAATAAAAGCTTAAAAAATAGCCAATTTTTTGTACTTGCTGAATCTAACTATTATAAAGGAGCATGTATTCAATCTATATACAGTATATGAAATTGTTATGAAGCACAAACTTAAAGAGGCTCCTTTTGCTTTGACATTTTGGCATTTAGGACATTCACATCTTCTCCGTATGAAAAGTGGGTAATGAAATGTTTCTGTATTTTGTACAGTCACTACATTGACAGTTTAACTGACAGCATGTTTTACATTTCCTTAGAGCTGCATAAAACCTGGTAGAAATGGAAATTCTTTGAAAACAATCTGCTTAATGGCTTGGGTTCTATTATACTAAAACACATAATGTACACACATTTGTAGAGCTGTAAGCGGGGATGATGAAAGCAGGCTGTGTCACATATGATGATATGGTACATTACCCATAGCTACCAACTATATCCATTAGAAAGGCATGACATAAAGGGCTTAAAGAGAAGGGGAGGAAGGCAGACAGAGAGTTAGGGTACTTGAGAGTAAAGTTATAAACAGCAGGACAATGTGTGTTTAAAGATGTGTCGCGTTAGTTTATCCAGCCAACGTGTCAGTGAAGCAGGTGTCCTGTGTCGAGCTGCACACGACTTAACATACACTCTAACAATTTCCAATGCTATTCCCTTGAAAACACCATAATCTTTCCCTGCATGTGTGATGTGTATGAGAGTGTGTATCTGCATGTCTGAGAGTCTATGTAAGCACATGAAGGCAGGAAGCTAATCAAATCAAATACATTCCTTATTAATGTGATTTATTACTGCTTCGTAGCCAAAATCTGATGTTGCACACCGTCAGCAGAGGGAATGAATCTATTTCATTTCTAACTAACGACACATGCCACAGGCCCCAGGATGTGTTTTTTCCTCTTTTGCTGACAGCCTGTGTTCTGCTGTTGTGGCCTAAGGGATCATGGAATTGTGGAAATCTGCTCTAGTTTTACTGTGAATGACAAACATGAACTTACAGCGTTTTGTTACAAAAAAATGCATAAGTGGTGTTTTATAGAACATGAAGAATGTGATCATGTTTTAAGGAAACATGTAAGTGCTACTATTGGCATTAAACATTTCCAAGTGTACACAGGATACATATGCGGAGCAGAAAATCAATTTTCAGGGAACCTAGTTTTTCAACACCAAAGAAAAGAGGAAAGAGGGTACTAACTAAACAACATGCTTCTCATAAATTGTTCCTGCTACTGAGGTCAATCAAAACAAGGTTTCCTTAAAGGACGCATCCAAATTTTAGTAAAGCAGCGTCGATGAAGATGAGAAGCAAATGTCCTTTGCTGTTTAAGTCAGCCAGCAGAGATAATCTTAAATTTACGTAAAGACAGCAAACATACTATAACACACCCACACATACACACACACACACACACACACACACACACACACGCAGGTGACCTCATGGCAGACACTTAATGATTGATTACCAGCCTGGAGCTATCCCTCTGTCTGAACTTCCTGGTTTTTAAGTCTTGTTTCCTGTGAGGAGCATTGCTTTCTGTAATGTCATTAACTCACCAGAATGAGGTCATGATTCAAGCTAGAGTCTTCAAACAGGTAGAGGTTAGACGAGAGACTAGAGATGGTTCCCCAAGTGGTCTGGCTTATAGGGTTAGGGGGTTTTAAGATGAGATGGATTCGGCTGGAAGAAAGCCACTGGTGATTTGTTGGGGTTTAAGGTTAAGGTCTGAGTAGAGGCCGGGGAAATGTTAGGTTAGCCGGGTGAGCTCATAGGGTTACGGAGTACGGAAAAGGCTCTTCATTTTATTGACTTACTAATTTAGTTGAGAAAATTCAACTGAAGATACTTTTTTTGTGTGTGTGTTGGATGCAATTTGTGCTGAAGTTTTCATCCTTATAGGGATGTATTTTAGATTTCACTGACCTTCTCTGTGCATAATTGTCTCAAGAATCATTACCCGTTAGCTGATGGAAACCACATCCTATTATTGGCCACTGCTACATGTAGCTTCCTCTTTTTAATCTGTCCATCTCTCTCCTGAAACCCAATGCCCTCATACGACCCTGTTAGCTTGTTAATTGAGTTTCTTCCGTTAACAACCATATGGTATTGGTTTCAGTTGCACTGCTCCAATCTAATGAGCTGTCCCGTGTGCACAAAAATAAAGCCCTTCAGATTTATAACCAGCTCCTTCAAGTGATTCTAAGGACTGACCCTGTGATTTGAAAGGTTAAAAATTTACTGCGAGCTATAGCACCAGCTCAGCTTTAATGACTATTACTGCAGATGAAAAGCAGATAAAGGTTTCATTTTCCAAACTTTTATCACCACTTTACCTCTTTCTTTCTTCTCCTCATCTTTCTACCCTCTTTATTTACTGCCCATTTCTCAGGTTATAGGTGTCAAACTCAGACAGCGCTGTGCTCCCAGACTCTTAAAGTGCTATCAACACACCTTCAGTTTTCATTCAAAGCAGCAGTAATATATTCACACATCATAGAGATATGATTTCCAAAATAACAACTGCTAGCATTTTAAAAAGCTCTTAAAAAGGAACATAATTTCTGGTTTAGTTCACCTCAGTTCAGTCATAATATTGCCACAGCTGATCATTTGGATGTGTGATTTCTGTGCAGTTAAAGCAAGCATGAAGGTAACTTTTCACCTTTATTACATACATTTACTTTTACACAGTACTCTGTCTGTATTCGTGCAATGAGCCGTTAGAGATTATCGTTGCATGACACAATTAGGTGTTACCAGCCCGTAACAGCATCGAAGAGAGAGGTGTGCAAATACGGAACAATGGGGAAAGTGGTACCTGAAAGTGAAATGACGTATTTAAATCACTGGCCTGCAACTTTTATCAGTCCAGCATGCAGCAGACCCATGAAATGATACAAAGGCTTCGATTTGCTTCCCGTTTCAGCACCAACACCCTGCAGGTTAATAAGTACCACAGTGAATGGAAACCCTGCCACCGGTCCTAGCACATGTTCCTGGCTTGTCCCGTGCCACTTCTACTTCACAGTGAGTCATTGTACCAATCACTCCTCATTTCCTCTCCAGTGAAGGCTTAAGCTGTGTGGTAGGAGCGCAGAGTGCAGTATCCAGCAGCCTGACACAGCACTCATTATGGCCTAATGGAGGTGAAGGTGTTTTTATGGCTCGGTCTGGCCCATTCAGCCATCAGTACCACACATTCTCTCTCCGAGGACCTTATTACAAATGTCCTTAGAAAGTACTCAGAGATACACACACATAAACACACACCTGTAATTACTTATTTCTTCCACCTTGCTGAGACCCTGGGGTTTTGTAGACTTCTGACCAGCACTTTGGTATGTGTCTCCATCACAGACCCCAACAAAACTACTCTGTGAGGGCTTTATTTTTATTGAAACTCCCAACTGCTGTCAATTGTTTCCAATTAGCTTAAATTGGTCAGTTAAAATTGGGTTTATAGTGTATGTAAGTGACTCACTGAATCACCTCTGCATGGATTGTGACCATATTAGCATTGAACTTCTCTGTAATGATGCTGAGGTCCCGTAATAATCTGAATGTGTGGGTAATTGGGTTCTTAACTGCTCTTAATTGTTTTCAATTGTTTGAAATACAGTAATGGAGTGATTTATGACTTCCAATAGACCAGGCAGCAGGAGACGTCAAGATGGAGTGTTCCCCAAAGTGCAGCAGCAGATTAAAAACACACCTGAGGTTGACTATTGGGATATAGAAGTCACGCTCGGCTGGCATGCACATTATCGTCAATATGATCCTCGGAGACCTAATGAAAGTCATGTAAATGCATTCCATTGTTAAAATGAGTAGGTGTGGAAATATAAGCCTAAAGTTAAATAGGGCAATCAGTGGTGCGGTAAAGAAGATTAGAAATAACACCAGAGTCGATTCTGTATCGGTAATTTGATCCTATAGTCTAACTTTGGTTGTGGGAATGTCTCCCCTGACTTACAGTGAATGGATGGCACAAAGAGCAGCTTTAGTCCTCGTTAATCTTAAATGAATAATGGAATTTTTTAAAATTTCATTGTGTATTTGTTCAACAGGGTCCAACAGCCTAGCTGAGAAAATAGAGGAAATTCTTCACGGTTAGAGGAAAAGGTCAGTGGCACGTCGATGGTCTCTGAACGTGACAGTTTACAGTACTTTGGTCGGGGCATTGAGGTTATCCTACAAAACCATCTCCCTTCCTATTCCGAGCTTTTCCTCCTCTGTCTCTCTGTCTGCTCGCCCCTCTCTCTCATTTCTTATGCTTGACTGACCGCAATTACAAGCTGAAGCCAGCACAGGATGCAGCAGCGATTTAAGACGATTTATTTAGGTAATGCAGAGAGCTGACACACTGAAACACATACTCCCACTGCAGCTCTGCATCGTACTACACACAATGAAAGACCAAACGTAGAGCTGCTCCAATACTGTAAATGTCCAGAGCAGGTATTGAGTGAGTACACACACAATATGCCAGCAAGCCAATTTTAAAATGATGCCTGTTGGATGTGATTAACAGCGAAGTGGTTTCATTTTAAACATTTTTCCTCATAAGCACACAGTATTTGCTCACATGATTTAGGCCCACGTCTGTTTGTTCTGGCACGTCAAATCCTAACTCCATCTTTAAAGGTGACATGTCTCAATGTTTGTGAATGCAGGGTGACCCCAGGGAACAACCCCCTCCATCTGACCACCCCTGACTGAGTCAACTGTGATGTTTGATAAGCTGCATGCCATAAATTGAGTCTAGTTGGGCCACAGGCATTGCTCTGTCTCTATCTGCAATCCTGTCTCTCTCGCTTTCTCTCTCTCTCCCCTTAGGCTTTCTCTATCCATCCCAGCCTCACTATTTGGCTCTGATATGAATCACATATCAACAATGTAGCAGCAAAAAAACCTGGTGGAGATGGAAAGGCGAAAGGTTTCTAAGACAGCGAGAGAATGAAAAAAAACAAAAAAAATCGCGACTGGAGCCTCCCCACTGGCACACAGCAATTAAGCTTTCTGACAGGAAGTAGAGTGCACATGCCTTCTGTCTCCACTTCCTTTTGCTGTCAGAGGCTGAGCTGCTAACATCTGACCCGTTTTAATGACAATGCAAGTCATAACCGGCGAACATAACTCCTAAACCCCACAGAATACATCCAAAACCATGACATGTGGTTGCACTCCTTAATAAATGGTTTATCATCTATAATAAATCTTTAACACTCACACATAATGGGATCAGCGCATGAAAATTTCCCCTGTGTTTAAACTATTACTGTAACATTTGGATTTATTTTACATGGTGAGAACAGCTGATCAGGGGAGTAGATGTCTGTCTGATAAAATGACACACATCACAGCTGCGCCTTATCATGCAGACACGTACACACACTGACAAGCTACACAGGGGAGGATGTTGTGAAATGTGTTTTGTTCAGAGACTCGTAGCCCATCTGAGACTCCATGTCAGCCTCCTACCTTGAAGGACTAATTTACACTTTATCCTTCTATCAGTCTATCTTTTGTCTTCTCCTACTCCTAAGAAGGGCTAGTGGCTAATCAGATGAGACCTTCAGATGTTTATTTCACTAGAGAAGAATGTGAAAGCCTATCAAGAGCTCCAGACAGACATCAGCTCAACTATTTAGTCTGGGTGCCATGCCAAAAAAATGAGTTTTTCTGGGCTGGACGTGAAATAAAGTTCATTTTGACAGGTCAGAGTGATAGTAGGGAAGTTAGGGTTAAAAAAATCCCCAAGATTTAATGTCCACAGAATATGAAACTCACCACCAGCTTGGATTTTTGTTCCACCCATTTCTGCTGATGATTTTCCTTAGAATAACATTCATTTGAACAAGTTGGCGAGATAACAGCCATCCATTTCCGACGATAGGCACTCCCTCCTCCATCATCTGTACTTTCCTCCGCTCTCTTGCAAAGAAAAGATAAATGCTCAAGAGAAAGTGATCCTCATTTTGGTGGTTTTTCACCTGACTGAGAGTGTTGTTTTATGGTTTCTCTGTTCTTGGTTTGTTGCATCAGCAATTTCAGATGCAGGTCTGTGTAATTCTAACGTGCTGCTTTAACTGCTCACGGTGGAATATCTCATCTGGCATCCAGTGACGGCCTGAGATTGAAAATAATCAAAATGAAGCGATGCAGCGAGAGGAATGAAATGTAGTCGCAGGTGTTTCACAGGTGTTTTCGGTCTTTGTATGTGTTCCAGCTACATTACCGATGCAATAACCTAGAGATGAAGATTGATGTTTTATGTTATTTTTTTTGGATTAAAGATAAAAGAATTTCTTCCTGAGCTTTGATTTAGCGTTTTCCTCTTTTCCTTCTTTTCTTTTGAACTCTACCTTCTGCTTTAATGCCATACATCTAGTTGTCTTTTACACTTCCTTTCTTCTCTTCCCAGAGCTGCTATATATGCCACCTGTTTCCATTTTCAGGTCATTTCACGTCCAGCGCTTGTCGCTCAGTAAGCAGCAATATGCCACAAAGCTGCATGCGGCTGCTGAAAATAAATAAATAATCCCATGCTCAGACACTTGCCATTCTAACAAAGTAGAAACATAAATAAACACAACACAGACAGAGAGCTCATTTTCTTGCTGTGTTCTTAGTTTCTTTTTTTACCTCACTGATTGACTGTTTTTGCTACAGTTGCAATCTTTAATGGGCCTACATGTTTAGTGTTTACCTTTTTGCAGAATGGCTTTGGGGAATTTTGAAATGTTTGTGTTGAGTTGTGTGTGTGTGTGTGTGTGTGTGTGGAAGTGCATTTAATAGGCTTTTGGTTCATTGTTTAGACTGTGTGACTGTGATGTTTGAAGTGGTGACTCCCATGCCTCCCATTTAGTCAGGGAATGGCAGTCTGGAGCTGTTTTCTATGGGTCACTGTGCGTGTGCTTTAGAAGGAGGACGAAAGTACGCTCAGTCGGGTTATTGCACAAAAAGAAATGTTTTTTACACCCGAGATGAACCAGTGTTTGTATAAAACTTTTGTAAGTATAGACTATGTTAGAGGAGTTTTATTTGCAGAGAAAACGACAGATTGAGCAAAGAAAATGTAAAAAAAGATGATGTGTAACTGGACGGAGTAGCACCTTTTTGCAAATGCAATCTTTTCGAAAAAAAACATTCCCTTGGAAGAATACATAATTAATCGGCCCACTATAAAAACCCAGTATGGGCGGCCATGGCTCAGATGGTAGAGTGGGTTGTCCAATAACTGAAAGGTTGGTGGTTCGAGTCCTGTTCTGTCCTAGTCAGTCTGTTGTGTCCTTGGGCAAGGCACTTCACCCTCCTTGCTTCCAGTGCCACTCACACTGGTGTTTGGTGGTGGTCAGAGGGGATATAGGTGTGAAATGGCAGCCTACCCCAGAACAGCTGTGATACATATGTAGTTTACCGCCACCAGAGGGGGAATGTGAGATAATGGGTCAATAATGTAAAGCACTTTGAGTGACCTAAAAAGCACTATAGAAATCTAATCCATGATTATTAATTCTTTTTTTTTTGTCTTCTCTCATTTGGAGCATTATCTAGTATTACTTATCTAAATGAAGTAGCAGAGCATGGGGACACCAAACTCCATGTTGAACTTGCTTCATTATTTATTTAGTTAATATTTCCTGAACCAGTTGAACTACAGAACATCCTTATTCTTTTTTTTTTTTTTTTTTTTAATATATTACTCGTCTTGTCCTGCAGAATGGTGGTCTGGCTGCCTTATTGCGCTGGACAAATTTGCTTTGCCGAGGGAAACTTCATAAAGTAGATAAGGCTCCCCTTGATATTCCACTGTCATTATTTTGGGTTTTTGTTGAATCACATCTTGGAAGGAAGAAGCAGGGGGAAAGAGAAAAAAGGGGGAAGAAAGAAAGAGAGAGCGAAGGGGGGAGAAAAACAGGAAAAAGAAGTTGGAAGCAGGTTATTCTTTCTTTTTAAGGCTTAGCCCTCCAACAATTACTACCAATGCAGCTCTACTGTTTAAACACACATAATCGTTCTTATCTAAAAAATATGCATAATATAAGCACTAGTAATGAAAAGTAAACATATGGTATTCCTTAAAGTTTGTACTTCATTATCTTACAGTAGTAATAATAAAGTTGACAAAGACTTTGAGAACAGTAATAATCCTGATGGTAAAGGAACTTTTGATGTTAAGTACATTATTTGACTTAAAATATGTGATGTAATACTTTAAATTTGGGTGGTTTCAGCTGTTTGTCTATGATATATCAGTGATGAGACTTTGCTTCAACTTAAATTGACATTATGTGAGGACACACAAGGTCTTTGCAGGCTTGTTGACTGAGATCTAATGAAATGTCCTTATCCTTGATCATCAATAAGTGGCAATCACTGATAATCATTAGTTCTCCGTCAGTTGTTTTAAAGCACTATGAGCCCGGCGGTGGCCCATTTTATCAAGATTAGTTAATCAGTTCAAGTCTATTGGCACTAAAGCTTTTAGGGCAGCATTCGTGACTGTGTATGTGTGTGTCCCAAGTGGAGTGGGAGGTCGCTGGTCGACTGGGCCTGGCTGACTGCCCTCTGGTTGGAGATTTTGACGATTACTGTAAGAAATTACTCACAGATTGCACTGGATTCTGTGCCATAACTTACGCTAATGACTGTGCACAAGGCCCTCTCCTGCGAGAATACCACAAGCATGTGAGAAAAGCTGTTTCCGTCTCTATACAGTTGAGTCTGCTAATGGAACATTAATGCCCAAGTTTACAACAAATTCTGCACTCTCACCTCATTTCATAGAGCATTTTAGCCTACTCTTGACAATAATTTAACTTTCAATGTTTTACCAACCACCAGGTGTTTGGAGAGGAAGAGACTGGGAGTATGGACCAAACACTATGAAGTGATATATATCCCACTTACACATCCCAAACACATAATATACTGGTGAAAGTGTTTCCAATTTGTTAGAGTTAATCCCTCTGAAAGAGAAAATATTTGGCATCCTCTTTGACTTTAAATAACAAACTCTTACCCCCTCAATGTGTATGATCCTCTGCAGTTTACATTACATGACCATCCTAGTTTCATGCTAGATCAGTCAGCGCTATCCAAGATTTTTGTTATCCATCTGAAAAAGGTTTAACTGCTGATCTCACCTTCCTGTAGCTTCCCACCTCATACAGAGTGAACAGTTGATCCGCCTAAGGATCCTTAGGAGGATCAACAGGATAACAACATTGTCGAAATCACATGGGATTAGAGGGCTATTCTTTGGTTTGCTTTATCATGCTCTGCCAAATTCCCTCAGTTCGAGCTCACACTTCATATATCAGACGACAAGAATGAAAAAAAAAAGAACAAAAACGAAACATGAAACAGAACAAACAGCGCAGACTAGCATTATGTAAGCAGGTATTTGTATGCATCTGTGCATTTGTATGTGTGTGTGTTTGTGTTCATTCACACATATTTTCTAGAAACTGAAAAGAAGTCTTGTTTTTCTAACCCTGAGAACTAAATTGAAACCCGTATTATAATCACAATTGTAATCCAAGCGTAGCCGCATTTTTCACTTTGCAGTTTGTCACTTCCACTTTTTATGGTAATGCGCAGTAGGTTGCCTATTTACTTTGGTCAAACTGAGACTTAACTATAAAATGAAAAACAAATTTGTCCTTCACTCAGATGCTGATGACCTTTTCCAACCCTTAATTTGATGAATGGACCACTTGTTGTGCTGTCATTGCTCCTTTCTCTTGATTTTAAAGCAGTTGGGCGGCAGTTCTGGGCACTTGGCCAAAATTCTCTTAAACAGTTTCTCAATTTGAGAAAAAAAGGTATGCAGTAGGGGTAGCGGTATGCATGCTGCCATCTTTTTCAGACAGCAATTAGGGATGTTCAAAGAAATAACACTGAACAAAACAAACAAATAATTCAATAAACACTCATAATAAAAAATCTTTCCAGGGGTGCAAATTGGTACCTTGAGAAGCGCAGAAGAGTAAAGCTGATAATGTAATGTGCAGATTGGGTAGGTTCCAGGTTAAATAGATCTTTGTGGATGCTTTCCAAACTGAGACTTCACTGAAAATAAATCTATGAGAAATCAAAACACAGCTTTTTATTCTTTATTAATACTATAACATTATAATCCTTTCCCCACATGAATACCTCTGAATCTAAAATATTCAGAGAAGATGAGTAAACATGTCTCAAGAGCTTATACACATAAAAACACATACTGACACACACAGGAGCATGCACAATATGTAACTCTTAGGGGAATGGGCAGGGATGGAAAAGACATGACACACCGCAGGCTAGTATGTGTTGGTTTTGGGCATTTTATGACATCTGTGATGCTCATTGCGAATGGTTTTATTTTGTGAGTGTGTGATTGTGTGTGTATGGGAGTTGTCTTATGGAAGTTTACACCCTGACACAAAATCTCCCAGCAGGCAGGGTGGACACTGTTTTAACCTGTTAACCTATAGCCTAATCCTCTTATTAGAGGTAACCATGTCACATCAGCCAAAGTTACACACCCAGAGCTGGGGGAACAATAGGTCAACCATCACCAAAGTGCAAAAAAACAGCATATCCACTCTCACTTTACGAGTGGAACACACTGACACTCTCTTTTCTTGGTCCAACATTACATCTTTCATCTTAACTGAATATGACCTTTGTGTGTACTTGGCTTTGACCCTTCCCCAACATCTGCCAAAAGAAAAAAAAAGTGTGTGGACTTGAACAGAGTCTCGTCTGTGTGTACATGTACGAGAGTGCCAAAGAAATCCATGTTTACTTCAAAATCAGTCAGGGGATTGGGACCACACGCTTCTGTCTCGAAGACACACGGCCAAGGCATCCCACCCTGAACGATCTGCTCCCTGAACCCAAATACAGCTGTTGGTTTTTACCCCTCACCAGTTCCAGAGGGAATCACAGGGACATACATCAATTTCAGAAAGGCCACAGGTTCTGACTATATATGTAACCCCACTTATTAAATACTAAATAATTATAGGAGGATTCTAAAAACAGTTGTTATGTTAGTTCTTAAAGGCTCAGTGTGTAAGATTTGGGGCACATACTGTACCTCCAGAAATGGAATATAGCTGTGTTTTCATTGGTGTACAATAAACTAAATAAAAAATAGTGTGTTTTTATTACCTGAATGAGAGTCCTTGGAATGTATCATGTTGTGCTGCCATGTTTCTCTGGCTCTGAACAGACTTCTTCTTAATGTACCTTAATGCTGGATACATTACTATTATTTGAGTGAAGAGTTAATGTCCTTTTAACTAAACAGTCAGATGGACAGTCACTGACTCTAATAAGCCAAGGCCTTTAGAATTTTAACAACCACTGTAAAAGATAGTGAGGCTGGGTGTCTTTCGATGGTTCCAGTATGGAATTTTCCCACTAGAAGTCACTTTAATTTGACTGTAATTCATGGTACATATATTATTAATAGTAGTAGTAGTAGTATAAAGTGAAACCAAAAGTAATGTTGCATCACAGTAACATTACTTTTCTTTCACTTGACTGAGTCTAGAAAGCAAAGTCAGAATAAGAATAATACCTACTGTGTCTATATTTTACTGCTTCAAAAATGGGATTATGGTCAACGTGATTTGTCTTTTTGACAAGAATTTCAACAAATGATCAATCTTCTATTAATCAGTGATTGACTGAAGTGATATTTTATTATAAGCTCTGTAAATTTCTTCCCATTACTATAATTTCATCTTTCTATGCCCTTTCAATACCGTGCTGCAGAATTTCTCTGTTATTTTAACCCATAAAGACCCAAAAAGCCACTGGCGACCCAAACCATCTGATCTAAACTGTTTAATATCTGCTGATCCACTAATCCTATCAATACATGTAAAGAATTGGTGTAAAATGCAGTTTGTCATCTTTTCATGGTCATCAGATATGACCCATTTGGATGTTCAGAGGCTCCGTAGTGAATGTGGAAACACCGACATCTGCTAAAACACTGATTCACCAGTAAAACCCATGGAGTTTGATCAATGACAGTGAATGGAGACACTTGGTTTATGTTCAGTTAATAACAGATTTTGTTGAAAAAGTTACTTTTTCTAAAATTTTTGATATAATAATCCTCAAATGTAATAACTTGATGATTTAAGTACGTAATCAGTAAATTAACCCTTTTATGCATAGTGGTCACTACAGTGGACAGTTATTCTACAGCTGTTCTCTTGTATATTCATGGGTTTTGTTGTTTTAGTTCCATATCAGCTAACACAGTGTACGCTTATGCACCATCCCATACACTGCAATTCACACAATTACTGATAAATACTTGATAAAACCTGATCTGCAGTAACATGATTGAGTGTAAATCAACTGCTAATTCTTATTAGACTGTAATTAACAGTTTTCTTAAATAAAAAGTTTTTTTTTTTTAAATTTATTATCTCCAGTGAGTAACAACTAGTATTAGAGTATGACAAAAGGTGAGAAAACATCAGATTAGATGCATCAAAAATGCTTTTGTTTCATAGTTTTCACAGCTGATCACTTTCTGATATTGTATTTTAAATTTTAAATACATGTTTCTTCGCTTCAAAAATTAAACCCATGGTTTCCAAATGAGTGGACATTTTTGTAACTCCGCGAAAAATAGGTTAAAAAAAAAAATCAATCTCATTGTTTTTTTTCATGCCTAAAGAGGAATAAAAACACTCAGGAAAAAAAAATCTTGACTAAGGTTCTCATAATTCATGCATGAAAGGGTTAAATACAGGTAAATACTTGATTGTCACTGAAAAAATGCAAACTACAGAGGATAATATTATAATAAATGGTGATAAATCACTTAAGAAAGGTTGAATAGAAAGAAAAATTCATTTGGAAACTGCCACAAAAGTAGCACTGGGTCTGTATGGGTTAAGCTGCACATACTTTGCTGTTGCTTTTAAGAACAAATTAATATTGATTTGAATTGAAGTACACTGGAACACCATTCACTATTCACTAAACTCAAATGGAACTTACTGAAAAGAAATATCACATCCAGCGCAAACTGGGTGAAAGTGAGGCTGTGAAGTGACCACACAGAGGCTCCGTGGCTCTGGCCGGCAGCGGTGCAGATGCTGCCCGGGCCCCTCCCCTCCAGCGGCGGCTGCGTAATTGGGAGGCTGCCGTCTGTCCTCCTTGGAGCGAAGTGCCACAGAGTTACCAGAGACCCAACACACACCAACAGAGTGCACCAACAGTTCAAGAGAGCCAGGGTACGTTTACCGGCAATTAAGGGGAGTGGAAATATTTAAGGGGGAAGTATTTTGTTTATCCATAGACTTTTCTTGAAGGATAAGTAGCGCAAGTGTCAGAGTTTTGGTTACTTTTCTTTGCGCGTCCGGCAATTAAGGCAAGTGACGCAGCTGCGTAAAAGCCCGGGCATGTGTTGCATGTGAAAGGAGACGGAGTTCAGAGCCCAGGTAAGATGAACTGCACAACAGATCTGCTAAAATAATGTCAGCCATACATATTATACTCTTAAGATATAAGTTTTGTTTATTGTAATGCTAACTTCGTACTGAATACTTTGTGTGAGTGCGTTGATGTAGTTAAGTTGAGTTTGAGAAGTTCAGGTGAATAATTTATGAAAGTCAAACAAACTAGAATTTTTTAATTTTTTTAAAAAAGATTTTTCAAGGATTTCCTGGAGTACACATTCTCCAAAAAATGGACTATGTGTTTTATGCACTAAAAGTAACGAGGTAGTGTATTAATGAAAATGAAAGAGTGGTTTAGAATTTTAGTTTAACCTCCTGAGATCCAGGAAATTAAATGTTGTATTTTTTTTTTTATTTTTATTTTTTTTTTTTTACATTTAACCCTTTCATGCATGAATTATAAGAACCTTAATCATGATTTTTCCCCCGTTTGAATTCCTCTTTAGGCATGAAAAAAACAACAACAACAAAAAACCAATGCGATTGACAACTTTTTATGAACCTATTTTTCATGGAGTTGCAAAAATGTCCACTCAAATGGATATGATGCGTTTAATTTTTGAAGCCAAGAAATGTGTATTTACTGGTATACTGTGAAAACTATGAAATAAAAACACTTTTAATGCTGCTAATCTGATGTTTTCTCATATTTAAACATACTCTAATAGTTATTACTCACTTCATGGGGATAATATGCAAAAATACCCATTTTTTTAAAGAAAAAGTGATAATTACAGTCTAATAACAACTGATTTACACTCAAACGTGTTACTGCAGATCAGGTTTATCAAGAACAGCAAAGTTACATGATGCATAAGTGTCCACTGTGTTGACTAATATGGAACTAAAACAGCAAAACCCATGAATATACAAGAGAAGAGAAGTAGAATAACTGTCCACTGTAGTGACCACTATGCATGAAAGGGTTAAATAACTGTATAATAACTAAATAGCTGTGAAACTTTTGTCCTGTACAGAGGACAAAAATGAATTGCTGGGTCTCAGGAGTTTAAAGCATTTGACTTTGCAACAACAAAAGAATGCATCACAATGCGTCAGTGTTTATTTTACACAGCTGAGAAACAAGAAGACAGGCAGATGTTGTATTAAATGCTGGTTCAGTTGCATATTCTTAAAGTTCTATGTTTGACAAGTGTTTGAAAGGGTCTGAAGTGAGGGGAGTGAGTGTGGGGGCTGCAGAGACCCTAAAATTGAATGTGACTAGGTGCACTTAAACAGTCAAGTATGTTTGTAATTCCAAAGTAATAGTACAGTAGACTCATAGTACATTAAAGGTTTTTTCTGGGAACATGGTACTTACTGATTTCGCTGTATGTGTTTGTGTATTTTTGTAAAAGAAGGAAGACTTGATCATGGGTTTTGTAGTGTAGGTATTTAGCCATTCTTCTCCTGTGTGTATATGTAACCATCTCAAGGACCCGCTCTCCACTTACTGCTATTCCAGAGGTTTATTTAACTCCCTACAAGGAGCTTTAGGTTGAGGTGGTGTTGTGCGACAGGCAATGCAACTATCAAAGAAAAGACACAAAGAGGGAGTGAAAGCAGTAGTGTGATATTGATTTCTGTGGCAGGTGTTTCAGGGTGTTTGATCAGAAGGACTGAGGTAAATAAAGGATTTCTGCTTCGGGCTACAACAAGACAAGTCAGGAAACTTTGTGTGATTTTCCTCTTTAAACGCTGTCCAATCATTACATCACTGAGATGGTGTCTGCTAGGCATACTTAACAGAGTTCGTTGTATACACATGCAGTCACAGGCTGAGGATTGGAGCTGAAATCACAGCCTGAGTGTTAAAGTTAGTGCCTATTATAGCACTTTAAAGGATATTTTGCAGCTTTAAATGAATATAAATGTTGCTTGAGAGAGATTTTTGATACAAAGCTGAGTTTACTCCTTTATTCTATTGCATGCCTAGTCTAATCAAGTGTTAAAAAAAGTTACAGTATCAATATTTGGCTTTGTTTTGAATGGCCTACAGCACCATTCCTGCACTCTGTCATAGTGTCATGCAGTTCATGCTGAAACTTTTTCCTGGACAGTGATGAAAACTCAAAACTTTCTCAAAACTCAACAGGTTTTGGCTGAGAAGTTATAAAACAGCCTTGTTGCTGTGCAGCACACTTATCTTGCCTTATATGGCTGTTTTTCCAGAATGTTTTAGTGCAGACAAAGCAGTTAGGGTACCTATCCTGCAGTGGTGATGTTAGTATATTTAGAGAGTCTACAACGTGTAGGTGCCAATGACCTGCAGACAGACAGCCTGGCTGTGTTCGCCTGCCTTGCACATTTGGGAATAGTGAGTTTGGCCTGTCTGTAATGAACTGCACTGGACTGATGCTGAGAGAACCATTCACCAAAATTCTTCCACTTTACAAGTAAGAACAAAAGATTTCCCTCCCACATTTGTAGAGTATAGTAACCTGCTTGAGAGGAGTTGTTGCATAGCATTCAAAGGTGTGCCCTTTTAGCCTCAGGTCATCAGGAGACAAGCGAGAGCACTTACAACTGTCAATCACTGTTTTCATGCCCTATTGCTCCCATCTGCTTACCACAGGATGGTATTATGTTACACACACATATGTTGATACATTCACACTCTTACACATTCAGCATCGCATGCTCGGGTCATGCCCTTTTCTGCGTGGTTCGAGTTACTTGATTTGTCGTGTCTCATCAGTAAACATATCTGCATGTTTATCTATATACAGTTGTCTGGGTTACACAGTGTTTGTGCTTTCCTGTTTCCATCCTCTCTAGACCTAAAACACAGATCCAGTATCACTTCCCACCCTCCCACTTCTCTGTCCAACCTTGATGTGATAGCAGTTCTTAGTTTACACTTTCTTAAGTTCCTTATGGTTTAGTAGATTAGCTGCAGGCTCCATTTTCCACTGACAAAGACAGGAGGATGAAACCGCAACATTCAAAATAAGTGAGTGGAGTAACAATGCCAGCACGAGGCTATTATCTAGGGCTGGTGTATTTAGTTACCATACCAGCAGTTGCTTGGTGTCTCTCAACAGTGCTTTCAGCTTAAGGAGGCACAAATGCAGACAGACAGGACCTCAGGGTTGGAATTTTATCCATCTTCTTTGGTTTTTCGCCACAGACATACTCACTTCACTTCCGAAACGGAAGGAATTCCACAGGAATGTTCTCTTGGCATTACCATTCATTGATTTCATGCATATGAGTTACAAGCGCAGTGTGATTATCATGTGATGCGTGTTCTTATAATGTGATGCTGTAAATGCATTTATGTGATGCAGCCCCCAACCTGAACTCTTTTGCTGTGGCAATAGAACTCACTGTCAATTCTCCACTGCTGTTATGTTGTGTGAAAGGGTGGATTCTGCAGCTGGACAGCTTGTGGCTTTAAGATTTATAGGATTTATTAGGTACATAAAAGCAAATGACTGCAGGATATACAGACTTTCCTAATGGCAAGAGATCAAATAATCCCTTTCTAGTCCACTGAGAGGGATTAGATATCCTTACCTAACATTATTTGTACCATGCATTCATTATTTAGGGCTAATTTGCTGCTGCATTTTCAACTTCAAAGTTCATCTCTGTCTCAATCACCATGTTTGGGTGATTAAATTTCATGTGGAAGGGGATAGTTTTGCAATTTGTTTTACATTCATTTTTTGGAGTGATATGTAATTTCCCAGGAGAAACACACGCTGTGCTGAAAGATACGGTGTTCAGTCAGATAAAGAGGGTAATGTTTGAGGTTCCAATCTAAAATGAATCACAGCTTGCTTCCTCGATGTTTACTTTATGGCTTGAGTAAACAAATCACAGAAGAAAAGGAAGAGGTAATGTCATAAAAGTTCCCATAAAGCTTTAGGATAACAGTATAAAGGTTGCAGTTTTTAATCACAGTCCAGAAAAAGATCACATGTTTTATATTTGGTCTCTGACATCAGTTAATTCTGAGGATATAGTAAAACATAGTGAGATTTGCAATGTATCAAAGTTATTTTAACGTTTTTAAGGTATAGTATTGTGTGCTATACATTAACATCGAGTGGATAGGAGGTAGGAGAATGGCATGCCATACACTGTCAGTAAATATTTCTAGCTTTTATAAGAGTTTTAACACGCAGAGGGAGTTTTAACTTTGTTTATTTTGTTATGAAGTTTAACAAAGTGCCCTTCCTCTAAAATACACTGTACATTACAGTTCCAAGACATAAACCATAAGAATGGGGCTTGTCTGTTTTTGAACAGTGTTGTGTTTCTTCTTTACTGCCATCTATAACTGGAGTTATAACCAATAAAAAAACTTTAAAATTTAATACTTCTTGCGCCGGCTTTATATATTGTGTTTATTGAAAATACAAATCGTGTGGTCTGGAGTTAGTTGTGTATTATCCCTTTCAAGACATGAACTCACACAGACTCACATGGGAGAAAAAGGCTTTGCTTAAATGCAAAGTTAAAAAAAACTTGATTGACTGTTGCCAAGAAAAACAACGAATGTCTTGAGAGTTAGAAACAATTACCTATGTTGTTCTGCCTGGCCAGTGCCTGTGGTCAGGGAATAATGACAAATAGCCAGGCTAATGCACTCTGTCCTGTGGAGATGGAGGGATGTGATAATAGTACACTCTACAGGGCACCTGGGTGTTGCTAAATGCCTCATTAGTGGTGGTCTCTGTGTGAGAATGCCCACGGCTAGAGCAGTTCTTCACCATCTGCTCCCTTATGACTGTTAGCGACTTCTACTGGAAATACATCCTGGAAGTATGTCCTTTTAAACCACTTAAAATTTCCCCTGACATATCATTCTAAGTTACTCGTTCTTGCTGGGTAATGCATGTCACTGTATTTGTCTGTTATATGTGGTGTCCTCAAACATTAAAACTCTTGTATGTTTCTGGGGTACATGAGATTCTACATATTTGGTCAGTATCAGAAGCCAACAGCCCCACATTGGCTCAGTGCTTTAAATCTGTCACCATTACCATCAGGATTGTTTCCCATCACCCCCTGCAACGTGTGCCGGTCATGCTGCCAAAGACAACAGGGAATTTAGCTAGCAGGAAACAGGAGTGTTACCATAACCCACATGGCATAAGCTGTCTGTTTCTTTTCATTCTCACCTTTCTCTTTAGCTATGCTTTTTTCTGTCTTGTTTTTCATTTCCTTTATTCACTCTTTCCCAAGAACAGGCTGCTTGTCATGTACAGTCTTCCCCTGGTATAATGCATGTTGTTCTACTGTAGTAATTCTTTTCAGAACAGATGGCGTTTATTTAATGCCCCTCTTCTATCACTTGCGCTTCTCCTTTGTTTGGGGGGGGGCTGTTTTTCCCAGCACCGCTGATAGATGTGGGCAGCCAAGCGGTGAAGAGAGATACATTACATGATCCCTACTCACATGGGTGAGACTGTGTCACTGCTTCCCTGAAGACAGGATAGAAAAGGGTAGTGGAGGATAAAGCTCACCAGCATCACACAGACAGCACAGATTTAAACCTTCTTTGACTCTCTAACTTTCTCACTCAGTTTGCCGATTGGCCATCCATCTCGCACAGCTCGATATCTGTATTTCTAACCCTGAAGGTGTGAAGGTGCCTCAATTTGTCATCTTAAATAAACAACAGTCTGTTTATCAGTGTCTAATCCTCTCCACTTTAAAGCCACAGGGTGCTTGGATTTTTGCCACTCTGCCCTGATTCTCCATAATGAACTCAGGTTTCAAACACTGGATAACAAAACTTGACAGAGAATAAGTGAGTGAAATGAGTTATTACAGCTTTTATCTGTCTGACATACTATAATATATTTTATCATGCTGTACAAATCTGTCTGGAGACTTGTATCAATGTATACGGTTAGATATTTACCATATTTCATTTCTGCACAGATACTGTTTAGCTTGTTAAAGGATTTTACCTCCTGACAAACATAATGTGAAAGCAGCACGCTCTGTGTTACGGTTGGAGTATTTCAGATATGTGACAGCGTGTGTTACATCAGACCTACTAATTTAGCTTGACATTGTTTATGTTGTCATGTGGCAAGTTGATGAATGTTCACGGAGATGGAGGTGGAAATGAATGAGGGAGATGGAGCAGTAAGGTCTGAGGGGGAGGCTGCACATTCTTTTAATGCATTCATTAATTTCCTATCCCTCATCAACTGCTGGGTTAATTAGTAGCTAGGTAGCTGCAGAATCCAGGAATGCGGCTTTAAAAACAGATAAAACTGTGTATTAAGACGTTGATTAGGGGGATATGCCACACACACAAAATGATTAAAAAATTAGGGGTACTCAGGAGGTGATATTGCACTCCAGGTAACTGCATAATGTGATGTATTTTCTTAAGGTGGAAGAAAACCACTTAAAATATTACTAATGACATCTTGTTTCCTGATTTCTTCTTTACTTATCTGTCAGTGCAACTAAAGAAATGGAGGTTCTGTAAACCCATATTGTCAGCTGCACGCCCTTGTAACATTTAATGATCATTTTCCCACTTTTCTTATCATTAAATATAGATGTTGTCCTCTGAACAAAAGACTTCCCTTGCTGCTTCAGTAATACCACTTGGTCCCATGTTTAGTTACTGCGCATCACTCAAGCTCTCCTTGCTTATTAGCAACAGAAAAGCCAGTAAGTGTTCCCATGACTGTTCTCGCTTAAAGCTTACTTTTTACTGAGACCGGATTAATGTGTATGCTATTGGCCTATTAAAAGAACTGTGACATCCCAGACAAGACATGGCTCATTTTTTAAAGGAAATAAAGGAGGACCTGAAAGGGTCACTGGATACTACTAAAACTATTGGCAAGTGTAATTTAGAAAAAGTTAAATGAGTTATTCATGTGAATAGAAGATGAAGCAGAGACTGAAAGAAGCACTGCAGACTGAAAGATGGCAGAATGTGACGGACCTTTGTTTAGGGCAAACAGATTTAAAAGCTACACAAAAGGAAAGCCGGTGACAGGCAACAGCTGATGTAGGATGGGTAAAGAAAGGCGACATGCCTGTGGGGCACCATGGTGAAACAGCTGAATAGGCAGGAGACAAAAGTATAGATATCCTGCATAAAGTTAGAATAGACTATACACACAGTCAGACACATTCACACACATGCACCTATGATTGCTCCTCCCTTGACTCTTTACACTGGTCTTTCTCCAGGGTTGCAGAAAAGGACAGATTGAGAATAGACCAAGACCACTTCACACACCATGAAGGAAGAGGACTCTGGCAATCAGAGTCTGAATACATTTGGGACTCGACACTGCATGTCTGGCAGCAATTATGGCAGCAAAGGAAAGATGATGAGGACACTATCCCTTCCAGTGGTCGTATTAGTGGGGTTAATGTTGCTGGCCATCATCCCTTTTGGAGCAAGCATCAAACAAAGTGTCCCCAGGGTCAAACTCAGCCACAGAGGTAAGCATTGAAATATTGTTGATCCCACCGTGAATCGAATTATACTTACATCTTACATTTAGTTAATCATCTACTCAGAGAATAGTACATTTTGTTTAATTTTGTTTGTTCACCTGCTAAGACCCACAATGCTTCATTTCTGCTGACTTAATCTCTGATTACCTTTTTATTGTTTTTTCTAGCAGTTCATGCAGTTAATGCTTCTTGCTGTTTTGTAGCATTTTGTCTTTCATTTGTCTCTTTCTCTAGAGGGATCTGTGCACATGGCTGTGCATTGAATTTAAAATATAGATTAGTACAAATGCATTCACATTGTTCAAGTAAATTCTGAAACATCACTGGAAATTATAGTGATATCTTTAAGATATAGCTGCTGCCCCATTTAGCTTCTTCATAATTCTGTTTTTCATATTACAATGTTATGATTAAGTCAAGGTTTATATGTCAATTATTTATGATAGTGACAAAATGACCTATATATTGTTAACCCTTTATAGGGCACTCATTGAAATACTCTGAAATTCAAAATTTCCACCTTTCTATGTTATTGGAAATCGTCATATTCCTCCTCTTGCCATAAAACATCGGAGTAGCATTTGCTGAAAATTAAAGACGTGTAATAAAACAACTGTCATAAGGTCATAAACTGACAAAAATCACTCATATTCATTATTTACACCTTCAAAATGTCTATAAAATTTGTCTGACTCACTGTATAGTGTTATAAAAAACCATCAAGCTTCTGGACCTCACTGGGGCCATGGGATTGGCCCCATATTTAATGTTTGTGGAAATTACCAAAAATAGTCACTTGTCCGATAAAGGGTTAATAAAATACAGTGTTGTTGCAGGTCAATAATATATGTCCACATTTCATTTATTTGTTCCTGGTCCATAGGAGATTGTCATTCACTTGGTTTTAGGTATATGACCAAGTCCCTCTTTGCTGTGGCATTGCACACTCTGACCATGTACTATGTTTTGCATCAGCTTAATCTTAAACTTTACTTTGCTTCTCCGGGGGAGAGCTAAATTATTGCTCTCCTTAAAACCAATTCTGAAATCCAGCGCAAACTTTACTTCAAAGTCTCCATCCCTCACGCTATGTATCAGCTAAAAGAAACCTAACAAATGACCTTCAGTCTTGCTCCATAAAATTGAATCCCCACTGTGACCTATAAGTAAACTCACTCCAACTCCAACCCCTAAAAGCTCTCTTCAAGTCAAAACCTTCCAACTCAGTGTGGCTGAAAATAGATTCATTTTTATGTCCTGTGTGTCCAACATAAATATAAGTAAGTAGTGGCAGGAATAATGATTGCTAGGGACAGTGTTTACTCAGCAGTTAGGGTAGTATTTAACTTTCCAGTTTGTCTCATTTGATGTTTGTTTCAGTGTATTATTTCTTGTGAATGTGTTGGAATGGGCCAAATATCTGAGACGCTTTTGGACTCTTTCTCGGGGCTTTACCCTTTACTTTGATTCTCATTGTTGGCTATGACCAGGACTAAAAACAGTACTGTTCATTCAGGAGAGGCATGATCTGACTCCCCAGCAAAACAGTGGTAAAACGAAGTCCATGTTTGGGTCTATCAGTCAGGACTCTAGCAAAGAGGAATCCATCAAAGGCAAAATCACCTCCAACTCAGTGCACACGCATCATGCACATATCTTGTCATCATCTCATTATCCCTTCAAAAGCAACATCACCCAGCAGAGATCATTCTTCAAACATAACATCAGCCTCCTGTGAAAGCGCAGCCTCAATGAGTGAAGGCTAAATGATCAAAGTGAAATCATCCCTGATTGAGTGAACACCTCCAAAACAACTATCTTCAGCTAAAAATATGAACCTTGCTTTGGAAATCCTATCTGTAATCATTCTGTAATGTGGGCCTTCGCCAAAAGCACTTGGAAACTAGAGTATTTTGTTGTGATGTAAGTCATTTTTAATTTGCTTCTAAGTTAGATCATAGTTATTCCTTGGTATTTGATTAGTGACCAGACTGATAATTTAATACATATGTGCTCAGTTAAAAGGCCTGCATAACTCACATATATGAGTCTATTTATTAACAAGAGAGACTTTTTAGAGGAAAACACATTTATTTGTGAATTGCTGCTCAATAACTGAGTTATTCAGTATTAAAACACATCCATCTTATGAATAATATTGTCTGGACAGCATGTAACACTAACTGTTTATTCTGAAAGCATGGACAGAACATCCCAGACTGAATATTAATACTAAACTGTAATCTTGCAACATGAGCTGCTCCATTTCCACTCCTCTCAGTGCATTATGCTTCATTTCTATATGGCTCAACTCATGATTAAATAATCAGACAGCATATGCGACAATGATTGTAACCGTATTCTATATCTTTTGCATGTGATGCTTTATTCAGACTCACTTTTTGGTTTCATGGAAACTCTAGGCATAGTTAATAATGCTGAGTTTCTTGATACACTTGCATCATGGCAGTAAGGCCTAAACCCTTTTGGCCATATGACTCCTTGGTGATGTGATGTCTTACTCAAATAAATGTGTGGGCCCCACTGGAGGATCCAAATAAGAGCCACTGAGGTCCCTCTTCTATTAAGAGAGGTGTATAGCGCAGAGCTAAGCAGAAACAGCTAAGGGGGCTGTTTCAATGGGCTCATAGTGCGGTGTGTTTACAGAACAGATTAGTGCTAGCCAAATGCTAGCGGGCCTAATCTCTATGTGAGGTTTAGTCTGCTGTGATGTGTGTGTAAGGGTGAAAGATATAAGCATGTGGGGGGTGTTGTGTGTGTATGTGTGAGCCTGTGTATAGGAGGGGGTATTAAGCAGGATTGCGTGGTGCAGGGGGTTCCTTGAAGTTCAAATATTGAAGGTTGGTAACCTCTCCAATCCTTCACACCAAGAGGGTAATCACAATGTCAATCCTTTCAAAGTGACTCCCACAGGACTCCCCCACACTGAGCAAGTGTTTATACAAGGCATGTTGCTATACTGGTGCACTGAAAAGAAACCCGCAATAGGAGAGATTTCCTGAGATCAACAAGATCAAGGACACTGTATTGAGAATGTCAATATTCAGCTCACAGAAAACTTTATAAGAGCTTGGAGACAGAGAGTCTGAAGACCAAAAATACATCTTATCAAACTGTTTCAACTTTGTACATCATGTATGGATGTTTCTATTGCCTACTGTAAAATCCGAGCAAACAGAAACTCATATCACTAGATAACGAATGATCAGATATTCTACCTGATCTCGTCATAATTTATCTTATTTCAACAAAAAAACAGTTCATATTTATAATGATGTTCAGTTGTCGACAAATGGGATTATTAGATAATAATAAATCCCTCATCTCCCTCATCTGCTTTTTAAGCACTGGATAAACTGAAAGATATCCAGTTAATGCTGCACTTTTAAAAATACCCTGATAATGTGACATGTGAGAGCTGTTGAAATCCATGCTACTGTATCTCATCTCTATCAATATGTGCTGCTAAGGTGTTGAACCACAGAGGATTAGTCACTTTCAAGTCAAGCTGAGACATGTCTTTCTCTAGAAGAGAATATGTATCAGTGACTGCAAGAATAAGACCGCTGACAATTCCAATTCTGCTTAAGTATGTTTCATAACATGTTGCAATTCCGCACTTGGTGGTGGACTATTAAATGTAAGCTGTGTGCATATGTTGTATTCTGTGTATTCATGAATTCCTTTATTCTTTTGTGTTTGTCTTTCCCTCTCTTACTTAGAATTGCTGCAAGCTAGTAGTGTATCTCTGTTTTTGGGCCCCTCTGAGGGCCTCCACTCCCATTCACTGCTGTTGGATGAAGAAAGAGGTCGTCTCCTCTTGGGAGCCAGGGATCACATCTACCTGCTTGATCCAGATAATCAGAACAGAAATCCAAGAAAGGTACACGATCCTGGGACCAGTAGAGATATTCAGATGATGACATATAGAAGGATCTTAAATCAAGCTTCAACACACAAAAATAGGGCCAAGAGTGGATTTAGAGCAACAAATAAACAACAGCGTTTGGCTCTGTAGGCCATTTGCCATACTTGAGAGGTTGTTTAGGTAGAAACTGAAGTGTTTACAGCAGTTTAAAGAGTCCCCACACCCACTGACAGAGGGATAGTGCTGGAGGAAATTCAAGTCTGAACAAGAGATGGAGTTTCTCTCTCATATACGCATCGACCCCAATCCCCAGTCTCATGCAAACTTATGCTTGGAGTCACTTGAGACACTCTAATAACCTCTGCTATTCTCTGTGTATAGATCATTATTACATGACACTTATACCTGTCGTGCCATTAACTGGGGTGATGTCAAATATTTTTTTTCCACTTCGACACTGATAAGCTGGAATGCACTCAGACATGTATTATTCTAGAGTAAAAAGGTCACCTTTCAGTCAACAGCAGTGTGAAACTGTCTGTCTGATGAAGTCAGGGTCATCGTCTTGTTAAATATGCACACACACACACATACAGTGTACACATGAACAGGGCACACATACTCTAATGTATACACAAACACACAAATGCTTCTGGACGAATGCCATGTGTGGAAATTTGTAGATGTGACTGTGTTTGTGCAGCTGAGGTTGATCTGAAAGTGGGACGACAGAGTGTTTATTTGATCATTATCTGGTTGTTTTAACTCTTAGTTTTGCTCTCAAAGTGTTGCTTTTCTGCTGCCTCACTAGTCACTGATACTGATGCCAGGGAGATACACTCTGAAAGACTAATTATTAGGGCTGTATGGGACCAGTTCTAGGCAGTGAATTTAATCCAGAGACACAAACTTAGTGTTTATCAGTTAATGAAAAGGCATACCTGCTGAGGGACCCTATGGCGATAAAATACTACCACTTGTTTTTGAGCTAGTTCTATCTAACTTCATTTTTTCAAGGAATTGCAGATAGTTCTATGATAGTTGGTTTTGAGTGGTTCAAAACGATTTTTAATCCTTTTCACATCCTTGTACTGAAGCAGGTCATGTTGTAACACTGGTTTTATGTACCAATTCCTCAGTGGTATGCAATGATTTGGAATCATGAGATGTTTTAATGTGTAACGTGTTTGCATGCGTTTTCAGGCTCAGTTGACCCATGAGTAAGTTTGGCGATAGCTCTCCATGGTAGGGTTTAGGGGAGGTAACACACTAAGCACATAAGCCTGTTATAACACATGTATGGACATGATGGGGTACAGCGAAGGGACAGTAAATCTCTATCCACTGTTTTCTGTATAATAGCACCTGAAGGTGCTATGTGTCGTACAAATGGGAGCACTTACTCTATAATCCCTAAAGTCTTACAGAACGACACAAGAAAGAACAAGGTTAGTTTTGACAAGGTGAGAACAATAAGTAAAACATATTTTGCTCAAGGGGGACTTTATGCTCACTCCAAAATGAACAAGTAGGAAATGTAAAGACTTATTAGAAGATTTATGATGAGACTTCTTATGAGATTGATGATCCTCTGGCTGTTGTGCTGTGAACATCTCGCTGCTTGAACACACAATACTGAATGTAGATCTAACTGCAAATGAAAGACTTAAACAGATGAAAATTATAGAACCATGAATGTTTGTTCTTTGTGCAATGATTCCAAAGTGTGTTACATGATCTACAAAAGAAAACAAGACTGCAGATACTTAGGATTTGTACATAATGCTGGGACACAAACAAATATCATGCAATTTGAACACATGTAATTGTACATGGCCTAAATGAATATCACATTTTATATCACAATTTTTAACTTCAGTTTCACAATCATAAAAATTAAGGAATAAACGTGCAATATCTTTGAGTTCATTTAACACAAATATTCTAGTGTGTCTCCCTCCATTATCAATTTCCTTGCTTATTATTGTTGTTTCATCTGTTATTATGTTCCTAATTGCATTCACTGTAAAGTCTTGATGTTATGCTGTCTGGCTATAGTATTGCATTGTGGTTTTACTGCCCACACCAAATGTGAATGGCTAAAAGTACTTGTGACACTTTTGCATTTATTAACTAATAGTTGTGTGAGTGGATGACCTGATATTGCTAAGCACAGAATTGAATGTATTACTAATATTCATTCCTGTTATGATATGCATATTTATAAAATTGTTCTACATGTATACAAATTGTTTTGCATTTCTATGTGGATTTGAACATGCATTTGTAAGCATCCAAACTTTGCACTAGTTTTTCTTTTATTTTTTTGCCCCCCCCCCAATCGGAGGACTTTACTTTAGATTTGAATTATTTACAAACAGTGATTACTCCCGACTGACCAACATCCACCCCATTTCATATACTGTGATAGCCCTAACATGAACATATAATATTGTGAACAAAAACTGATGGGACAAATTAGACACAATTGGACACAATTGGACGAATTGTACAGACGGACGTGGCCGAATGGGCAGGTGGAAAGACAGACAAGAAGACAGACAGACAGACAAACTATGCACTATTTACTGCAAAATCTTTTTTCCACATTTGTGACTATTTTTGATTTACAGTCAAAGGCTTACATCCACTCTAGGTTATTGGACTTAATTCAAGGTGAAACGTTTCTCCTTTTATTTGTCTGTCTTTAGATTTACTGGCCTGCCTCTCGGGACAGAGTGGAGATGTGCAAACTGGCAGGAAAAAATGTGAACGTAAGTGTCCCCACTTGAAAAAAGATGATATAGATCACAAACATTATGTGTTGTAATATAGAATATACAGTGCCAGTGGCGTTTTCAGTATCTGTGTCTGCCCTTGTCTGTCCTAGCTGGAGTGCGCAAACTTTGTCAGGGTCCTCCACAACTACAATCAAACGCACGTCTATGCCTGTGGGACAGGAGCCTTCCACCCCACCTGTGCGTTCATTGAAATTACCGGGCGCAGAGAGGTAAAGTAGATGTATGATAAGTGAATAATTCTTAGAATGGATTTCGCTGAGGTTTAAGAGTTGGATGTAAATGTTTGAATGTCCTTATAGTACTTAGTGTAATAATATCTTCCCTCCTTTCTTATCGACTCTCAGGATGGTGTGTTCCAACTGCTGTCTAGCACTTTGGAGTCTGGCAGACTGAAATGTCCTTTTGATCCCTTGCAGCCATTCACATCAGTCCTCTCAGGTAAGATGAGCCATCATACAATACTGCAGCAATCCTCCGCATTCCTTATCGCTCATGCAGCAGAATTTTATTGCTCCGAAGCACCATTTCCCCGAGAATAAATTATGTTTCTCTTCAAATCTCCACTCAGTTGTTTGGATAATTTTATATTTATTTATCTGTTTTCCCGGCACTTTTGCTAATTTAGACGCAAGCAGACAAAGCAGAAAGTTACTTGGCAGAGAACCGTAAACAAGCGTGTGCCTTATCTCTCTTTCTATGTTAGTTTCTTGAAATATTTTTTAGTCTTTGTGTTTATACATGGGATCACTGCAGTAAAGTAGAAAAAAGGTGAACTATCAATCTATCGAACAAAGTGTTCAAAAAACACCAACCTCAGTAATTTGGTGTTGCTGATTTGTAATGATAAGAGCTTTGTTCTGCTCTTGCCAAAGTGTTGATGTTATTCATTTTTGTTGCAACTTGAAGTGTTTATTTTCACATTGTTAGTAACATTTTGAATCAAAAGCTAGTGTTGAGTTCAACTTGGTTTTTAGTTCCTTTTCCTCATAACACAGATGACGAAAGCAACATTGTACCACAATAACTTTCAGGCTAAACAGTCACTTAATGTCTTACCAATGACCAAGACAGGTTTGAAGAGGAAGCTTTAATTTCAGAAGCAGTAGGATCATTAGGAGGCTTTTGAGTTGGAAAGAAAAGACTTCTGACAGACTGACTGAAAGGTGTCAGGACACAGGATAAAATAGTTGCAAAAGTTTAAACAGTTTTTGATATGATCTTATAATAAAAATATGAATTAAATTAAAAGGATTAAAGTTATTGATATTGTATTGCATTGTGATGATAGACTGATCTTTTTCTTTCACTGGTCCAGATCAGTATCTGTATTCAGGCACCGCTTCAGACTTCCTGGGTAAAGACACAACGTTCACACGCTCCCTAGGCCCTCCACCCGATCAGCACTACATACGCACAGACATCTCTGAAGACTACTGGATCAATGGTACGCACATGCTAGTGCATATCCACATTAACACGCTGAGTGCACTCAAAACTTGTTATTGCTTTTTTTTTTTTTTTTTTCCAAAGTTCCAGCTTGTCAGCCGATACAAAGAAGGCTCTCTGTGCCCTCAGGATGGTTATTGGCATTCCTCTGCAGAGGAAACAGCCCACTTTTTCGTTTAGCTGGAACTTTTATATGAATGCCATAGCTGAACGGAGACCACACCTACTGGGGAATTTACAGTGTGCCACAAAGTTCACGGTCTTAGTCACAGCCACATGCAACGACAGACAGACACACACACACACACACACACACACACACACATGCACACATGCACACTGCACATACTCATCTTGGCGGAAGGAGTCTACTTTCTGTATACATCTCCGGGCTTGAGTGTTTTACAGCCACTGATGGGTCGTCGTGTATCAACAGTTGTCACTGGGATCTAAATCCTTACACATGGTCTCCACATTTCACAACCACAGAGTCAGGGATGTTTGTAGCAATTACGTCTTTTTCTCTTGGTTAAGTCCTCTCTCTGTCTCTCTCTGTCTCTCTCTCTCTCTCTCTCTCTCAGTGTGTGTATACAGCATATGTTGGCTCAGGACAAGACAGAGAGAGAGAAAAAGCATATTACTTCTTGCCGTCTTTCTTTCTCTGTATGTCTGGGGAACGTCTTTTCAATGCTGCAGGACTATCAATGACCTTCTGGCGAGTGCATGAGCAGTCATATATTAAGCTGTTCCAGTTGGGGAATCACCCTCGGGTGGTTGGCTCCGCTTCGAGGGGTCGAGCTAATGTTGATGTAATGTCACTGCAACACTTAAGCCTTTGGACTAGTTCCCTTCTGAATCAGGACACTGATGGTTACGTGTTTTCGTGTCTCCTTTCCACTATTCCCTACATTACATACAGTTTTCCAGCCGCCTTTCCTCTAACAATATCCTCCCTGTCTTCTCTGCCTGAAAACAATAATCACAAAATATTCATATTATTTGCTTTGGAAACAGTTATCCCCTTTCATCCTGTAATGGGTGAGATTAGAGCACAGACCTGAACTGGTTTCATGTCTGTGGTGATATATTTACTACTACTTAACTACTGTACAAATTTGCAGTTTTGAAATGTTTTTCTTGTATATAAGAACTTCTGTATGTGCCACTTTTTTGCCTCATTTCTGAGACAAATATTGTACTTTCTGCTTCATTAGATTTATTTGACAGTTTTATTTAGCTTTTACATACAGCTATACCATGAGATGTATAGGATTTTGACAACAGGACGCTTGGGTCACACTATTGTAGCACTATATCATTATTATAGGATCTGAATACTGACATTACTATTAATTTGGGGAAAGGTAAAAATGTTGTGGCAACCATTTCCATGCAGTAAACTACAAGACAGTTTAAAGATTGATGTGCTTCCCACATTTGAACTAAGTTAAGAGAAACAGAAATAAATCAACCTTTCTTCAGTAAAAGAGCAAAACTGTAAATAAACTTGAGCAAAGTATAACATAAATGCCATCACTAAGCTGCAGCGCATGGCAAAACTATTATCTGACTTTTTTTTTTCAACACTCTCCCCATCCTCCTTTTTCCTTTTTATGTCTTTAGAGGCCAGGTTTATATCTGCTCAGCCCATTGCAGACACCTACAATCCAGATGATGATAAGATATACTTTTTCTTCCGTGAAGTGTCCTGGGAGGGCAACGACAAGAGCATCCTGTCCCGAGTGGCTCGTGTGTGCAAGGTGAGATATTACACAAGTGAAGTGTAGAAAGTGGGAGGTACGCAGAATCATGAGGGGGTGTAAGGAAACAACAGATGGGCAAGTATGGGAGAAAGAATAAAACAGGGGAATCCCAAACCAGGATGCATGGATGTTTTGAATTCATTCATTCATTTATTTGTTTTGAGCAGAAGAAAAAACTAAAAAAAATTATGTATACAAGGAATTAATATCAGAGCAAATACATTAATAAATAAAGGTGATCAAGACAATATATCAATAGCCATGTACATTAGTAATAAAACAAATTCAATATATATTGCTCAAAAAGGAATGGAAAGAAGAAAACATATTAAATCCCACCCCCATCTCGCATTTATACAACATGACACATTACTTTTGCTTCCTTAATGATATAGTAACATCTGTTTAGATTCCTAATAATGTAAATAACTGATAGTAAACCGATTAGGAAAACTAACGTATACTACACATAGTAACTATGTAAATGATAGTCTGCATAACTTATAATACAATATATTACAACAATAATCATATACCATTAGTGGTAATCGAAGTGACACATACCAACATGGTAAACAACGAAAAGCACGTACCAACAAAGATAAGAAAGAGCCAAGGATGGAATGGCCCGGCAATTAACAATAAGCCCCACCCTCCCTTTCACTGTGACCAGACCATCCATTTGTAAAGTGCTTTAAAACTGTGGATATTTTGGCATGAATGAATGAGTTTGTAGTAGGAGAAATGGTCTTGTTTTTGTTTTTTTTGTTTTTTGTTTTTTTACAAAGCGGGAGCAAGACTAAAAGATGTATTGGACTAGAACAAAAAGACAGCAGGAGTGCAAGACCTCTTACAGGGTATGTCGAGGGGGGTAACATTATTTTCTACAGAGATTTGATTGGATAAGGATCTCTGTGTCGGCCACTACTGAAGTGCTTTATGTCCCCCAGGAGGAGGCCTTCCTAATACATTCTTCTTTTGTAGATCTCTGAAAGAGCAGTGAGCTGTGGCTGTCAGGGGCAGTAAATCATGGTTTTTACCACTCTGTACTCCACTGATAAGGAATTCAACATGCCACCGCATTGGTTGTCCCTGATTGAAAGGTCTTGGCGTCATCTTGCTAGTGCTGATTTTCTTGCATCATGTATTTCTTGCATTAGCGCAAAGTCGTCACATCGCACAAAATGTGGACACAAAAAGCTTGAAGTTATTTCAAAGCTTTGTTGCTGGAGGAACAGTCCCAAATCCAGAGCTAAAACCCTTCATTTATGCAGTACGAACTGCATCTCTGTTCAGTCGTTACATACTGCAAGACATTTGTGACGCCTATCATGTTTCACTGCTTATTAAATTCTGTTTGACAGCTCATCAAAACAGAGCTGCACTACTGTATAAGCCTGACTGGCCAATGTACAGCTGACTGGGGACAAAAGCAGGATAAATTGATGATTGGGGACCTTTTGTATAGCATATAGTGTGTTGTATGTCATTCCAAATGGCACTATCCCAGACAGCAGTTTGCTATTAGTGCTTGAAGGTCTATTGCTACATTCTTTGAGAAAAGCTTTCAGCGTATTTATGACTTGGGAGTAAGCTGTAAGGCAGACTGGAAGGAGATTCCTCTGGATTACAGTCTTACTCTTCTAACTATCGCTCTCTTTCACTCCTTGTGTTTCTCTTCACTTTCATTTAGTTCTTGCATATAAAAATAACGAGGGCCCTTCATTTCTGTCCTCTTTGTAGATGATCACAATGGTGAAACATCCTCATTAAGTGCTTGCATTTTTTTTTTGTCTTTTAAACACAGGTCTCTACTTTACTACTTACTAGCGCTCTGGCCAAGTTTAATAGGGAGATTCTCTTTAGTTTTCAATGCACGACAAAAAAGTGTACTTGAGCACTCTCACCATAGCTGAATCAAAGGTTACCACTTAAAACAGCAATTCTTATGCTAAAATGAAACCTGCATTATTAATCAACAGCTCCACTTGATTTTATGCTCCTCTCCAACATTCCACGCTTCCATTTCTTTTTATGTCTCTCCCTTTTTCTTCTCGTTCCCTTCCCTCTCCCTTTTCAATTACTCTTGGCTGTCGTTATTCTAACAAGGTCACCTTTGTGCTTTGCAAATAAGCAAATCCATTCTGAAAGCAGGCGGGTCACTTGTTTATTTTTCTAATTAGTGCAAGGATTCTGAGTCAGACCGGGATGCTGTGTGTTGTCTCTGTTTTTAGGTCCATTAGACAGATTACAGTCAGATTGTGGCCTAGTACCAAGTGTGCATTATTAATTGTGACTGTTCTTTGACCATCTTGGACAGCTGCACTATGCAGAGTGGGGTTTTGTTACAGAGGTATGTGGTTGTATTTCAGAATGATGTGGGTGGGCTGAGGAGCCTGACCAACAAATGGACCACCTTCCTCAAAGCCAGGCTTGTGTGCTCTATCCCTGGACCCGACGGAGTGGACACACACTTTGATGAGCTGCGTAAGTGAAAAGATTAAGTGAATATATAGGCCAGTAAATTCAGCTACAGCTTCTAGAAGCTGCCTTCAGAGTGTACTTCAGCGAGAGACCTAATTTTGAATTGTGCCAGTAGTGCAGCTCTTCAGTGGCCAGTTGTAAACCACAGCAGCTGCACCATATAAATAAAACCTGAAGAAGGTGTAATGAAATACTTACACTTAGACGTAAAACTGACATGTGATGCAAATGCCTTGATATCATTTCCATTTCTCCTATGCAGAGGATGTCTTCTTGCTCCCTAACAGAGATGACAAAAACCCAACAGTGTATGCGGTCTTCACCACCACCAGGTATGCACAGTAGTCATCACATGTCATCATCACCTTTCCTATCACCCTTTTCACCCCGTATTTAACCCCGTTCTTGTTTTCACGTTCCCCTCAGCTCCATTTTCCATGGTTCAGCAGTATGTGTGTACAGTATGGCAGACATAAGGGCTGTGTTTAATGGACCTTACGCCCACAAGGAAGGACCCGACCACCGATGGGTGGAATATGAGGGGAGGATACCATATCCCCGTCCCGGAACAGTACGTTAATAGCAAAAAAAAAAAGAAAAAGACAAATAAAGAATGATCCCCCCTTTGAAATATTTTCTTTTAATTACATAAATAAAATCTGCTGTTTTTGCTAATTACGAAATAATAATTACCAAATGTATGCCTCCGAGTATTAAAAGGTGAAATGTTCAGAGTTTGTCAGAGTGTACATGTTCATATATGTAACCTCAGGGTATATGACATAGCCTCGGCTCTAAAGAGGTCACGTTACATTTTAATCAGGTTCTTTTTTCATTTTGTTTAAAAAAAGTTAATCAAGGGGTTATAAGAATTTATGGTGAACTTGGGGGTAAACTTCAAGTGTGCAGCTCAGTGAGCACTGTGTTGGGGTAATATAAATATACTGAAAGGTGGAACAGGCGTAAAACAGATGTTCCAGATGTGCTTTGCATCCTGCAATTGTTGGAATAGCCACTAGAGGGAGACATGCACTAGTAAATGGAGTAACAAGATGCCGCTTTCATGGAGGAATGACAAGAGAAAGGAATTACTAAATGAATGAATGAGAATGAAACCATCATGTGACTTTTAAAATGTTGCACAAGTTAACATTTTTTATTTTGCTCTTTAGTGTCCAAGCAAAACATATGACCCGAGGATTAAGACCACTAAAGACTTTCCAGATGAGGTGATCAGTTTCATTCGCTTCCACCCTCTGATGTACCGCCCTGTGTATCCGCTGACTGGTCGCCCTGTGTTCACACGTGTCCGAGTAGACTACACCCTGACGCAGATTGTGGTGGACAGAGTTTTAGCAGAGGATGGACAATATGAAGTCATGTTTCTTGGAACAGGTGAGTCACTCTTCTCTGCTTGACCAACAGAGGGCACTAGATGATCATATGAAGTTCATAGTCTCACAGGCCCAACTGATTTACCTGAGAAGGTCTTAGTTTAGCCTGGAGACATGATGAATAGCAGCTGAACTTTGATACAGTACCCTCTTTTGGGTTTCAACATTGATGCACTTATAATTATTTTAACAATATGTAATTTATATTTACAAATTTTAATAATTCTAATATTTGTGAAATTGTTCAAGTATTAGAATGGTCCAGTGATGAGCTTTTGAATCAGCTTTGAGTAGGTCAGTGTTGTGTGTTCATGGATGACTTATATGATTTATAATTTCTGTCTGAAAAGTATGTTGCTTTTTCCTGCTGTAGATGTTGGTTCAGTTCTGAAGGTGGTGAGCATCACTCAAGAAAACTGGCCAACAGAGGAAGTGGTGCTTGAAGAACTTCAAGTTTTCCAGGTTTTTTCACTACATGGTTACATATCTGTGAATACACACAACACACCTCCAATGAGCAACAGCATTGACTGTCCTCCAGCCATCCTCAGTGGGACAGAAGATTACATTTTATTACTATTGATTTTTTTTTTCAGCCAGGGAAGCCTTTTGAGCATCCTGGCCAAGAACAGGGAACAGCACCAATGATAAAGTTTCAGACAGGGTTGCAGCCAAACATACATGTGCAGAACATTGTGTAAATTATATGACAATATAAATAAGTTATAGTATAATTTTTTTTAAAAATGTAAAGACTTTGCTGATATCAGTGTATAAATATATATACAGCCAGATAAATCTGCCCTTGTGTCATTTAAAATCACTTTGTGTCCAATGGCACCAGCTCTATAACAGTAACAGCAGCACTTATAAATATCATTTCACACCAGTTCAGTATTAACCTTTGGCACAGACAGCATGAATAATTAAGCAATAAACAAATTCATCTGTGAATAAAATAGCACACTAGGAATACACATTTCTTGGGGTGGTGAAGCTGCTAAACTCACCTTGTTTTTTTGTTATGTTTTTCAGAGTCCCAGTCCCATCCTCAGTATGGAAATGTCTTCTAAACAGGTTTGACCTCATTTCTATCTTTTTTATTCCCATGCTGTGCTTCTGTGTGTCTTTCCAGCTTTCTGCCTTCATTTATGCCACCTGTGTTCAGTTTTCTGCACGTAATATGTTATGTGGCACTAAGCATACTGTTTCTTTGCCCCATTTCATTCATGTATTCTAATGTTCTCTCTCTCTTTAAGTGTTCCCTTTTCTTTCTAGCTGTCTCTCCCCCTTCTGCCTCATTATCTTAGGGTCAGGGGTGTCAGTAGACACTTCAACCCCAATCACAGTTTCCATTAATCTCCTGAAGCATTTGACCTATGTGTGTGTGTGTGTGTGTGTGTGTGTGTGTGTCTGTAAGTGCATGCTTGTGAGTGTTTTCAGTAGTTGTTGTTGAAGTTCTGTTTGGGAATCTCGTTAACTTTGGACGAGTCAGAGCAGATCCTAAGAGCACATTTGTAAAAATTCCTCCCATGCAGAAATCCTTAAATCTCAGTGGTTTCCTGTCTCTGTGGCCTCCTTAATTCATTTTGCCATTTTGGAGGGTAGATGTGTTAGAGGTGAAAAAGGAACTGTCTTAATGTTTTATTTGCTATGACATGTGATTTAACTTTTGTTACATCTAACAAGCAACTTTTCCCAAAATTGAGAGGAAATTAAATAATCCCTTTTGGTGCATACATTTACATACAAGACATTATACAGAACTAAAATAACTACATATTTATACAACTCTTGTATTTGCATGTATGCATTTATTGCAGCTCTGCCCCAGTATTTCGTTTTTAGATGCTCGATTTGGCAAAATGAGTCATATTTCCATGATGTGTGTTTTACCACAGCAACAGCTGTACGTGGGTTCAAGTGAGGGTCTTGCCCAGGTTTCACTAAGTAGATGTCACCTCTATGGACATGCCTGTGCTGAGTGCTGCCTGGCAAGAGACCCCTACTGTGCCTGGGATGGACATACCTGTTCAAGATACATTCCTGCATCAAAGAGGTATAAAAACATATAAGTCATATTCTCTGTTTCTCCTTTGAAAGAAAGCACCAGCCTCTGTTCTGATGCAAAACGCTTAAACACTAAGCATCGTTATCATGACACATTATCCAAAACATTATGGTTTGATTCATTAAAAGCAAAAAATCCCAAAAATGTAAATTTTGGGGGGGCAAATATTCTTAATTTTAAAAAAAGAAATTCCCCATTATATGAAACTGATTTGTCTTGGTGTAATTAGAGAGGATATTTTTACTGAAAAAATGTAATTGTGGAAACTCTAGGATGTTGTTAGTAAGAAGACTATCACCAAAAACTGGTTTAACCCTGAAGTCCTTAAGTAATGGATGGATATAATTAATGAGTTATTTGTGATCGAAAACATAAAATCTAGAGGGGCCCACTTTCAAAAAACGGAAGAAATGGACTACCTACATTGTAGGAGAAGAGGATGTTGCCTAATTGTAACCCTGGGACTTTGTTAAAAGCACATCTGCTATAATTTACTGTGACTATAAATTCAAGTTGTGCTAGTAATGTCAGTACAGTCTTTGGTTTTGCAACTGTGAAACTCTGCTGTTATAGAATAATGAACAAAACTCATCTTAAATTGAAAGTTATTATTTACTAGAAAAAAATAATGAATCTAAACAGCAGTGTTAGTGTCCAACATACAAAATAACATTCATTTACTGTATGACACTTATAATAATGTGGTGTAATTAGTTCCATTCTAGAGCCATTTCACTGCTTTACAAAAAAAAGCAACCAAATCCTTTAAAATTAATTAGTGTGTTCTTTTTCCATAGACTCCGTCTTAGAAGCAACTTTCTTTTGTCTGGTCACATTCATTTCTTACTGTCATGTGTTGTTTGATCACACATGTGTTCACAAAATATGTGGCACAGTTTAATTTAGTATAACAATGGAAGTGAAAAGCATGTCTTTCAAAATGAACAAAAGGAACAAGACTGGTAAGTGCTTTAAAGTGACCCTTTGTTGCCCTACTTTCTTATAGTGTGTGTGTTCCCTTATTCTGGGGCTGTCAAAAGGAGTTTATATTTGTTGCTAAATATGTTCTCTATTTTGGTTTTCCATACTTCTTCAGCATTTTTCCAGGCCAGGGAGTTTTAGTCCAATTGAGCACTGAGGCTTTGATTGGAGATTCTGCTTCTTGCTGATTAATGCTATTGTCATTCCACACCTCCCGAGTGTAGTCGAAAATATGTGTGTGTGTTTTTGTTTGTGTTCCTGCTTGCACAAATCTAGTCTGTACAGGATCTATACCCTACAGTCAGGGGCCACCCTGCCATATTGTTGGCCAGTGGGGAGGCTCTGTTATGATTTGTGCAACAGTGGAGGCCCTGCTTTTGGTGTCAAGGGCTCTTTGAAAGCTGATCTTCACAATGTCATTGAGGCTGCAGATGTCCTATCATACACACACACTAACAGGAGGTGGAGGAGGTGAAATCAATACAAACTGAAGGAGCCCAAGTGAGCAACATCACCCAGAGGTCAAAGGAATTCATTCATAGCTATTTACTACAGTTTAGTGACATTTTCTTCTAGTATATTTATTGATGAAGCGTAATCAATAAGCTTTCGATCTGCCAATGACCCTCAGATGTTTCTTTTAGAAGCATCTGAAGACATAAAAGATTGAACTGGCTGTATTTACCAGCAACAACAAAACTGCACATGATTATACAAGATTTTTCTAAATAATGTAATTCAAGTTGCTGTTTTAGTTAGTTAAGTAATACGAAGAAGATGTTTTTGGTTTAGGCAATAAAATCCAATCAGTATGTCATCAAAAATCCTCTTAAATGAAGCTGTAGATATGACTGAGACAGCTCTCTGCAGTATTTAACCCATTAAGACCCAGTGTGACTTCTGTGGCAGTTCCAGAATTATTTTTTCACCATTTGTCACCATTTATTCTGATATTATCCTCTGTATTTTGCATTTCTTCAATAACAATCAGGTATTTTTCCATATTTAATTGACTGGTCATGTAGATGTTCATAAAAGCTCAGATTAAAGTTAACTGTCATAATATCGGATGGACCTTCTCATCCTCACCTGTCTCATCTGACTAGATGGACCCCCTCATGTGCCCCCATCCTACTGCATCTTTACAGACTGGAACTACATCCGCAAATGGATGTCCATCAGTCCTGGTGCATCTATAGCTTGTCTGTCCATGGGAGTGGATCTGTCCTTCACTGTGGTTCTCCCCAAAGTTTCTCTTTCCCCACTGGGTTTTTGGAGTTTTCCCTTACCCATTTCCTTCATCTACTGTTTATTTGACTGTTGTTTGTTTCCATATCCAACTAATTCTGTAAAGCCCTGTGAGGCAACTTTGTTGTGATATAGGGCTCTACAAATAAATTGAATTGAATTAATATCAAAAGCAGAGAAAAATCAAGAAATTGTGACTTTTTCAACAAAATCTCTCATTAACTGAACATAAACCCAATGTCTCCATCCACTGTTATTGATCAAATTCCATGGATTTTACTGGTGAATCAATGTTGTAGAAGACGACCAAGGGAGCCTCTGAATGTCCAAATGGGTCTGATGACCATGAAAAGGCGACAAATTGTATTTTACACCAATTATTTACATGGATTGATAGGTTTAATGGATCAAAAGCTATTAAACATTTTATATTGGTGGATGATTTGTTTGGGTCTTTGTGGGTTAAAAAAAAAAAAGTTCACCCCACAGTGTAATATTGTGTTTTTATTCCTATTCAACAGGCGAGCCAGAAGACAGGACATCAAGAATGGAGATCCAGCCAGTCAGTGTTGGGACACAGAAGATAGTACGTAGATTTAGTTACAAGTTCATCCTGTATTTGTCTGTTTTCTCCGTCTGATCCATTTATCAGATGAAGTCATCACTGGAGGATGTTTTACTTCTGCCAGAACCAAGAAGAAGCTTCAACTTGGATCAATAACTGACTTGTTTTCTTTAGGTCTGAGTGGGAGACAAGTGGAGGAAAGAATCCTGTTCGGTGTACAGAACAACTCCACCTTCCTGGAGTGTATTCCCAAATCTCAGCAGGCCCAGATCCGGTGGTACATACACAGACCTGGATCTGAACGCAGGGAGGAGGTTAGAGGCCACTCGCATCTACACACAAGTCTCTGATCCACCTCTTTTCTATTTTTCTTCTGTGGTACATCTTGACATCTGAAGGTCACCATTGTTTGTCTTTCTTCTCAGTTTACTGTACCTGAGAAGTCACTTCTTTTTAAGTCATGGAGGCAGGGAGGTTACAGAGCAGAGGATAGTCATTTGCCACTCTAAGAATTTGTTACATAAGTACTGTGGAACATCATAACACATCTATCAGGTTCAACTTCCAGTTTTCTGTGATGGAATATGAGACTTTAACGGATCAGTAACTGTGCCACAAATCACTTTGCTGTAGATGCTACTTATCTTGCTCAAGATAAAAACAGCGTTCCAACTGTGAGGACGCACTTTACAGTTTATAAGCAAGGTTGAATACCCAAAAGTCACATCTATTGTAGAATTATAGCTAATATGGGAGCAATAAGGCATCTCCTTTTTTCCCTGAATGAGGACATTATTGATGTTTATGAGTGTCCAGGGCTTTGTGGAACTTTCTGCAGTACCTCTGTCTTTGAAGAAGGTGAGAAATGGCAAGTGATGATTTAAACCAGACTTGCTCTTCAGGAATGTGGATGGGAGTGGAAAAATGAGAAAAGGAACATGAGACAACAACCTCAAATATGAAATAGTTAGAATATAGGCCCTGCTTCAATAGGCTAGTGCCATTTTCTGAAATTAGTCAGATCATGGAAGAATAGGAGGTGAAAGAAGGTGAAATGCAGAGCAAAATGTTTGGGAAATGCAACTGATATTAAAATTTACTTTGACCTCATATTACATTGTAGAGAATCTGAGTCCAACATTGTTCCTGTTTTGTTGTGTCATGATGAAAAATTTGAAACAAGGGCAGTTTAGGGTTAATAATGACTTAAAATGATGAAGTAATAATTTACAGTTTGTGTAAACGGTCGACTGATTTGGTAGAAAAGTAGCATTCAGGAAAGGTCACCAACAACATTGTCAAAAAACTTGTGAGAAAATTCTTGAAATGCTGAAAATCAACATAGCAAGAGATTTGGATATTTCAATCTCTACAGTGTAAAACAGACTCGAGGAATTTGAATGTATTTCAGTGATAAAGGGCAAGGGATCAAGTCTAAGGTTGTTTTCACACGTAATGGTCTGGTCGGCTCAGTTCGACTAGGGTTGGAGCCGAGCCTCTTGAATAATGTATTCCCATCCTTGCCTGTGGTGGGGCTGCATCGAGAAATACTGAGGAAGAAGGCAAAACAAACAATGAACACTCATTTATTGTTTAGTGCAGGGCAGCTTCCATTTCCACCACATCGATGAAAACGAAACATGGAGTGTTTGTTTAGGTTCTGTTTACCCACAATGCCCTGCATTGTAGCAAGGTTATTATTGTTAACAAAAATGAATGAAATGCTGAAAACTAGAATTGAAAAAAGCATTTTCGTTAACTGAAATAAATAAAAACTATACTTAAAAGAGCGAAGAAATGATAACTAACTGAAACTGTATTGTGTGCTTACGAAACTAACTAAAATGTAAAAAATTATGGATAAAATTCCATTCGTTTTCGTCTTTGTCAATGTCGGATTGATACGAAATCGATTTATTTCACTGGAGCAATTTTAGCTGGTGGCACTTCACGGTCCATCACTTGTCGTTTAGAGTCGACTTCTTGTCACCACTCTACCTGGCAACATGGAGAATGAAGTTGCGAGAAAGCAGCAGAATCCTGTATGGGGTTTCTTTGAATACGACAGCAAGGAAGATAAAAGATCTGAAAAAACTAAAACTAATACTAAAACTAAACTAAAACTAAGCATTTAGAAAAAAAACGAAAACTAATAAAAACAAGAAAACCTGCTCTAAAAACTAATTAAAACTAACTGAATTTGAGAAAAAAAATAAAAATAAAAAATAAATATAACTAAACTACAATGAAAAATCCAAAACTATTATAACCTTGCGTTGTAGTCCACTTCCTGCATTTATATAACATGACACGGACTGAGAGTTGGATTGTGCATTCACACCTTTCCACACAAAGCGAACATTTTGAGCAAACTACAGTTCAATTAAACAGGACTGGTGTGAATGCTCCTTAAGTTGACCTCTGATCCTTCAGACGACACCTGTGATGAAATACAAGTCAAAGTCTGTTTTAATATTGCAGCATTTTTGTTGCAAGTTGCATTTTACATACCATTGCAACCGTTTTTTGTTTTACATGTTTCCATGCATTACACCCTGTTTATGTATTGTGTATCATATATTATATATTATATATTTTCATCTCCCCATTGAGTTGCTTGGCCCACATTATAACAAATCTCATTGCTACAAACAGAACACAAATTGATTTAAAACATAAAATCACAGGATGGGCGGATTAAAAAAGTACAAGGACTAAGGGATAATGTGTTTGTCTTTGAGGTGCCGAAAGGAACTCATTGATGATGACACTCGTCTCCTGAATGAGACAACTGAGACCGGCTTAGTCAGCACCTCAGTGTCGTCCCCTCCCCTATGCAAACAACAGTCAAACCTTCTGCGACTCATTGCAAGTGGCCCTCTTACCACTCAGCTCTCTCATTCCTCTTTTTCACTCCCACAACTGGTCCCCTGTCCTCTCTCGCAGTGGTGAATGTAAACACATTGACAGGTGCAGGGCCCAGTAAAGACCCATGTGTCCCTTTACAACCCTTCACAGCAGAAAACCCTGTATTTTGCTCAGCTTGTACATGTGTGTGTGTGTTTCTGTATGATCACCTACAGCGGAAATCACAACAGAACGCTCCCCGGGGACCGCCATGTGTTTTTGGGTAATGAACACGATGGGGAGTATTCTGTGTTTGTGTGTCCAGGCATGCAATGATATGTGACCTATTGTACTCTAGACAAAGTGTTGAAGGAGTGCATGCAGGAGTTCTTCCTCCCTCGGGATTGTCTTGTGATAGGCACAGAAGCTAAAAAAAATCCTACAGCATGTGCAGAATATGATGGATTACAAACAGTTCAGTGATGTTTATAATGGCAGTGTCCATGAGGTTTGGCTTGGGTGGGGAATACATATAAATTCATTCCAAGGTGACTGAAATTCTATCCACTGTCTTCACTGCCAGTGAATAGGTAAAGAGAGAGAATATTTGAAGTGTTTGGCAGCATAAAGCCATTTGCGGTTTCACAACTCTTCACTATTCCTGTTAAATGTCATCAGTATTAATTTAGTGTCAGACAGTGAAATGTGGCCAAAATGACAAATAAAAGTTTGCCATTATTAACATTTATCTGCTTTTGTGTCCAAAACAAGACTATAAGTTACCATTCCAAAGTTTAAAAAATAGCACAAAAGAAAACACCAAAGAGTGCACTGTTACACGGTGTTTCACAATAATTCATTTCAAGTGACGGGCTAATGGGATCTAATAAAGAGAATACGTGACAGAAACTGGGAGGGAGAGAAGCTTTAATGTTATGAAGCAAAGGTCATCATAGTTGAGATGAGGATGTTCACGGTTAACCCATAAAGACCCAAACAGCCACTGGCAACCAAATCCATCTACTGATCTAAAATGTTTAATATGTGTTGGTCCACTAATTCTATCAATACATGTAATTAATTGGTGTAAAATGCAGTTTGTCATCTTTTCATGGTCATTAGATATGAGCCATTTGGACGTTCAGAGGCTCCGTTGTGAACGTAGAAACAGTCATCTTCAACAATGTTGATTCATCAGTAAAACCCATGGAGTTTGATGAATGACCGTAGATGTAGACAATTGGTTTATGCTCAATTATTGATAGATTTGCTGAAAAAGTCACTTTCTCTTCAATTTTCTCTGTCAGGTATAATAACCCTGAACTTTAATCTGGGCTTTTATTAACTATGTAACGCCAAACATATCATATTTGATACATGAGTTTTGAAGCCCTCTACATGATCAGTTTGATATTTTTTTTCTTGAAAAACCTGATGTATAAAATTAGATACATGCAATACACAGATAATCCACCAGGGGGGAGGAATTCATTCGCTAGAGGCCTTTCCAGTAACACTACAAGATTGTCATTAACGAGGAAGGAGGCAGAACTTTGCCAATTTTGAAAAGGAATTACCAATTTGTTAGACATGTTTGTGTTATATTATGTTTTTGTTTGTTCAAAAATAATATTTAAGTATTGAGACCCGATCTATCAAATATGATACAAAATTGATACTCATATATGGAAATTGATATTTGAAAGAATGTTTTTTCTGTTGTTCAGAAGGACCAATAAAGGATCCAGTTTCAAAGAACTGGAATTTGATGTCAATGATGGAATGGTTCAGGCTTTACAGGGTTAACATCTACATGATCAGTGAATTAAATTTGGGAAAATACAGTATTTTCACTGAAACCACGCAAAAAACAGAGGATAACATTGTAATAAATGGTGAGAAATTTTTTAAGAAAGGCTAAATATGGAGAAAAAAATCATTTGGGAACTGCCATAAAAGTAGCACTGGGTCTTCATGGGTTAATAGTTCATTATCTTAACCTTAAATGCTTCTAAGTGGAATAAAACCACATATATACAATGGATCTTGGTTTGAATGTTCAGATTTGAATTCATTGTATTCACAGACAGAATTCATTTAGCTAAAAAACTAGTAGACATGCAAGTAGGTTTTTTTTTTTAAGATTTAGATACAGCCTATGCATATTTTTGTTGTAGCATCTTGGTGATAGAAGAGGAAAGTCAGGTTACTGTGGTCACAACAGAGCACTATTTGCTTACATGTATTTACCTTTATGTTAAACCCATTGATCCCATTTTCTGCAGTAGAGCTTGCTTGTATAGGCTTTTTCCTTCACTCATAACTGCTGGTAATATATATTCACCTCTAGCTTTATCAAAATAATATCTAAGAAATACCTGTATTGTTGTACAAAGAGGACATTGGCTAAAAAAGTAACCCCAAAGTTAGTATTTATAATTAAAACCCAACACAAAAAGGTTTATTGTTTATGAGGATGATGCTAATTTAAGATATTTTATCACATTACATCAGTTACTGTGTTCCATATTATAGTTACAGTTGGTTTTTGGGATGTAGGCCTTTCTCTTGCAGGTCATGGTGGTGTACCTACACCCATACCAGGAGACATCCGATGTGTGTGTGTGTGCTGATTTCATCCTCTCCCTAACCTTCTGGGCTTTCCTTTCTATTCTGTTTCCCCCTGTCTGTCATCTCTTACTCAGCTCAGCTTCTCATATCAGTTAGTGTTTTATGTTGTTTGTACAGTTTCACACAGTTTCTTCCTTTTGGTCTTGCGCTCCACATTTTCAGCCTCCAGATGGGTTTTGATCCAACCTTGAGCAGCTGCTCTCAGCACCTGCAGCCCACTCACATGCCTTTCCCTCCACTTTTCATCCACTTGAACACACAGAGATGTTTGTATTCCCTCGTAAAACTCAACTATTAAAGATGCGAGTTGGAAGAGGTTATTGTGTCTCTCTAATGGTATGTTTTTGTGTGTGAATGTGTGTCTATTTGGGGTTGTGTTTGAGTTCACCTCCTGCAGCCTGGAATGCTCGTCCATTAGAATATTACTAATAAGAAAAGTCTGGATGACATTGAGTTTCATCCAGTTCCCTCATTTAAAAAGCACAGAACCTCCCTGAAAGCTTGGGAAGTTCTTAACCTGTTACTTAAGCATAGGAAATACTTTTCCTCAATTGTGATTTATTTATAAGACCATTAAACGCTTATTCCACATGGATACAAGTGTCTGCAGACACAAGCCTTCAAATAATATGCTTAAAAGTTGAATTTCCATGCCTTGAAAGAGTTTGGTGTGTTTAATGACATGCCTGGATATACACAGACACAAACATAAACACTATCCTACAAACAGAGACAGACCATCTGGGTGAGTTTAAATGTCTGGCATTGCAGTTTAGTCACAGATGCCCTGATTTTAAGTGGCTTGAAGATACACACAAAAAAAACACATAAATACCTATTAGATGCACGGAGCAATTTAATTTCTTTTTATACTATATAGGCCATGTGTTTTGTCAAGTGTGTATTAGGAAATACAAATGTGATCTGAGACAAATGAGTGCACCTAGCATGAGCAGGGGTCAAGATCCAAGGAGGCTTTTAGCCATGTGGGTCTGCCTGTGCCTGGACAACACATCATCAGTGTCAGACATAGAAACCACCAGAGCTGTAGTCTGCATATAGTCACAGTCCGTAGGTGTAGAAGTAGGTGGAAAAGCTACAGGCCTGGAGATGCTTCACCTCTGGGGGTGGGGGTTTGAAGCAGAGCAGTGGGAGGTATGCTTTTGAACCATCCACACATGCGTGCACTCTGACCACACACTCTCTTGGTCTTTCACTGTCCTCTGGACACAGCTGTGTTGTTTTAGGCCCTGACAGCAGCCCCATGCCACCTGATGAATCAGGGTGGATGCTAAATGAGAAGAAGGGACCTAGACATTGGCACGCTACAAGCTCAACAAACACACACAACCCGTTTGCAGATGGTCTTTCTTTGTCTATGCTCATGCACCTAAATATCGCTCCACACCATATAATGACCTTTGGCCTCCACACTGTGGGTGAAATTCACCACACCTATTTTGACATGCTTCCTGTTGCAGGGGTCATTACCATGTTAAACCACCTTTGGTGACAAATAATGTGTGAATGTCCATGCATGTCAACAAGGTGGGGGGTATTAATTATGTGTTTGGTCAAATGCAGTCATGTTGATAGATTTGGTGATTCATGTTGTGCACAAAGTTTTGTAATCTTAGTCTAAAATTCAAAATCTCTGACTCATAACCTTTTTCTTTAAACACAGGTCAGACTGGATGATCGTCTCGTACACACAGATCGGGGTCTCCTGATTCGTTCACTCCATGCATCTGATGCTGGGGTGTATATCTGCGTAGCTCAAGAACACACCCACTTCACCCACACTCTCCTTCGTCTCAATCTTCAACTTGTAACACATGGACAACTGGACAGTAAGACCAAGGCCAACGAAGACCCGGTGTTTGAGCCACGTCACGGAGGGGAGTCCCGGCAGCGTTACAAAGACTACCTGAGGGTGATGAGCTCTCCCTTCAGGTCTCTGGAGGAGTACTGTGATTCACTGTGGCTGGAGAAGAGGCCTTCGAGGGCGCGAGGACGAGGCTTAGGAGCAGGAAAATGGAAACACATCCAGGAAATGAAGAAGAGCAGGAATAGGAGACACCACACAGGGAGGGAGGAAGAGAGAGAAAAACAGGAGCGAGGAAGGGTTGTGAGGACAGCAGAGAAGTGAGAAAGATGTGGTAAAAAAAAAAAAAAAAAAAACATTCAGGGTTTGTTACACAGGTGATACAGTTGGAAGGTAAAGCAGATGTTACACAAAACTGCGAAAACTGAAATTACTGCTCAGTCTATGAGAAAATAAAATCTTTCTGTTACATATGTGGCAAGAAAACATAATATAACTGTGACAGTCAATGTAAAAATGTGTAATTTCATATCTACCCAAACTTTTTAAAACAAATTTGGATAAAATTTGTGTCTAGCATTTTTTTAGGAAAAAAAGATCTTGATGAGCAATATTGTAATTACAAATAAATGGCCCGATTTTTTGATTACTACTTGTTTAAAATCAGGCTAAATTTATTTAAAGTGTTGCTTTACATAAAAACAATGATAAACCACTATGGGTATGATTTCGTCTGAGAATCAGTAGAGTGATACCTCAGCTGTAAACGACAAGGTGAAGGGTGACAACTTTGTTCCTTAAGCGTTAACTTAGAAAGTATTGCCCAAAAGTACCAGAGATGAAACTGAGGCTAAATAGATTTTTGCGTTAGTAAGACCAAGAAATGCGATTGGTGGTGATGACAATGCATTCATGTTGAATGACTGTAAATATTTATATGACATGTACAGGAGATACAGCATGCTCAATTTAGCCTGATTCCTAATCTGTATAACTATAATTATAATCATGCATCATGTTTTGTGGGCAAAAGACATATTTTTGTACAAATGTTTCACTTCTACATTCTGTAGGTTAAGTAGATATTGTGTTTTTTTTTCTGTTTTGCGAACCTTATTTAATAAATTTGTCTTAGAAACTCGGTTCCCTGAATTGTTTGCCTATGTAACACAAAGAGATAAAATCAGTACTTACATGCACAACAAGACAAACGTACAGTGAGTACAGTTCAGTGTTGTCTCATGCATATAGCACACAGGTTAAGGATGGTTAGGGGTAGTTCAGCTGAGCCCATCCTGATATAGAAACACAAGTCCCTGTACACTGAATACAGATGTCAAGATGATTCAGGACCAGCTGGTGTCTTGTTTTGCGTGTGCGAGAGAGAATTAGAGAGAAAGTAGGTGGCGTCAAGAGAAACCATGCAAAAGATGAGAAACTGTGATCAAACTAACCAAGTTATCCGTTCCTGGAATAAACTGATAAAGCTGCAAAAGCATCAACATGAGGATGAGAAGAAAGCCTTAAGCAGCCTCATGTATATGACTTAGACCCTATTTCAACCCATTCATTACAGATACAATCTCACAGCACTCACATGTGGATTAATGTTGACAATAATGTGACAAAGAACTTTCTGTGCAGGTATAATAAGAGTCATGGGACTGGGAAACTGATTTAGTAGTAACGTCATCATTTACATGGTAGAGAACCTGCTAAAAACACTGCCCAAAGCTTAAGACACTGAAAATACACTTTCCTTTTTTGGTCACTTACAGTGTCTCTCTTCATTACACAATTTTTCTATTTTTTCTCTATTCACATGTCAGCGTGAATGCACTTACATTCAACTCTCCCATTTTGCTTCTCCACTTATTTCTCTACCTTTCTTGTAACAAAGACAATAAATATTTCAAGAACTTCTTCTTCGTCTATAGTTTATTTATCAGTCATCTACAAAGAACAAACTACATTTCCCCAAAAACAGGAACAGCAGCGGGATTCCAGGAGGATGACTAGAACAGATTTTAAAAGATTATTCTTGTAAGGTTTAACAATTTAACTTATGTGCAATAAAAATCTAAGTATGATTGGTGGAAGAAGCCTGTTTTGTCCACTAATTTAACAGCAGGTTTGGCATGTATTGGAGCTGGATATTGAGTCTTTTTTCACATCAGATAATCTTGTACTTTTGTACTCTTGCCCTCTCAGTCCCTCTCCATTGCTCTGGACTTTCAGTGGCTTTAAAATATCTTAGACTTAAAGAGGGAAAAAATACTTAATTGAGGGATTGCATATCCATAATCAGTAATGAAGATAGTCAGTGACACTACAAAGCCAAGCCAGATTCTGTCTACAGTTTGTCTGTACAGTTTTGTAATTATCCTTCCCCACATAACAGGCCCATGTCATATGTCTTAACTACGTAGATCTACATCTGTCATGCGTCGACGTTTATGTTGATTTAGTTTTGGGTTTTTGTCTCTTCCTGTTTTATTTTGGTGATGGTGGTTTCCTTCCTGTTCTGTCTGCACTCTGTCAGTCTTGTCTTTGTCTTCCCTGTCCCATCATTGCCTGCACCTGGTGTCTCCTCATAATTGTCCACACCTGTTTGTGATCCCTGCCTCCCTTATATATTCTCCCCGTTCCCTTTGTGTCTTGTCAGTGCGTCGTATCTGTGATCTTGTGAAGACCGTCTTATGTTAAGTATTTTGAATCTTGAATCTTGTTCCTTGTATTATCCTCTCAGGCTTTGTAGTTTTTATAGAGTACGTTGTACTTCTCTTTTAGTTCATTAGAGTTTTTTTAGGTTATTTGTAGAGCACGTTGTGCTTTCTCTTTTTGTTGTCTTTTGTGCTTTTGTTTTTTGTAAAATAAATCTTTTTTTTGACCACTGATCCTGGAGTCTCGATGCATTTGGGTCCACACCTAGTGTCGTGTTTTAACAGAACGCACTGACCAGAATGGACCCAGCCGAGACGAAGACAATTTTGACAGCTGTTGGAGCACATGGACGTCGGCTCCATGAAGCTGAAGCACACCTCGTTGCTCTGAGCCAAGCTGTGCAGCAGCTCATAGAGCAGCAGCGAGGGGACCGAGAAAATAAATCAAATCAGATTTTGAAGATTAACCAGACCATGCAAAGGATTCTAATTCACCTGGAACCTGGGAATGTCGTTCCTACCCAGCCTGTCAGAATGGTTCCTGCGGCCTCATCAATGCCTCCGCCAGCTGAACCCACCGTCAGCCTTCCTCCCTGCTCCTCGCCACAGCTTGCCCCTCCTGACAAATTCTCTGGACAATCAGGTGACTGTAGAACATTTATTTTTCAATGTGACCTTCATTTTAAACTGTCTCCTGTGATTTATGAGTCAGAATATACCAAGCTGGCTTTCATCATTTCCCACCTCACCGGACGGGCAGCAGAGTGGGCAACGAGCGAGTGGGACCGGGGGTCCGCCTCCTGCCAGTCTGCAGAGGCATTCTTCGTCGCCCTCCGACGGGCATTCGACCACGTTGCTCCCACCCGCGAAGCGGTCCGGAGGCTCGAAAACCTACGCCAGGGGGACCTCAGCGTGGGTGAATATGCCATCCGTTTCCGCTCAGCTGCAGACAACACTGAATGGAATGATGCGGCTTTGAAGGACGCATTCCGCCGGGGGCTGTCGGGAGTCATCAAAGATCAACTGGCGCCGCTGGAGGAGCCTGCAGACCTGGACTCCTTGATCTCCATGGCAACCCGCTTGGACATCCGCAATCGGGAGAGGGACCAGGAGCGACAATACGAGGACGGCGGGCGCTCGTTCCAGTCAGCTCTTCCATACCCATCCACATCAGCTCAGAGACCCAACGTTCCCTCAGCGCCTCCTGCTGGAGAGGAGGTACCTATGCAGTTGGGTCGCACCCACATCTCCCCAGCAGAGCGGCAGCGCCGTCGTCAAGAGGGGAGGTGTTTTTACTGTGGTCAGCAGGGACATCTGAGGGCAGCCTGTCTGGTAAGAAAACCTTGTTCCTCTGCTGAACTTCAAGAACTCACAAGCATACACCCCCTTCCTAGCTCACCCAGACGCACTTTGACTCCTGTTACTTTTATTGTACGTAATAGCAGGGTAGAGCTGGGGGCTTTCATAGATTCAGGGGCCGATGAGAACCTGATGGACGAGGCTTTAGTGAAAAGCTTGAGCTTAAAGATGTGTGAGCTTCCCTCTAGGGTAACGGCTCAGGGTATTACTGGGGTGGAACTTTTTCAGGTCACTCATCACACAGAACCCCTGCAGATGAACATAGAAGACCACAGTGAATTGGTGGATTTCCAAATTGTAAAATCTCTTGCTCACCCCATTGTGCTTGGATTTCCCTGGCTAAAGAAACACCGTCCCTCCATAGACTGGGTCACAGGCAGGATTGAGGCCTGGGGAAAAGATTGCTATGTAAACTGTGATAGCAATACACACAATGTGGCCTCTGCTGCCTTTACCAAGCACCCCAAGATCACGCAGAATCAGGGGAAATCAGAAGTTTCAGACTTATCTAATGTACCCTCCCACTATCACCACTTGAGGGAGGTGTTCAGTAAAACTCGGGCATCCTCTCTTCCTCCCCACCGGGACTATGATTGCCCCATTGATCTGTTGCCAGGGGCTCCTATTCCTAAGGGACGAATGTACTCTTTATCGCAGACGGAGACTAAAGCTATGGAGGACTACGTAGAACAATCACTTAAGTCCGGGATAATTCGTCCTTCCTCCTCACCAGCGGGGGCTGGTTTTTTCTTTGTTGCCAAAAAGGACGGCTCTCTCCGTCCATGTATAGACTACAGCCCTCTAAATGAAATCACAGTAAAGAATCGTCATCCCCTGCCTTTAATGGCGTCCGCATTCGACCAACTACAGGGGGCCCAATACTTTACTAAGTTAGACCTAAGAAATGCTTATCACTTAGTCCGCATACGTGAGGGGGATGAATGGAAAACTGGCTTTAACACTCCATCTGGGCATTTTGAGTATCTGGTCATGCCGTTCGGGTTAGCGAACGCTCCAGCTGTGTTTCAAAGCATGGTTAACGATGTGCTACGGGACTTTTTGAACCGTTTTGTGTTTGTATATCTTGATGATATCTTGATTTTTTCTAAGGACTTAGAGTCCCACAAACAGCATGTCACACAGGTCTTAGAATGTTTACTCGAGAACCAACTGTTTGTGAAAGCAGAAAAGTGCGAGTTTCATGCCACTTCTGTAACTTTTCTTGGGTTTGTTGTTTCCCCAGGAAAGGTGGAGATGGATCCTGCTAAGGTGAAGGTAGTGAGAGATTGGCCTGTCCCAGATTCCCGTAAGAAGGTGCAGCAGTTTTTGGGATTTGCTAACTTCTACCGAAAATTCATTAGAAGCTTTAGCTCAATAGCAGCTCCCCTACATGCATTAACTTCAGTAAATTCCTCCTTTGTCTGGTCACAACAAGCCAACAAGTCATTCGAACGCCTAAAACTAGCCTTCACCTCAGCCCCCATACTCACCATTCCTAACCCAGAGCTGCAGTTTGTGGTTGAGGTTGACTCCTCCAATGAGGGAATTGGAGGGGTTTTGTCACAACGGTCCCCCCATGACAACAAACTCCATCCTTGTGCTTTCCTATCACGCAAACTATCATCAGCCGAAAGAAATTACGATATAGGAAACAAGGAACTGTTAGCCGTTAAGGTGGCCCTGGAGGAGTGGCGGCACTGGTTGGAGGGGGCCCGGTTACCTTTCATTGTATGGACAGATCACAAAAACTTAGAATACATTCGTAAGGCTAAACGCCTGAATTACAGACAGGCCCGGTGGTCATTGTTTTTCAACCGTTTTAATTTTTCCTTGTCTTACAGACCAGGGTCCAAAAATGGTAAGCCGGATGCCCTCTCTCGTCTTTATGAGCCAGTGCCCAGGGCCAAAGACCCGGAACCCATCCTTCCACCTTCCCATGTGGTCGGAGCGGTCAGCTGGCCTATAGAAGATCAGGTCAAGCGGGAGGCCAGTGTGAGCCCAGTACCTGGCAATTGTCCACCTAACCGTTTGTTTGTTCCCTCCTCACTGAGGTCGCAGGTCATTCATTGGGCTCATACCTCTCTGCTGACTTGTCATCCTGGGGCTCGCAGAACTTCGTTTGTGGTTCGCCAGAAGTTCTGGTGGCCGTCACTTGACCAAGATGTCAAGACTTACGTGGCTGCCTGCACCATCTGCGCCCGTAATAAGACCTCCTCCAGGCCGCCACAAGGTTTGCTTCATCCTCTGCCTGTCCCTAGTAGACCGTGGTCAGACATTTCTTTAGACTTTGTTACAGGTCTCCCTCCCTCTAGGGGCAATACTACAATATTAACTATTGTGGATAGATTCACCAAGATGGTGCATTTTGTTGCCTTGCCTAAACTGCCTTCAGCTAAGGAAACAGCTAAACTTCTTCTTACTGAAGTAGTCAGACTCCACGGCATACCTAAAGACATTGTTTCAGATCGGGGCCCCCAGTTTTCCTCGAAATTTTGGAAGGAGTTTTGCTCTCTTCTAGGTGCCACAGCCAGCCTGACATCGGGTTTCCATCCACAATCGAATGGGCAGACGGAGCGCCTTAATCAAGAACTCGAGACCTGCCTACGGTGCCTGGTGTCGCAGAATCCGGCATCCTGGAGTGAGCACCTGGTCTGGGTGGAGTATGCCCATAACACCTTGCCTACCGCTGCTACCGGTCTGTCCCCTTTTCATTGTGCCTATGGTTTCCAACCTCCTTTATTTCCTAGTGCAGAGAAGGAGGTGGTGGTGCCGTTGGCGCATAGCCTGGTGAGGAGATGCCACCGGGTGTGGGCTGCTGCCCGCAAGATTCTTGCTCGTAATGCCTCTCGGATGAAAATGGTGGCTGATCGCCGGCGGCGCGCGGCACCGGGGTACAGACCGGGGCAGCAGGTGTGGCTCTCCACCCGGGATCTTCCACTCAACGTGGAATCCAGGAAGCTCGCTCCCAGGTTTGTTGGTCCGTTCCCGGTTTCCAAGGTGGTTAACCCTGTATCCGTGCGTCTTCGTCTGCCCAGGTCACTTCGTGTACATCCGACCTTTCACGTAAGCCGTCTCAAGCCAGTCGTCCAGAGTCCTCTGGTTCCTCCAGTGATGCCTCCTCCTCCACCTCGGACTATTGATGGGGGTCTGGTCTACACGGTCAAGAGACTTTTGGCTGTCCGTAGGAGGGGGAGAGGTCACCAGTATCTGGTGGACTGGGAGGGGTATGGTCCGGAAGAACGGATGTGGGTTCCCTCAAGAGACATCCTGGACAAGCAGCTCATCAGGGACTTTCATTCTGGACAGTCTGCCTCTCCTGGTCCGTCAGGAGTCGGACCTGGTGGGGGGGGTACTGTCATGCGTCGACGTTTATGTTGATTTAGTTTTGGGTTTTTGTCTCTTCCTGTTTTATTTTGGTGATGGTGGTTTCCTTCCTGTTCTGTCTGCACTCTGTCAGTCTTGTCTTTGTCTTCCCTGTCCCATCATTGCCTGCACCTGGTGTCTCCTCATAATTGTCCACACCTGTTTGTGATCCCTGCCTCCCTTATATATTCTCCCCGTTCCCTTTGTGTCTTGTCAGTGCGTCGTATCTGTGATCTTGTGAAGACCGTCTTATGTTAAGTATTTTGAATCTTGAATCTTGTTCCTTGTATTATCCTCTCAGGCTTTGTAGTTTTTATAGAGTACGTTGTACTTCTCTTTTAGTTCATTAGAGTTTTTTTAGGTTATTTGTAGAGCACGTTGTGCTTTCTCTTTTTGTTGTCTTTTGTGCTTTTGTTTTTTGTAAAATAAATCTTTTTTTTGACCACTGATCCTGGAGTCTCGATGCATTTGGGTCCACACCTAGTGTCGTGTTTTAACAACATCAGGACGTTACTTACACATGACTGTGCACAGAGTTAACTTGACCATTAAAATTGGTCATAGAACAACCAGTAAGTCAGGACGATTTTTCTGGGCAGGACTGGCAGACAGAAGCAGCAGGGGTCAAACAGGGAAACAGAATTCTAAGAAAGAAACCAGATTTTACGGATGTGCCTAATTTGATGTGATTGGTGTAATGAGCAAATAAGCCCGTTTGGAGCCCTGAAGTGGTCTCTCTACTGCTTCCACACCAACATTTTTTCCTGGAGTTACCCATATATGTTGTACAGGTTAAACTAGAGCAGGTCTAAAACCTGTTCTACTGCAAACCATGCAATTAGACAGTAGTGTCTGAGCCTGGTATGTAGGTGGGTTATTTTAAAACAAAACAAAACGAAAAAATTCACCAATTTAAATGTTTATTTATTTATTTATTCAATGATACATTAGCAATTTTAACACAAGGAAATTGTTTGACTGAAAGCAACTCTGATGCTGGATTATTTTAAGTGTAGTTCATTAACTTCTTCAGTTTATTAATAATGTTTGCATTGTGTATGGATGTGTGAACCTTTAAGTAACCAAAAACCAAGAAATCCAAAACCAACCAAACCAAACAAGCCAGAGAGAGAGAAATTGACTGCCCAGGCACCCATACACATAGGCTTAAAACCAGTGGTGCGGTCCAGGGTTTATGCCGGTATATGGGGTATGCCTACTTATTTTTCAGTCAGCATTGCGTATACCCACTTCTAACTCCACTCTAATACACAGCTTTCAGTAGTGTCCGAGCCAAATCGCCCATTTTTTCCTCTAAGTGAAGCCATGACCCGCCCTACTCTGCCTCAATTGGGTAATACTCGCTGCCTTCACCGATTAGATTGGTTAACTTTAGGCATGAGGGCTGATGAGCCAATCAGAGGCAGAGTAGGGTGGGTCACTCCGAGGAAAATATTGCTAATTAGCGCGGGCCACCTCTGGAACCTGATTGGACACCTCAGGTGCCAGAGCCATCCCAGTTGATTGACAGATCACTGCACATGTCGTTGAATAATTATTGGAAATGCAAACGAGAAAGGCAGAAGAAAGTCTTTCAACTGAATGACACATATTGGGAGAACCTACTTTCATGGAATACATCATTCTGAGGTAAGTTTTAAGGTGTTTTCCAAATGAGTCACTGTTTTAAACTACTGGCCATATGCCTGCACATTTAGAGAAGAGATTTTGTCACCAATAGTTAAACTGTGTGAGTAGGCTAACGTTATGAAAGGCTAATGTTATGACAGGCTAACGTTATCCTATGTTTGCCTCATGCTGAATACATTTTACATTCATGCAGCTGCTTGTGTGACAGTAATACCTACAAACTGCTCCTGATCAAGTCATTATAATATTATATTTTATTTTATAATAGTGAGCAAATACTACTGACAGATTTTTGGGTAAACTGAATAGAGTAGTCTTACATGTCACTGTTTCTAAAACAAGGCATTTTTCTGGTCTATCTATCTATCTAGATAGATAGATAGATAGATAGATAGATAGATAGATAGATAGATAGATAGAAATTGAGAGTATACCCTTTTCTCCAGGAACCACTACACCACTGCTTGAAACCACACCCAGCCCAGTCCTCCATCACCAATCAACCACTCCCAGGTAACTACCCCCAGCACGAGAGTAAAGTGACAGAGGTCTAAAATCATCACAAGAGACTTCATTTTTAATAGAGGTACATGAAATGGGGACGACCATGGCTCAGGAGGTAGAGTGGATCGTCCAATAACCAAAGGGTTGGCAGTTTGAATCCTGCTGTGTCCTAGTCATCTGTCATTGTATCCCTGGGCAAGATGCTTCACCCACCTTGCCTCCAGTGCCACTCACACTGGTGTGCAAATGTGTGAATGTTAAATGGTGGTTGAAGGGGCTGTTGGTGTGAATTGGCAGCCAAGCTTCTGTCAGTCTGCCCCAGGGCTGCTGGGGCTACAAATGTAGTTTACCACCACCAGAGTGTGAATGTGAGAGCAAATGAATATTGGATCACTAATGTGAAGCACTCTGGGTGCCATGAAAAGTGCTATAGATATAATCCATTATTATATTTATTATTAAAATAAAATACAGGTAAAAGTAAACAGTAAAGAAAATTTGCTTTGTAAATAAATTATGTACCAAACTTATCACTTGTAATACATCTTCATGCTGAATGATATATTGCATCTAATGGGTGAAAGCTTGAACTGGCTGCTTGCCCATAAATAACATCCCCATAGTCTTACAACAGAAAAGAAAACTGCTTAAATAATCTTTTTTTGTGTTGATAATAGAAAAGATGATTTGTCTCTAAAGAGAAAACCCACTGTAGGTAGTGACTTAGACAGCAGTTAGTTGATATGGACAATAAAGTTACGTTTGTTGACAGCCTAAATACCCACATATTTATAATGTTGGACTATCTGAGTCCACATGCGATCATAAGAATGAATTTCACAAATGCTATAATGAATCATTCTTGCCTTTGAGAATAGCTTCCATTTAGTTTTGGAATCAATTTCAGATGATGTAAATGCATTTGAAGGATATTAAATGAGGACAGTTAAAGACAGTGCTGAGTCAAAAGGGGTGGTGGAAGATACAATACATACATCTACCTAAAACGCTATTTTCAAAGGTGAAAATATGTACATATACATATAAAACCGTAAAGATTCGCAATTCTGGCGACCTCAATCTGTCGCTCCATCTATCTTGAGTGACCTCATATTTGTATCTGTTTATGTAAGCACACCCAGGTGCACCAACTCAAAGCAAAGGTGTTTCCGAATAAACACAGCAAACTTCCACACCACCGTGCCAGAATCAAGATATCAAACACCCTGACAGGAAGATGAGAGTGAGAGAAGACAGAGATGAGAGCGGAATTGAGATGTCAGATCGCAAAGGTGTTTCTACCTCTATATTACAGGGTATTTACAGCTGTGCAGATGTGTGTGTTTGTCAGGTGTTGACAGTGAACTCCTGAGCATGAATGGAGCCAGACAAGTGCTATATGGAAGATGTCGGACTGGGCGGTATTGATGGCCGCCTTGGGGTACTGGAAAGGCGAGAGGTATGTGCGTATGAGCTAGAAACAGTTGTTCCCCTGGAGTAATGACTACCTGTGCTCCTGGTGCATGATTTATTGACGTACGTGATCTCTCTTTGCTGGGGGATTTGTGGCAGGACATGCAGGATGCAGTGAACATCTTAAACACACCCTATGACAGATGCTTTCATTTGTTTGTGTTAAAAGCTGCTTTGAAAGTCCATGTTAATGAGATTTCTCCTGAATGCTCCTTGACCTGTCGTTCTCTCCAGTTGTGGAAAATCGTTTGTGAATGTGGTCAGTCCCTAAGTGGGATGGGATTTTTCCGACATCGGCTGTGGGGGTCAGCTTATTGAATATCATGTGTCATTTGGCATTAGGCGTCCATGCATATCCGCTTTCACAAAGGGTTTGATCAAGCCTGTGTTATTCCCATTAGAGGTCAAAGGTCACAAGAAAAGCTCCAGGGCTTAGACAGGGCTGTGGAGAAAGGTATCACTTTACTATAAGACTAATAATAAACAGTTAATAATACAGTTTCCATACATCAATTCATGATACTGCTGCACTTTTTAACTATTATGTTAAATCTGAGCAATTGATATTTGATTAGCTTTATCTTGTCCTGTTACTAGTCACTACTAGTGACTGTTACTTCCATTTATAACTGACACAAAAGAGCCTTACTGTAAAATGTAAAATAGTGCATCTTAGTGTATGGATCTGTTAATTTGATATGCCACATGAAACAAGATTGTATCAGATTGTGGTTAAATTTCAGAAACTAAATATCAAATGGGGGCGACACGTGCACTGTCACCTCATAACAAGAAGGTCCTGGGTTTGATTCCAACCAGGGACCTTTCTTTGTGGAGTTTGCATGTTCTCTCTGTGTTTGCGTGGGTTCTCTCCGGGTACTCCGGCTTCCTCCCACCATCCAAAGACATATACTGACAGGTTAATTGGTCAACCTAAAATTACCCATAAGTGTGAATGTGAGAGTGATTGGTTGTTCGTCTCTATGATGAACTGGTGACTCGTCCAGGGTGTATCCCGCCTTCGCCTGTAGGTATATCTCCAGTGAGGATAAAGCGAGTTCGGAAGATGAATGAATGAATGAAATATCAGATGAAGCTGACAGATATAAATGCCACTGATGGAGAAAACAAAGGACGCTAAGTTGCACATGCGATCTGGAGCTTAACAGTAAAGACAACATCTACAAACCATTTCCCATTGACCTGTAGATTCACTGCTGATTAAATGTGCCCTTTTTCTATTCTATAACATATTCATGATTTACATTGCTTACAACCTAGGCTACTCAGTCATGTTATAAAGCATCTATGGAGCTTTCATAAGAGTAGTTTTATTAAGTGGAACCATTTAACATGATTTGTAATGCTTTATGGAGAGAAGAACTGTTATAGCCAAAAGAACATTTTGTAAAGTCATATGAATCCTGACCTTTGACCTCATTGTGCGCAGAAATCCATCAGTTCATCATTGGGTCCAAATGAACAATTGTGCCATATTTGAAGAAATTTTCTAAAGGTGCTCTTGAGACATTCAGACTTAAACATGGACAGACATAACATAAAAGCCTTGAATCTTATCTTTGGCTACAAAAATTATTTCAGTTAATCTTAAAGTGCTCAGTCTTGAGTATTGAGGTAATAGAGATCATCTATTTTGTATTAAGTGCCTATTTTTACTCCACTTATTTATTTTTCATTTTTGGTCTGCTTTTTTTCATGCAGTCTTTGATCAATATCTTATTCCTTTATTTACATCTACATATGTGCAGTGGCTACAACTATTTTTACATCCTGAAGTCCAGCTGTGTCTGTCTGGCTGATCCTGGATTTATTGTATTTTACATGATTGGACAGACAAACCTTTGTACTGAGATGCACGGATGCATGTCAAACAATTATACTGTAATTGTCATGTGACTAAATAAATATAAGGAAAGCTACGTAAATAGGTTGTATTTTCATGAACAGGTTTATCTCTGAGCGTCAGACTGTATTTTTTCTGGGACAGGGTCAAGTGAGATAAGAGTAAGAGAAGTAAAGTAAAGTGACCATATCCATGATACTGCCGTCATCCTGGGTCACTGTCTCTTGTCGTCTCTGTACTGTGGAAGCTCAAACCCACAACAGAACACCTTCAGCCATGATGAATAATAGACTCACTAAACACTGAAATCTAGCAGAACATTGTGGACCAGGAGGGTTTTTACGTCATTTTCCATGCCTGAGTGTGAAGAAAGCACTCACATTTCCAGCTAGATTTTGCGGATTAGTATGCATGTAGTCCACTTTATTTTCTCAGAATATCCCATTCAGAACAACCCGAGGTTAGCCCAACATCCAGACACGTTCTAATGAATTCAGCACTGTCAAAATATAGACAGCATGTGTTTATGCTGTATAACTTCTGATTGTTTGACTGGGAATACATTCACACCACACATTCCAGCATTATATTGTCGTGTTGACATTAGCCCTGTAGTGGCCTGACTTTGAACTTTGCCCACTCAGGTGTGAACATACAAAGGATTTCATATAACCCCAACATTATTTCTCTTATGATACTCAAAATAATCTATAGGCCTGTGTTTAGTTAATCTGTGAGAATTGCTCCCAGATATGAAGAATAATTCCTTGAAATGAGTACTTTGTCTGTTTTTCCTAGTATCAGTTCTCATCTGTTTTTAACCATCCACCAGACAAGACATGTTTCACTTGATCAGAGAAGTATTGCTACAGTAAACATGTCCAAATCCATTTAAATTGGAAAAATATTTGATAATCAAACCATGACATCCTTTTACTATTTCACAGTTATTTAACAGCAACTTCAATGGTTGTCAATAAAACATGAGGTTTACAAATAAACTAACTGCTGCCAATTCTACAATAATAAAAAAATACTTAGAAAACAATTAACCATGAGAAAGTTGTAAACTGTTTACTGTTTTACTGTTTATTTTTAAATAAAATTCAGTATCTCAATAGATGGAGCAAAAATTTAAGAATTTTAAGTTTACTTATGAAAAGAAGATTGAAAATGTAGTCATAATGTGTTACAGTGGTTAATTACAGAGCATATTTTTTTAATCTTGAGTGCCACATGTCTTTTTTTTCTTTTTTACTATTGGCTGTAGGTACAAAAACACATTTCACTGTGCATTGTACAATGTATAACTGTACCTGTGACAAATAAACTTTCTTATCTTATCTTAACTTATCCAATTTTAATTTTTTAAGGGGGTTGTATTTAGTAGGGGAAAATTATGTACTTAATCACACATAAGGCTATAAAAACCGCCAGCCAGTCAGTGCTATGTCACATACTGTTTCACCCACTGAATAAAGTATAAAGCTCAGTGTTTACACACATCTATGTAATAGATGTTTTCATCAGTTTTCATCAGTAAACAGAGAACTAAGGCTGGAAAAAGAGGCATGAAATCACATAAAAAGTGAGTAGGAAGAGGAGTGGGGGAACTGTCAGGTATGTGCACTGAGGGTGATGAAGGACTGGAAACAGGTGTGTCTGGTCTGACAGGTGACTGTGATTATTGGAGGGAAGGCTGCGGGATTTAGGGAGGTGGAGAGAGAAGGAGAGGAGTTTGACAGAATGGAGAGAGGAGGGCAGTGACAGAGAGGCAGGAGCTGAAGAATCATGGCATTAATCTGAACACTGACATGTTAACATCAATCCTTTTTCTCATTTGCACAATACAATTCACATCCACAACTGCAACACACTTTAGGAGTACACACTACAGTACTAATATTAATAATAGATACAGATATTTCCAGCTTAAATTGGTGATTGACGGTTCATGCTAATGCAGGTATTTTGCAAAAACAGATTTTTAGATCAGAAAACACTTTTCTATGTGATGACTTTTGAAAAATGTAGTTTTTATGTATCCGTATGGACAGAGAAAACCCCATTGTTCGCACGGCTGTTATCGCTTTGTGTAATGAACCTGCACCTGAAACGTCAAATCCAGGTGTATGACCAGTGTATGACCTGCAGCAGGTCGATGTCAGCACTGATACCTTTAGGAGATGGACCAGACCAATGTTATAGTGAAATCCAAATAATCTAAATCAATCCACCTCAACATCCCAATATAAGTTAAGTTTATAGAGTAAACTTCATGACAAATTAAAGCCTCTGCATTTGCTACATCCATATTATCTTTAGTATCCATAGTTTTAAGTCAACAATGGTCTGTCAAAATGTTTGTACCAGTTTGTTGTCAGATTTTTCTTCCCAATAAATGAAGGAATGAATGAATGAATAAATAAATAAATTAATAAATAAATAACAGTAAAAATGATGAAACAAAGTATGTGTTGAGAAAAATGTCCATATCAGTTTGGGCAGGGTATACATCCTCTTTATATAATGCGAATATGAACATATGCTACTGAGGTGCTTGTAATATTTCACCTTTTACATGTAGCAGAACTGTAGATGGAGCCACATTCTCCATGCATCATCAGAGATCACACAATGTACAGCTGATATAATATACTCTATAAAATTGACATATAATGCTGAATGTGCATGTCAGTGTCAGTCTTACTGCATTAGGGATTACAGTCTTGTTGATTTAGTTTAGCGTATGTATGCAACACCATGCAGTGCAAAAACCACATTCCTAACTTTATGTGTTTCTGTAGGTTATATGAGTATCTGCATACATGTGTGAATGTCTGTCTTCATGTATGCAAGTGCGTGCAAGGCTGTATCTGTGTATGTACGTGTGTGTCTCATATTGCTGGTGTCCACAGATTCCAGGGGTGAATTCAATGAGCATGTCCATGAAATGGATAGGCCTTTCAATACAGTTTGATGCCAGACTTCATTGACCTTTGGCCTTTAAATCGTTTTTTCCAATTGGTCACATATCTTTTGTTTATCCTTGCTGTGCTGTAAAGCCACGTGGACTACACTAATCACATCTGGAAAATATTCCAGATGATTTATGTAACAGATATTAACCATAGACCCTCTGGCTGCCTCCTATGTAATTTTGTTAATATTTATAATCACTTCATTTTAAACATTTTGTGGAAAACTGTGAGGGATTGTAAGTTGTGTTTGATACATATTAGATAGCTGAAATCTTTGTATATTATATGGAAATTTAAGTTGTATGTAAATGGAATAAGTCAAAAGTATAATCATCAAATGAACCTCATATGATACATGTTTCAAGACATATAATATCAGTAGATGAAATGATCCAGAAAAGTGGAAGCGATAAAGAGTAAGATTCATATTGATCATGCCATTTGAATGGTATTATCAGATATTGGGTGATGAGAGGAAGAGGGAGGAGGCAAAAAATGTAAGAGAGAGAGGGGTGAGAGAGAAAATTGGATACTTAACTGGGATTAGCATCCTTCTGCAGCATTATGGCATGCAATGGCATCTCTGTTTTCAGTCATACCACATCACATACAAACGACTTGGCAGCTGAAACTAAACAGTTTGCGTCACTGCCCAGAGTCTTGAATGCCTCCTCAGTGAGAAAGGTAAGAAATGTTTCTTTTCCTTTTTAGGGCCCTTTTTATACCACATTATAACCAAATAACAGGTTTAAAGGATGTGTTTTTCTCTGCTGTGGGTTTAAACATTTCAGTTGGAAACACATATTTACTACATCAACTTATTATCTAAGGCAGGAAATATTTACTTTCTAGTGTTGTACTATTTTTTCAATGCAATTTTTTAAGTGATTTTTCACCATAATGCTCTCATCGGAAGTTTATAATTTTCTGCCCTGTGCATACTTTTAAACCAAGATAAAATGTCAAACAGTAATTTTCTGGTGCTAGAAGAAAGTGGTGTCGATACTGAGTTGTATTTTATTTGCATTCATCTTAAATGTCACAGTGGATGGAAGTGATTTTCAACCGTAAGAAAAATCTGTTTTGTATAATCAAAGAAGTAAATGTGCATGATACCCTCGAGGGCATGAGACATCTGCTCCAGATCTGGACAATATGTGTACTGGTTGCAGATAATCGTGCAACTTAATGAAATAGATCCACACATTTCTAAGAATATAACAAATCATACGGGAATATGTGATGAAGCTTTATATGTGACCCAGGAAAGGTACTCTAGTCCTGTTTAACACATTAATAAACAAGCTGACACTCAAGTGTGCTTTTAAGATTGCATTTACGTAACCGTGTGTCTGCTTGGAAGAGGTATTTTCGAGAGGTGTGAATAGTGATAGCTGCCAGCATCAGGAGATCAAAAGCTTACACGAAAATGTTTAACACTACAACAGCTGCAGCACTGTGGATTTCCACTGGATACCAGATAAGCAGAGTAAAGACTTTGCACACCTTATGCCTCTGTTGAGTGAATAAGCATTTGCAGCTGGCTTTTTCTAACTCAAAACATTTGTGGGAGACTGAACTTATTAGGACATTTTGCATTGTTACCTTGGTTCGTCACTTGCATTTTATGAGATCCAAACTGGCTGTTTTGCAAACAAACAGTTGTTCTCCTGCTATAACACACTATGTTTGCCTGTTTTTTAATGTGGGAAGTTCCAAAATGAACTGTTTTTGAAAGGCCAAGGAGTTTTTGATTAAGCCCCCCAGGACTCAAGCGACATCCAAAACAACATTACATAAGAAAAAATCTGGATTAAATTTATTTCCAGAAGAAACAATAACAGGAGGAACCAAAAGTCAGTTCTTCAAGTTAGCAGACGGTTTGTGACCTTAAGTACTACTAACCCCTCTGACTTTAGAGTGCAATATCATCACCAGGCTGAGATACATATATATAGAAGGGCATTTTACATATCGTGTTTCAATTTACGATTGCTAACAAGATTTGTGGCTGGCACTCGGGCAAGAAATGGCAGTGCAACAGAATGTAGTCTGTGAGTATTGGTATTTTCACCATAAATCAGTTTGAGTCATGAATGAAAAGATAAAAAAAATGATAAATGAGAAAGCAATGCTCCTATTGGGTGAAATTCCTTTTCAGACGCAGGGCCATTCAGATGTCCTGGTAATGAATGTCAGTCATCAGTGAAGAAAACAGTCCGGTTTGTGAGGCCTATTGTGTACAGCTGGAAATGAAAAACGACATCCATGGCTCTGCATCGCATACATTCCTTCATCATTCACAGAACTGATGTCATGGCCGGGTGATCACAGCAGGTCTTTGCATAGTTTTCTTGCGTTTGATTCAGTGCTTTCATAAAGGAGAAGCTGCCTGTGCTTTTCTGACTGTGATAAGCTCCGGTCTCATAAAGCATTTGTCTTAATGAGCTCATTCTACATTCATCGCCAGCTAATTACTTTCTCTAATCGTCACCAGACACATGGAAGTCTATTATAATTATTATTTATAGTAGACTATAAAGTGGTCTGTATTTGAATGTTTTTTGCGTCTTTCTTTCGGTCGACTTTCTGTCTTTTCGTTCTTTCCTTTTTCCTTCCTTCCGTCCTTCCTGCGGTTTTGGAAACCTTACCCATATGGCAGGGTCTTTGAAGTCTTTCCCAAATCCATGTGGATGTTGGTTGTCATGTTGCTTCATGGCAGGAGCATTCCTATCTTCAGTCTGAGGGCCTTCGGAAACACACACACACACACTCTTTAGGTCGTCATGCATTTGAAGGACTTTACACTGCTTTACATTTATTTCGAGGAGATTTACCCTATTGACCCTAACCACAACATGTCTAAATCTTGCCTGTACCCTAACCCTACCTTAAAGCAAGACTTAACCCTCACATTTAATGATTTATACTTTGGGAAAAAATCAAGATGATGTATCTGTAAACAGGTTTACATCCAGATAACATTAGGAAAAGTGAGCAAAAACACACACATTAAATTAAAAAAAATTATAGTGGATTTCAGGGCTGCATGATTAATCGATTTTTGAGTGGGAGAGTGGATGAGTGAATGAATGCCTCATATATAAATGCAACTCTGGATTATCGAATTGTATGGTATGACCATTTTAAATGACATATATTTTGGGTTATATTATATTTTTATGCATGATATGATTGTTTTAAATGATGGATATTTTATACTTGTACTGCAATGTTGTGGAAGAGCCCAACCGAGGACTGGAGTTGAGAATTAGCACCAGCTATAAACTCCATATGCATCACATCAGCTGCAAACTTGTAACTATGTTTGACTGCATTGTTCCTGTCAAATAAATAAATTTTTAAAAAATTAAATCAAAATTGGATTATTTAATTAGGATGATGTTTAAAAAGGGTAATCATCAAATCAAATTAATGTCTCTCATGTCTCCAGGCCACTCGCCTCCGGGCCTTCGTAGGCTCCTCCTCTTAACTGTGAGAGTGGTCTCCACAGTCTTTGGTCTCCACACACCAGTACAAAAATGGCGTTTGCTAAGGAGAGTGAGAAGTGGCTAAAAATAGCAAGAACAAGTTGGTTGTGTGGAATTGGTGTGGCTTCGAAGTTTCCAATGAACACCAAACCATTCCTTGCTGCAAATTCTGCCTGAAGGCGATATCAGTCAAAGACAGCAGCACATCCAACTTATTTCAGCACCTCAAATTTCATCACACGCCAGAGTGAGAGCAATGCGTTGCCTTGTGGGCTGCACATGAGAACGACGTGGTGACTTAAATGCCACCACCAGCCTGAATTGAAATAAAAAATGAAGCTTTTGGAGGAAAAAAATCTGGATTATATTTTTGGCCAAAATCGTGCAGCCCTAGTGGGTTTGATGGTTCATGTTGACGATGAAATATAATTTCTGACATTTCTCCTTAAAGTATGGCTGAAAGAGGCAGAAAATGGTCACAAGAGCAGCAATCTGTCACTTGCAGACGGCTACTGAACATCCTCTTTCTGATGACAGAAGTGCCCTTCATGCTGAACAAAAATGGTACCGGGGTAGTCTACCTCACTGTACGCACACACTGCATGAATGTGTATGTGTGTAGGGGAGAGAGATGAAATAAAAGTCAGAGTCAACTTGATGAATGGTATAACATTCTCAGTGGAAAGTGACATTTTTTAAGATTCATGAGTCTCAGTACATCCAGCTGTTCAGGTCTAGATGTTCACTGGAATTCAAGGCTTGTGCATTGCTGCCTATTTATCTGCAAAAACCCAGACAGTTTAATGGACAATGGAGCTGATCTTCATTCATCTGTGCTTTGCTCCCCTCATTACGACTATCCGTATTCTGATTACATCGTTGCTAACATGTTAAATCTCTCTGTTCCTGCTGTTTGTGCAACAAGCGCAAAAGACTGTAAAGTTTGATGATGGAATTGCTGTGTGTTAATGTTATCATGATATTAATGTTCAATGAAGGAGATAAACAGTTTGATAGGGATAATTTTTAACATCTAGTAAAGTCACTTGATGTGCAATGTCCTCGGTACCCTTTACACTAGCTTTATTTATGCAAAGTGTATGGTAATATTCGTTCTTGTGTGTGCATGAGGTGGGAGGTGGGGTGCCAGCAAGAGATAAAGAGGGTGAGATTGATCACACAAGGTATTACTCCCCTGTGAGTGTAATGGCAGCGGTATTATGCAGATGAGCCAGTTAAATGTAGTTGGACACCACCCAGCATGTCATTAAACCTATAATGGCAGTGGGACCTTAATGTTAGGCTGCTTTTGTAATGCACTTCGTCTTTCCCTTTGTGGTATATTGAAACCACCCCGAACAACCATTAACCACCTGGCAGAGCTACTTTGTTATTTTTCTCATGTCATGTTCATCCTTCTCATCACTCTGTCTTATGTTCTCTGTCTTTTTATTCATGCTGCTGCGTTTGTCTTTCTTAGACTCTCTGTCTTTGTCTAGTTTTCAAACCCAAACATTATCTCAGCTGAAATAAAAATACAGATAGCAGCCAATTACCTCTACTCCATCCTATTATGCTGTTGTGCAGCTAGTATAGATGGCATAAATATAAAAATCCGTACCTGTTTATAATGGTCAGACCAAAGTGATACCCATTACCCCCATTACCCAATTATCTCAGATAATGGGTGATTATCAGACATCAGGACCAATACTGCTGCAGAACCTGCTTCAGTGTAGCTGTTTTGCTGGCCTGAATATAGCTATTCATGTCTCTATTTCCTTAGTGTCAACACAGACAGGCATGCAAACACACACACACATGCATTTGTCCTTGCTGTCATGCGCCAATTCTGACAGGTCATTCAGTGTAACGTCTCCCTTTCGGAACCATTTAGGGATCCTGCGTACAGCGCTTGGATTTGATGGAAGAGGAAACAGAGCTGTTAGTGCAGGGTCGTGACCTCTCACCTGACATGTGAGAAGACGAGAAGACTGTGTGTGTATGCGTATGTCATGTGAGAAGCACAGGTCACACTGCTCAACATCCACCGATATGTTGTTTTTGTAGCTCCTCTATTCCTCTCCTCTCCATCCGCCCATCTGTCCTCAAACCCAGGCTCCTCAAATCTCAATAAATAGAGCTTTGTTAGGCCAATAGAGAAATAAAAATGCTTTTGAAATGACAGCGGTAACCAAACAGAAATACAGACTGCAGCCATGTCCTTTAATCAGCGATAATAGCCCAAGGACCTCATGAATCTAAAGTCAAGAATGTGCCTAAGTGCTCTGGCAGTCCTACTTCCTGGTGATTATCCATCTCCTCCTCCTGCCTCACGTTCTTCCCCTTCCCTTCTTCCTGCTTCTCTTCGTATTCTCCACCCACCTCCTACAATTCATGGCATCACACCCACTGATGATAGACAACTTAAGCACAGACCACTGTTTACTCAGTCTAAAAATAAGAGGTTAGACTTTTACCAACATTACCCAAACATACCTGCAAGGAAAGGTACAGCAACAACTCGCCTTATTGTGATTGTGTTAGAGTGTGTGCATGAGTCTGTCTGAGGTTTAGAGGGGTCATCGGTTCGGGCATGTGTATATATCCCCGCCAAGTAAAAGATATGTCTAATGAAGGACGAAAGCTCCTGTGTCTACTAGTCATCTCCCATGAGGCCATAGTGTCACTGGGATCCCCTTCTTGCCTCGTCTCTCCACTCTCCCCCCTCTCTTCTCCTGACTGGTGGTAATACAGCCAGGGCTATTCTTAGTTTTTGTGTCAAGCCTGTCTCTGGGGAGCTGTCAAGAGGTCTCTGTTACATTATACACACAGACACACACACATACATGCACACAGGTGTCTAGAGACATCTCTATTTGATCTTTATTAAGCAGTGTTACTCTGAAACCAATTTGAAAAACAGCCCTCCAAGTGCTATATCGTGTTCCACCATGACTGAAAACTCAATTAATTGAGCAGTACAGATTAGTATACACATTACAGGCTCTACTTTAAGTCAAATAAATGAATGTAGACAATAGTTTGATTGTATTTGCGTTATGGATGGTTTTAGGTCGAATAGCAGCAATAATGGTTACAGTGACTGATATATAATTTAACTACACTGTTGCCTATAAAGTTGGAATAATTGTTTAGTTTTTATATCTCTTTTCATGAAACGATTGTGACAGCATGATTTATTTTTGAGAGATAAAATGTAACTGTGACTCATTGCACCTGGTCAAAGGTGATTACTGATGTGTATAAATAGGAGTAAAAAGAGGAAAATAAAATTATTCCAACTTTATGGCCAATTGTGTATTTACTTTTCTGTTCAAGTACATTTTTAAGATATATATTACATCAGCTGCACTGGAGATTGGAGATTTGGGTAATTGTGTTTGCATGCTTCTGCTGCTGTTGCTTAAGACCAATTCTATTGTTAGGCCTGTATGGCGGCATATTGGTGACATTTATAATCAGGGTTAAGTGTATGGTGTTATGAAAAGGACAGAAATAAAGAGGTGGGTGTCCGTGTGTATCTATTTGTTTATGTGAAAATCCCAGTGTGAAAATGTGCTTGTAAAGGTTGCTCTTACTGTAAACTGATCTGTGTTGTTGAATAGAGAAGGTAATGATAATCTACATTTTGCCACAGAGTCGATATGAGAGACTGTAAAATCCCTTTAGATCAAAAGTGTGTCTTTAATAAATTTTCAATGACATTTTTATTTCTTATCTTATGCATTACACATCACATACTACATGAGACGGGAAAGTAACACCTGGCCTTTGGGCACAGTTGTGAGTGTGTGTGTGTGTGTGTGTGTGTGTGTGTGTGCATGTCTGGATCAGTAGTACAGTTGAGACTTCCCTCTCATGCAAGTCCTGAAGTAAGCGTCTCGGGCACGTAGCACTTCATAACAAGGGCATTGCATTACAGACCACACGCAAAATCGGCACCCAGATAAAGCCCTGCAGAAGGTTCAAAACCCTGTCAGTGTGTGTGGCAGAGGAAGGGACCGGAGGTCTGGTTTAGTCCTCAATGCAGCTGTCTTGAGCAGGCAGACGGCCAAGCAATTTTGCTCTCATTCAGGGAATGTTACACACATGAACACCCTGAAACAAATACTACACTCACTATTTAACAGGATGAAATCAATTTTTCAAACAATATTTTACTGAGACAATAAGTATTGACACAAAACTTACAATATATTTATACAGTTGTCTATTCTATTGTTTTCTGTATACTATGTAATATTCTATATAGCTACTGAATCTTACATATTCCAATCAGCTATAAAATCAGTTATAATTATGTTAACAAGGGAAAAAAAATCTCCACACACAAACTAGCTGATTGTATCTGACCCCACTATTGTGTTTATTGACATAACCCTGTGCCAGGTTCAAGTTAATCAAGTTATTTAACCCAGAATTCACCTTTTCAGTCACGACATGAAAAAAACAATTTCAAAGCTGAAAAAGTGTGCCTTCTGCTGAGCTCAGCGTCACAGAGCAAAATCTTTCCTCAAGTTCCTGGAGCCGCTGGAGTGTTCTGATGTAAGGTAACTCAGATTTGTTCTGTGTTTTGTCTCCTTGTATTTTATTTACTTTACTACCTTTAATACCTAGTTATGCTGAATGAAAATTAGGTTGTGGGGCTGATGATCTCTATTGTGGCCAGAAATGCTTGAATCAGGAAATATAGATCACTGAAAAAGAAATTGGCCCCATGTCTCAGCATTAAGACAGTAGTTAGTGCAATATTGAGAGCTTTCTTCTTAGATTTTTCACTAGAAACCTGAACAAGTTCAGTTCACTTTAAAAAAAAATGAGAAAAGTGGTTGCCTTAAAGAATGTAGTGAAAGTAATGATTAATGAACTTTTTAAAGTTAAATGTATTTAAAAAGTTCAATAATCATTACTTTTTTTTTTTTTAAGGCAACCACTTTTCTCAATTTTTTTAAGTGAACTCAATTTATCTGCCCCCCCACTGAGAAAAGTAGCAAGTCAGCTAGCAGACACCTAAGAGAAAATGTCCTTGTAACAGGTCGATAAAACTGATGGACAATAAAAGAAAACAACATTTTAGACAATAAAACAAAACACTTCTCTCATGGTTAAAACCATGAGAGAAATTATGCATGCTATCATTGATAGCCGACAGCTGCTTCGAATTTTTTGAGTTGTATTTTGTACGATAAGCACCAAAACTCCTATATCAGTTACTCTTGGATTGAAAGCACTGAGACTCACATGTCCAGTCATACATGGGCCGGTGACAATTTATGTGGTCAAAAGAAAAAGAGGTGGTCATAACTCAGACATATTAATTTAAATCCATGTAACTTAAGTTTATTCGCACATTTGACTATATCTACAAATGACTTGACTATACTTATGTTTTCTAGTAATGTCATCAAACTTATATTTTAAGTGCATTCTAATAATTTTTTTTTAAGTATATTTGACATCTGGGCTTGCAGAATTGTGCCAGAGATTGGCTTTCCCACAGCAGGCTAGTGAAAATATTTTGCCTTTCAGAAATGACTTATTCTTAAGTTGTATAATACTGTCCTTGTCGCTGTAGGAATACAACTTGTTAGTAAGTGACATATCTTATAAACTATGTTAACAGATACAAAACCTGCAAATGTCTGTAGAGAATGAATTAAATTCAGTGTTTTTATGAACAGAACATTTAATGCCACTGCTGTATAATGCACAAAACCAAAATTACTGTATATTCAAATGAATACATTGGTTTACAGATGTTAAAAAAATCTCTACACGTGCCAGTGTTGAACACAAAAATACTCTATCATTCCACTGGGTCAGAAGTTCCATTTGTTGCACCGTACCGATCTACCAGACTTGGTTCAGTGGTTGTGTAAAAGAGTCTGCACTCTGCCGTCAAGCTCTAATGCTGTGTTTCTGGTGGTTAATGGCCTCCCCTGAGCCTGCTCCTGTTTTACTGCCCAACCTGTGGGAGGGTGGAAAAGAAAGAGTGATGGCGCCTGAGGGATGAAGAAGCACAGGAGCCCAGAGAGACAGGAAAAAGACAAAAGTAAGGGGAGAAAGTCAGTGTATAAAAGGAGGGAGGATTGATGCACTGAGACAAGATGGAAAAGAAAGCAGGTGACAAGGTTGAAAATGTAAAGGGGGACAAATGATGCATAGTATAGCATTACCAAAAACCCTAAGGCCTATAGATGATCTGTTTAAAGACTCAAATTCACGCTGCATGACTCTGCTGACCATTAAACAATACATAAATTAACTAAATGAGAAAGCAGATATGTAATAAATAATTTTCTAAAGTTACAGCGCTATCAAGATATAGATGTCAGAAATCCAAACCAGGCTGTAAACACTCACCACCTTCACACATGAGCTATTTATTTCTGTATGTGTGAGGTGTGTGTGTTTTACTGGTTTCTGAAAGCAGCCTCCAGTGAACAAAGGTCCACCATCAAGTTCAGGGTCACATTCACACCCATTAATCACAGAGTCCAGGTTGAAGTACTGCTTCAGCTCCTCTGCTGTTTTTTCCCCCCTTTGGGCAAGCTGGGTTTGTGGGTTGCCCTTCAAGGCTCAAATTGTATATCTAAAAGAGTTACTTTTAAGCCAGTGCACCAAAGCACTGGCTAGAAAACAGGCAAAAACTGCTAAATATTTAAAAGCTGTATTCTACTAAATTATAGTGTACAAGGAATTAGGAGCTTACGTGTCCATGTAATGTACAGCTATTAATGTAATGTGCTGGCCTTGAAATGTTTACTCCATATGAGGAAATTCAACTAAATTACTGGAACAAGATGATTAGAGTACATATGTCATACTGTTAAACTCAGAAGATGAAAGGTGTTTATGTGACTTTTTTGGTTATTTGGAAAAAATAATAGAGGTCAAGAAAATTTTGAGTCAGACTCTGGAAAGAGTAAAGCTTATTTTGTTTAGGTTGGGCCTTAATGAAAGCCAACAGGAAGCTGTGGTCATACTTGGTACCTCTGTGGTCTGTAGGCTTGGAGTCAGTTATAGGGCAGGGAGATGAGCAGCCACACTAAAGCACCCTCACTGCAGTTATATATAGAACCTGTTCACCCCCGCCCTGCACTAGAGGTGAATGGGCTGTACGCAAATACATTCTACAGCTTACATGACCTGTTTTCACACCCGCCTTCTTGGTCCTGCTTTTCTTTCCTCTGCCCATTCCCATGACTTTTACATCCTTTGTTTTTAATTAGCAGTTTGGTGGAGTAAATAGTGTGGTTCAGGAGAAAATAAAAAAAGCACAAAGAGGTTTAGTTCTATATAGTAATACCTTATTGACTTGCCATTTATCTGCACTTAATAACCCACTCAACACTTCTGTAATGTCTGGCTGATACTTGACAAAATATCTGATTTAAATACCTTCACTTCATTATGACAAAAATCAGTCAACTGACAGAGGAAGACAGACAGGAAGAGGTGAAAGCAACAGGATATATGGACAATGTTACCGAGACCGATGACGTGCGCAACTGCTCCAGGCCTCCCATGATGCTGAGTGTTTTTTGCAAGCTGGATGTGAGTGTGTGAGAGGTCAGAGCTGGACGGACACTGCGGTCATTGTCCCGAGATGACCGACCTCTCATTTCCTCTTACTGACCAGGTGCTGAAGTCAAATAGATGACCTGAAAGTAGTCTGTGTGACCCGCAATAAATGTGGGTGCATTTGTGAATCTGGGAACTTTCACAGATGGACCTTTCACTGATAAATGCATCAAGAAATCCATCTTAATAATAATTTTAGGCCAGATTTACAGTATATACACAGTTTTTGAGGAAATAATTTACTTAAATACTGCACACACTTTTACTGGACAATTTACAGCATTCATTTTCACTTTCCATCTTTATTTATTGCCCTGCACGCCCACATTCCTCCTTACTCTCTTTAAGAGCTAACTCAATTGCCACTCAGAAGGTGTTGTTTTTATTGCTCCATATTGGTTGGTCCTGGTTGCCATGTGGAGCTCCTGCTGTGTGTGTGTACATCAACACCTTGTTGCGCACACACTACAGCCACCTGTGCCAAAACGTCAGGGGAAAACATCAGTAATATAAGAACTGTAAAAGAGAGAGCCGAAGTGTGAGAGTGATAGAGATTCCTCATCTTATCTGTTATGTTGTAACTAATCATGGGATTCCTCAGTGACAATAACAATAACAATGCTGGGGGACTTTTTCCACTAAGACACTTTCCATGTCCCTGAGATGTGTTGGCAAACACATGGACACAGTGGCCTTTGGTGCCACAAACAGCTGCTCCTTTATCACTCTTGAAAGAAAAAGGTAAAGGCGACTGAGAGAAGCCCCACAGTAGGAATGATGGGAGGCAGAGTTTCTCCAATGTATACACTTTGGCAACTTAAAAACTCTGGGGTAGTGTAAAGTGTTGGCTTAGTGTGGACAGAAAAAGAAAACATTAAAGTTAATTGTTTTTCCCACTTGCAGTACATACAAGAGTCCGCATTGGCCAGTGTAAATTTTGCAACCTACCCACAGCCCGGTATATGTATTAAAAATGTGTGAACACTATGCAGACACCTAGGGTTCACGTCAGCGTCTGTTTTAACACTATATTTAGGGGTGACATGACCTTAGTAGCACTGTGACAAATCAAAGACACACACTCTCTCACACTCTCTATGTGGTCCAGCTGCTTTTACCATTATGTACCAGCCATACACACTCACCTGATTAATCACCTTTAGTCACTGAGGATTACACATCACGTGTTGTATCATTGTTACACAGTATCTGACTCATCTCAGTACTTAATCCAGATGGGATGCAGAACATACCAAGGATTACACAGTGTATTTACTGTTTCAGGGCCAAAAATGCTTGCATTCTTAAGGGGCCTGTAATTGCTACCAGTGCTTCTGGATACACCTATGTAAAGCTCCTCATCCTCACCTACAGTCTGATGCAGTTGCCAGTTCTGTGTAGGTCCGGTTACCAAATATTTCCGTCTCAGGTTGAAATAATAAATAGTGAAGCTGGGCAGGTCAGATTAGAGAGGCTGGTGTGTATTTTCATACAGTTGAAGACAAGGGCTGCATACTAAGGCTCTAATGCCCTACAGATGGTTCCACTCACTTTAGTCAACTACAGGACGTACCCTTTCTCCATCCTGGCTATTTGATATGCTGAAGGCTGACCAGACCTCTGATGTGTCTGTGTTGACTTTATGGGAGGAAAGACTCAGGAATACAGGAATTCATCTGGGATTTACCACGTAAGATAACAATCTGCCTGTCATAATCTTCACCATTTCCCATTGATTCAAGTTGTTGAGGCAGTCCTTGAAATTATTAACCATTGAATTTGTTTGGGCACGTTTAAAGAAAACTTCAGAGTAAAGCAAACACTCCCATACCTAAATAGCTAGTATGTTTAAGATACATCCAGTCAACACAAGTCTTGTAGGAAAAAAATCTGTATTTATAACAAGTCTTCCCAGACTGTTTGTTGACATTTAATGTAGCGTCATAGAGACAGAAACCCAACCAGGATAAACATAGATGATTATGACTTGCTCTCTCCTCAATTTGTAAAATCAACAGCAGCAACAAGTCCTGACTAGCTTCTTGTGGGGCATTTCCAAAATAATCTTCTGAAACTGTAGAAAATCATTAAGTGAAATGGCATATGTTGGAGACAGAGATTGGGAAGAAATGTGCATAACCACAATACATACTTGGATAAGAAATATGCAGCACACAATCCGATTGATTATGACATGCTGAGATGATTTTCGCTTCAACATTGATGTCAGACTGTGGTTGAGACTCATTTGTAGCCTGGTGTTTTCTATGTACACAATATAACCTAAGATATATACTCCATTAACCACTCTTTCTCCATCTAAACTATCTGATGCACTGGAGCCTGACCAGGCCCCTGAACTAGTCTGTGTAGACATTCTTAGTGCAGATACTCTATACAGAAATTTGTCAGGGATTTACTGTGTCAGATGTTAATCTATGTGTCGTAGTCTAAAATGCACACACGAGTGATCTCAGTGACTCAAGATGTTCGGTGGAATACTGTAGTCTTTGCTGCGACAAGAATTTGTTTATTTGCCACCCATGGTGCCACTGTAAGGAAGACTCAAACTAAATACTGCACAATTAAATGATTCCTTACAATTATGCTCAGATGACTTGCCAGAGGGGAAGATATTAAAGATTACTGCATTGAAAAATAAACATGGGAATCAGAGAGTGTAATTATGTGTATTTACCTTCTCACAGAATTATCCCACATATTAAATTCTGATTTGTACAGGTGTTAACCATTGACTCATCATTGTTGTTAATTATTTAACTTAATTATTTTACTTTTTGAATATGTATTATATGTCTTAGGTTTAAATGTTTTGTTTGTTTATTTCTTTTTCTTTTTTGACATATCTGAAATAAATACATCAATCAATCAAATTATTTAACTATAAACTAAAATTAATGCAACTGTACTTGTAATGTATACAACTACATATTGTCAGATGAATACATTGAACAGCTCAGGTGATAATGGCATACATAAAGCATGCAAAGGCAGGATTTATAAGTATTAATGGATTTTAGAATGGATTATAGCTAGTAACTGCAGTGGATTCTGGGACTGGTAGGACTTTTAAAGGTGGTTTTCCTTTGTTTAAAAAGGATGACCTTACATTATCCACACTTTCCACTTTGCCTCATCTTAGATATGGCTAGAGATTTTGTCATCAGAATTTTATCCCTGTTTTAATAACCGTCCACTCACATGCATTTCTCTCTTCACTTCTGCATTACTATGGTACAGACAGTTAAAGGGCATCTGCAGTGTCTCCGCTGCACAGTGCTCTTTGCAATGGAGGTCAGAGAAATGTCACGTACGTATCTGAAATGGCTGAAAGTTAACATGCTTCATTACTGGTGAAAGATCTGTTATGGTCTCTGAATGTGGAGATAGCAGGGTACAGAATAGTTCACATTTACATCCCCACTTTTTGTATTAAATAATGAACACTCATTTTATCAAATCTGCTGAATTTACAAAAGTTTAAGTTCTTCTGTTAGACTTCACTGACTGTTAATGAAAAGTGGAACTTTGGTTGCTCAACAGTGTCCAATTTAGACTATTAAGTTTAATTTCAAGGTTGTAAACAGTATAACATGGTCTACTGCTCTTCTGTTGTTAAGCCACTAATCACACTGGAGTCTTGAATAACTGTTGTTTACCAGATTCACCAACAGTATGCTAATCTGTACAGACACATAATTATCTCTAAATACTTCTCGCTGCCTCTTGGCTCCGCTGTTCCTTGAACTGCACTTACTTTCGACTCTTTGGTCAGGGTAAATTGTCTTGTCATTTGGACTAATTTAATTTAAATGAGATTTTGCTGATGGAATAGGTCATGCCTCAGTTCAACCATTCATTCTGTACACTTTTTTTAATCATAACAACTAAAAAAAAAAACTTTCATAACAGACAATTTATTCATCCATGTTGTTTTACATAATGCTGTTAGGTTGGACCAGTCTGTCTGGCTCTGTCTCCGTAGGACGACAGGCAGAGGAGACTTTAGATCTCTTTGTACAGGGCGGCTTTGTAAAAGAAACCAGAAACACACAGATACACATACATGCATCAGTGCACATACACACATTTCTCCACACTAAGGAGGCAGGCAGTCCCACTCTGTAAGGGGTAAAAACACACAAATTAAACGCTGCAAGCTTGTGGTTTTTAATTTAGAGTGCTGACAGCCATCCAATAGTCCTGTGGTGACACTGGATAACTTTATGGCCCTGGTGAGCACAGCCTGGGACAGGGACCAGGACAGACACCCATTTCAGCTCCAACCCCCTGTACACAAACACATATACTTATGCCAAATAGCATCATGAGGGCACTCGTTGACACAATGTGTTCCCTAACCTTAACCCAATTTTGACCTGAACTTCAAGTCTAAGTCTAAACCCTCAAACGGCTTTTTAAACATCCCTCTGAAGGTGAGGACTGGCCAAACTGTCCTTACGTTTGGTAGGTCTTCATTTCTGTGGTTAAAAAGTCCAAAACTGCCATACAAGAACACACACAGACACAGAAGCACACACTTAATCTAAAGAACTAAATGACTCCTGCAGATGTTTCCATTTGATCTATCATTGCATCCATGTTTTGGGAGGAAATAATAGAGCTATCGATCATGTTGTAAAAACATTTGTGGTTAAAGAAAATAGTATTGTCAAAAATAAAAAATCAAACACTTAATCAAATGAATGATCTCTATGGGTGGCTGTGGGTTCTGTAATTGCCTGTTTTAGAACAAATACTGACTTCCCTAGATGATATTAATGCCAGCCACCCACAAATCTGTGTGGATATGGTTGTGTTTATTTCTTATGAATTGACTGACTTAGTACCGACTGACTATTGTATCTCTGTTTGCATCTTTACTTTTTAAAAACTGGTCGAACTACATCCTGGGTTAATGACAATATTGACATGCTGTCCAGTTTCTTATTACATGCGTGTGCTCACGATGACCTTGGTTGAAGAGGACAAACACTCTGAGGATAAAATATAGTGTTACAAGTGACATGAATCAAATAAATAGCCTTCTTATTCATTCAGCACTGTGTCAACAATCACTTGTAAACCTTAAAAATGTTGGGCTCTGTCTCCTGGTGCAGGATTACTTGTATAATGTAATCTTTATGAACTGTGTTTCTAGATGTGACCATAGACCATCTCTTTTGATTTATCTTTATTTTGGATTTTGCTCTTTTTTGCTCTTGTGTGCTTTGTTTGTGTTCCACTAATGCTGCTGTAAATCTGGAATTTCCCCTTGTGGGACTAATAAAGGAATATCTTATCTTATCTTATCTTATCTTATCTTATCTTATCTTATCTTATCTTAAAGAAGCTGTGTCTGTCCGTTGGTCAGTAGCCAGTAGGTTTATGATATCTCAGGAGGACTGGTTTGACAGAATGTCACAAAATTTGGCACAAATCTTGACTTGGACACAAGCATGAAGTCACAAAATTTTAAATGCTGAAAGTCAAAGTCATGACGATTTCTAATGAACATTACATCTCAGGGACACCTTGAGGGTATTTCGTTGAATGTGTACAAAATTCACATTGACTTCAAGATGAAGTGACGAAATTTAGGTGGCCATAGGTCGTAATGACTGTAACCTAGCAGTGGATGGTGCTAAATAAGACTGTGAATATGAATGTTTAAGTTTGAGTCAACTTTTTGATGTTGCAGTCAGCTGATATTGTTTGTGTTAACATGTCATCAGCCTCTGACTCGGATGTTTGACAAAAGCATGAAATTCTAGCTTCATTTAAATGGTTTTTTTGGGGGGATATGTTCCTTTAAACTATAATTCCTGTGTAAAATACATTAGTGGAGACAACTAAATGGAGGCATAACAGGCTAAACAGGACTAAACTTTGTTACTTGTGACATTTGAAGCAGGTTAGTCATCTGCTTTACATTCATTCTGGAATTCTGACTATCTCTCTGTCTAACTCAAGGCCATTTGTAAACCTAGTGAATTCATTAAATCACATAAAAACATGCAAATAGACAATTCTGACTGACTACAAGGTGCACAAATGGTGCTGTGAGGTGTTTCTCCAATCCACACATCACCTGGAGCCACATTCGCATTTATTTGGTTGGTGTTCCAGGAAGTGAACATATTAACACAGAAATGAAGTAAAACTAACTTCAGTAAATGATGAACTACAGAACAAGAACTATATCACAATAAATTAAACATTATTTATTTCAGAGATATTTTCTAAAAAAAAATATTCATAATATCAAGTGTAAATGCGTCTAGTTCTTCATGTAGTTTTACGTGGGGACCAGCCTCCATTGCTGTAACTTCACAAAAGATATTTTGCCTATAACTGCCAATTATTCAGAGACGTGCATAAATAGATTATGAGTGAAGCTTACCGGTTGAATCTGACTGAAACTATGGTTCTTGTTAACAAACAGTAGACAAAGTAACTGCAGCTTAAATTAGTGGTGAAAAAGTTCTGTAACGTTCTATGTTGTAAAAGTTACGCTCTTAATATTCATTCATTATCTGAACCTGCTTTATCCTCACTAGGGTCACAGGGGTCACTGGAGCCTATCCCAGGTACTTACGGTGAAGGTGGGATACACCCTGGACATGTTGCCAGTTTCTCTCAATATATATAACATTAAAAAAAAATTAGCTTTACAAACTCATGGCTGTGGATTATGGATTTTTTTTAACCTGTAGAAATATAACACTGTCTTTCTCCTTTCCTTTATTTCCAGTTTTTCTCTGACGAAAACACACAATATATAATCACAGACACATAAATATTGACAGTAACGTGAGCATTTACAGCGAGTATCCAACTGTGATCCACATGTTTTGCTTTTTACATCTGAATCCATGCGAAAAATAAGTGAATCAAGGGAAATTTAGCTTCAGTGGTGGCCATATGGGAAGTGGTGTGTGTGGTGTTTCAAAGTGCTTGCTCTGTAGGTGCTGGATCTGTGGCCGTTCCATTGCCACACGGTGGTGACAGCGTGTGTTAATGAAAACCACATGTGATGCCCTGACTATATGTGGTTTCATTTTTCTATTCGTGCCTGCATGGGTGTAGTTACATGAAAGTCTGGGATAAGTGTATTGTGGTCGAGGCCCAATGGACATCACATGAATGGGCTCTGACAGTGAAAGGCATTAATTCAACGTGATGACATGTGTCTCCAAATTATTATTCATTGATAGATTTGTATGTGTTTCCTGAATAAGAACATAGAGAAAACAGGTCATATGAAGTCATATGTTGGACAGTTGTGAAGGAAAGATTTGCTGCTCCACTGGAATATTCTGAAAGCTTACCAGGCAGGCTGTTCTACTGTGTACAGCACTTTGGAGAGCTGTAAATCTTTGTCATTTGAGAACCATCCGCTGTACATATTGTACCTTTTTACGTGTCTATGGCATCTGGAACACCCAGTCAATCACTCTCACCCTCTATGAATGAGTTACAGATGACTTTTTTTTTTTTTTTTTGCTAGCTGAATCTCTTCGGTACCATGTTTGTATCATAGCGCATCTTTTCTCCACAGGGACGCATTTACATCTGTGATTTTCCACCTCCACTCTATTCAATCACTCAGTCTTCCTGCTTTCCAGTTTCACTCTGACAGGGACTTTACACTCTTGGGTTCCCAGTAGAGTAATCCAGCAGGCGGGCATGCCCAGTGCCAGCCCCTGTGATCCTCTGAGAGCGGCTGACGTCACTCAGCTTCTCCCAAGTGACTCTGTGAGAGCGCAATGCACATCAACACTTTAACACACAAATATGGTTTTCCACATCAGACAAGTAACTAAAATAGGAACTATGTGTGTGTGTATGTGCACAGTTGCATTTGTATGGCAGTGAGGGAAAAACAAGAGAAAGATGCTAATGATCAGTTCTTGGCAGATGGTGGAGTGATGATATTACTGCCCTCCTAAACTGCTCTGCTGTTTCCTCTACAAGGCTTGGGCTCGATGCACACTCATCCAAATGCTCGCTCATTTTCATTCACCCAAAGGCGATTGCTCTCATGCGCGCTCTTTCAGACATGCAGGACTCTAAAGAACACTGATCCGGATTAATAATTGTAAGTGAACACTTTTTCATTTGTTTTTATAATATTATCAGTGAATATGATATGTCTAGGTTTGGTTTAGAGACAGTATAGTTAGTGCAGTTGTCCACAGAGACAGCTATTGTTTTGTCATTGCTGATATCATGCTGCCAGCGAAAAGAGTTCAATGATCGCATCTTTTGTCATGGCAATAAAGTAAGTCTCATTTATACTTTGTTGGTGTTGTTAAGCTGAGTAACAGATATGAGGAGACTGCACCTGAAAATTCACCCTGGGGGAATGAACATGCCATATGATCTCATAACACAACCTGATGTTTTTCTCGTTGTGTACATCACGTTACTGTGGTCACCAGGAAAGTGTGCTTTGGTGTAATTTATGTTGGCAGCACGGTTTGTGGAATTATGTGTTTGGTGTTCAGCCACAAACTTGAGGATTTTTAGTGTGTAGACTGTCATAATAATTATACTGGGATGGAATCAGACAAGAATTTTTAGAATAAATAGAAGAAAACAATAGGTCTTATGTTTTAAAATGTGTAGAACTGAAAAACAATGCCTTTATTATAAAAGCACATTGGCACATTCTTATAAAGGTGCCCTATTATGCTTTCAAAAAGTTAATTTATATATCATGTAGGGCTGTCAAAGGATAAAAAAAATTAATCAGATTAATCATAGGGTTGCTGTGGATTAATTTCAATCAATCACAATTAAATATCATTCATTTTGAATCTATATTAATCATGTTTCATTTTGCATGAGTAAACAGACTCAAGAAAGAAGTGACTGTATATGCACTTAACATGTTTGTCGCGAGCAGGGCAACATGTTAGCCGAAGTGCTAGCAGAATCCCCAACTAATGTATGCTTCGCGTTAATGTGATATTTTAAGCTGGAAGTGCTTTGGTGAAAAGAAAACTCCTTCTTGCAGAGTGTGCATAATAATTTATGTCAGTCGACTGTTCCGTCTTGGGTTTTTTGTACTTATGTTTCCATCCAGAGGGCCAATGTGCTGTTTAGCATCTTCCATCTTTATGGGTTGGTTCTGCTGCCTGTCACTACCGGGTCAACTGCCCATTTGTTCATACTGTCCCAAATGCATTGCTAGAGACATTCCGAGTCATTCTGCACTGCAAATGGGTTAATTGTGTTAACATTTTTAATCAGATTAATCATAATGATGGATTGATCCGCGTTAACTCGTTTATTTTGACGGCCCTAATATCATGACAGCACTTGTTTGCAAAGTTGCTCCCCACAAACGCATTCACACATGCTGGAAAGTGTCTTACTGCCTGCAATATCTTTAGCAGATGAGGGTCTCTGATCATATATCCTGCTTTTGTAACATGATGATGCATTAAAATACTCTGAACATGACTCTGTAATTCATCTTTACCCAGACTTTGGGCCTCTGGAGACAGGTTCCCCAAACTTCTAAATATTTGCTATATTAATGAGAAGCAAGTGCAATGACAAAAATGATTGAAATTAGCCCTTAGGGTGTAATGGGATACTTTAAGCTGTCAAAGGTTAATCAGAGAAGTCCGAGGTATTGCACAGAAATGAGCAAATATAGTGCCTGTGATCCCTCAGTGCTGTGTTTGTTTACGCTAATCTTTTAAGTCTTTAATTCACAGCAAAGTAAAGGGATGTGTTCTCTTAAATGAGCAGTTGAAAGGTGTGAAGGCTTATTTACTACTACGCTACACTGTGGGGACTAGTTAAAGGTGCTGACAGTGGATTATGCTCCCTCAAATACTGTAACACACACACACACAAACACATATGCACACACTGGTACGGCAGAGGTATATAGCACACAGCTGCCCTGTCTCAGGAGACATAGGACAGAATATACTCTTCTCCACTTGCCTGTGCCTTTTTAGACATGATTAGAAACTGACATCACTGAAACCAAAACAGAAAAAACTGTTCAGGTTCATTGTTGCCAGTATTACTGCAGGTCACATGCATAAATAGGAATTTAACAAATGAGGTATCCTAAATGTATGCAATAGTGCTCTACTTTGCCAAAGAGGTGCAGCCTGGTTTCTGGGATATATAAAGTGCTGAATCTCTGTAAAGGCATTACATTTGGGCCATCTTGGACTGAAAATTCATGGTCTCCTGGTATATCTACCTTTTTCTCTCAGATGTTCAACTGTTGCAAAGCCAGAAACATATATGTATTTTTGTCTCGCTTGGCAGATTCCAATAGAATACCTCTTGTTGAACGTCACTGACCGTTAATATATGGGGCTTAGGTTAAGATAGTTTTACTTTTTTGCTCAACCAGATCATATAAAATTTCACAAGCTTAAAGACAGACGCTGGATGTTTAAAACGTGCAGAAAAGTGTTTAATGTTTCAACAAAAATGTAGCTTGAAATATCTAGTACTTAACTGAAATTGGACACACAGTTCTTGCTTAATTTAAGAACATTTTTGCAGAAATTTAAGTATGACTGCCATCAATACCTCAGTTGTGTAGGCATGCAGCTCTCCTCGGTGTCATGTAAAGAGGCAAAAAGCATGGAGTCACTTATGCTATTTCCTCTCATTACACCCTCTTCACACAGTGTTAGGGTCAGCGAGCAGAGGGCTAATTGAGCCTTAAGATAGCTCCAAAGAAATGTGCTACTGGTTCACTCCCACCACAGTGTGTCACTGAAATGGTTGTTGTGGTTTCACTGGGAAAAAAAGACATTCCTGTTCAGTGTTAGCTGGCACTGAAATATTTCTCTCATCAGAGACTCTTTGTTAGGATCCAGACAGAGTGCTTTATTATTATTAGTGTGATGGATTGTGTCCAGAAGAGGTAAATAGAATTCCAAAAAATGCTTTGTCCTATGATAAACTTGCCATTTCTTAAATGCAAATTTGCAAATTGTTAATATTTCACAACATTTTGTGAAGATAATGTTTTTCTTCAAAGTAACACAAAGCGATGGAAGGTTTTTCTAACTTATCCTTTTGCTTTTACTTCATCTGCTGGTGATTTTGTCGCTTAACAACCCGCTGTCAGTTACCATCTCCACTGCCTCTTGGAAAAAATCACCATACTGGATTGAATTAGATCCTCAGATCTCCCCAAATAATGGATCTTTTTCATTTTCTTTGCAGCACAGAATTTCTGTTTTGCAGTAAAGTTAAGCTATTTTAACCCATAAAGACCCAAACAGCCTCAGGCAACCAAAATCATGTACTGATCCAAAATGTTTAATCACTTATGAGCCACTAAACCTGTTAATACTTTGAAATAATTGGTGTAAAGTGCAGTTTGTCATCTTTTCATGGTTATCAGATATGACCCATTTGGATGTTCAGAGGCTCCGTAGTTACTGTGGAAACACCATCATCTTCTGCAACATTGATTCAACAGTAAAACCCATGGAATTTGACAAATGACAGTGGATGAACACACTTGTTTTTACATTCAGTTATTGATATCTTTACTGAAAAAGTCACTTTTTCATCAATTTTCTCTGTTTTTGATATAACCCTCAATTTTAAACTGAGACTTTTATGAACATGTACATGATCAGTAAATTAAATATAGGAAAATACATGATTTTCACTGAAAAAAGCAAAATACAGAGGATAACATTATAATAAATGGTGGTAAATTGCTTACGAAAGGTTAACTAGAGAGAAAAATTCATTCAGGAACTGCCTTAAAAGTATCTCTGGGTCTGTATGGGTTAATCAAGCACATACTTTTTTTTTTCATCAAATTCACAGAATCTCTTCCTATGGCTTGCTGTCCTTTCTGTGTGTGGAAAAAGGTGTTTGCATACAGCTCTGGCTCTGTAAATTGGGAAGAAGGACCATTCTAGCCTGTCAGCAATAGGGGGTATTTGTTCATCCTCACATGACGGGGAAAAGATTCAGAAGGGGAGTGTGTTTGGTTGTTTTGCTTAAAGTATAAAAAGTTTTAAATAGGAATTATTTACTTCAACTGTAATTTTATAGAAAGGAATTTGTTTGCTGTATTTGTTGTACTACAATTTCCTCAGAGCTTCTGTTCTGTATTTTGTTGGTTCATTCTTCATGATCGTCATTTCTGTAGGTTTTTTTTTTTTTTTTTTGCACACACACACACACATACACACACACACACACACACCTACACACACACACACACACACACACACACACACACACACACACACACACACACACCCATCCTCCTGCCTTTACCTCTGGCTCCAGTACTGACCATGTCTTTTATCTCAGCCACTCACCATCATCCCCACCCCTGTCTCCTCCGGTGCTGACACAGATGGGTGCTCTGGAGGTTCATGCTAGCTGACCCTTCTACCCCACAGGATGCTTCTGTTTGCAAACTGTGACAAAGTATCAGATTTAACCTTTTCTGTAGGGGCATGCAGCGTGGAGAGACAGGGGATCTGGGCATGTTCCTTACCACCCCACCCAACCCCACTGTGTGCACACATTCAGTGACACATGAAAACATGCCTGTGCATGCTTTCTGCTGCTCAAACACACACACCCACACACACAACAAACATCAATTTGAGTAAAACCTGCAGCGAATAGACTGCTGTTCTAAATAAAAGTCTGCCTTTGTCATTGAAGGACAAAGCTTATTAAATTAACTTAAGTAATTATATGTAATTTACCAGAGTTGCTCCAAGGCACAGAATTACAAAATGTAGTGAGTTTCAGTCACACACAGATATCCTAATTAGCTAATTGAGTCATTAACTTGAGCAGAGTGCTATTAAAATGAAGTTAATGAAGGTAATACTTATTAAGACATGATGAATCAACATGTCTGTTAAAACCATTAACATCTTATCTACTGCTTCTTTGTTATCACACTTAAATAATTTCACCGCAATGACACCCTTTTGAAGTTAACTTACCTCGGGTGTTTTGCCAGTAAGCATTATTTTAATACAGTCGTGGAAAAAATTATTAGACCATCAAAAGTCATCAAAAACAATGGTTATGCATTCAAGTACTAACTCCTGTGTGTATCATGTGACTAAAACAGACAGAAAAGGAAACATGGAATACCTAAAAGCACTGTTTTTGGCAGTACAATGCCATAGCTATTGATATAAGAACTTAAGTGATTTTGGTTATTATCAAGAAAACATGGAAAATGGCTAGATATCAGCTCTGAAATTAAACTCTTATGAGGTATTTTTGTTGTTATCATCATATTTGTCCAAACAAATGTACCTTTAGTTGTACCAGACATTAAAATGAACAAGAAATTGAAGAAAACAAGGGTGGTCTAATAATTTTTTTCTGTGACTGTATATTGAAAATATTTCAAAGACCTGGAGACTAAAAAGATGTAGTGTCATAGCCTGTAACTGTAGCTTCTAAACTCAAAAATATCTGCATGTCATGCTGTGTAATTGACCTACTTTACATTTTGTCAGGGTTAGTTTCAGACAACAGACATATTATATTACAATAATAATGCATTGACCTTTAGAGACATAAATTTATGTATGCATTTAGTAATGCTTAGGATAAGGTTGAAGTGAGGTAAAGGAGCACTGTGCAATATGAATTTATTTTTACTAAATTCCTACAGAATTCCTGAAGGATCATTGTTCTTCATTTCTGTGCTGTTGATTAAATTATAGTCATCATTTTGCACCCTCGGCACTACTTGCTAGATCGTGCAAAATGTGGCACATTTTTCAAGAAATATAGGATAATGCCATACACAGACCAACATTAGTAAAGCATGAAAAAACACAGTTCACCCATTTAATTTCATTCAACTGCTGCACAGAAATCCCTCACAGAGAGGACTAAAAATATTAACAAAACAATAAAGAATAGCAACAGTCTTAGAGCAGGCATTAAGACCACCTGCAGGCTATTATAAGGTTAATAGCATATGGTCTTGTTACAATATGGGGTACTGTATGCACAAATGGCAAGGGCTGCAAAAGTTATATTGGAATTTAATAGTACATTTTGTGGTTCAGTGGTCTGTTAACGGTTATTTTTTCATGTGTGACCACGTATGGATGCCTTGAGTAAACACTGAAAGAACACAGCCTAAGGGATGTTTCTGTTCTGTGTTTTGTGAGGGAAGGGGAGGTGACAGACTTTGTTGAGCAGAGTGTTATAATGACCTTGATGTCCTGAGGTGAGGTGCACTTTGTTTTGAGAAGCTTCTTTAAGTGTGTCATTAATTCCTGCTCCTCCCCTTTATAGAGCTGACACTTCCCCTGCATCCAGTGATGGGATGAAGGGGTGGGGTAAGGTAATGATAAGCATGTCTGTGCAGGTCAAAGGGTCATTTATGTCACCAAGATCTCACTCTTACCTCCAGAATCTCAGTACTAAAAGAGTAGTATTTTCTTTTTTTTTCGTTGGGGTATGTGTCCTTTTTGGATGCTCTTGAAATGCATCATTTTCTGATGCCAGAAGTGATCCAACAGATACAATTCCCACTCCTGTTTTATGACTGTTATTGTTCAGAGTGGTTTTCACAGTCACAACCTGGACTTCTGCTTCTGTGGTTTGCTCGTAATGTAAATTTTGTTTTACCTTTGTAAAATGATCAGGTGTTATGAACATGATCAAGCAGAAAAAGTGCACTTTAACATTTATAGTTTGAAATGTCTTTCTCAGGGATTCTTGTTGAATGCATTGTTTTTGTTGCTTTGAGCTCTGTTTTTGTTAAGGGCCTTTGAGAACTAGGCCACAGTAGAAAGGCCTACCGTGCCATTATTTATTTTTATTTGTTAAAAGCTTGAGTGCAGCAGCCTGGTTTGAAATAAGAGGTTTGCTAAACTTGATTGTGATTTTCTCCGTTTTGCATGCAAATTTAAAAAGCTCCAATAGAAGGGTCTGCTTGAATCATTATACTGATGTCATTTTATGCATCAAAGGGTTGAATTTAACATTTATACAGTGATTTAGAGGAGAAATCAAAATATCGAGATATATATCGTGTATCGCAATATAGCCTAAAAATATCGAGATATTGGTTTTGGGCCATATCGTGCAGCCCTACAATGTCATACAGTTAAAGTTTAATTAGCTGTTGGTATTTGGAGTGGTGAAGGTTAGGAAAAATGGTTGAGGAAACCACTAAAATTATAAAGACAAAAAGGCAAATGCACAAATAAACACAAACCGAAACAAGACATGAACCCTGTGCTCCTGTGTGCAGCTCTACAAACTTTATTGCGCCACTGTTACGACTACATCCACTTCTTATTAAGATTTTTGCCCATTTAATGACATTTGGCCCATGTTGTCAGTTTCCAACATCTAAGTACGAATATTGACTTCTATCGAGTACCCTGGGTAAAAATCAATGCCATACATACCCAGGGGATTAAAAAGAGATGCCAAGCAGCCCAGCAAAAACTGCTGACCAAATATGTGATGACTTCAGAATGAGAACACAGTGAGGTCAGATTTAACACATGGTAATAAAGCTGAATAACAAAAGAAACTTAACACAACTATTAAAAACATAAATGCAGATAACTGTGTTTATTTGAGCACTGGCTATTCATTATTCTGTGCTCTAATGTATCTTAAAAGTTCTGCTCCTTAGACACCTTTGGGCTGCTTTACAGATTTGCTGCTCGAACACGACACAATGTTTTATGCATAAGCATGGCAGACCACAGAGACAGAGGGAGCCAACCGTGATAATACTCTGCTGCGGGTTTGGTTAATTACTCAATTTAACAATGTAGCTAACACTGTGTTCTCAATCATGCACTGTTCCATATTCAGCTGTGTTATTCAGAGTGTCCTTTTTCCACTCAGTTTGATTGTTCAAAACAAACAAGGCAAACGTATTCAGCAGTAGTATGAGGTTTGGCACTGGGCTAGTTTGTAATTCATCTCTAAAATACACATACAATGCCATTAACAGCGGAGACTGCTATGCTTTCTAGTGAGTGTTTATTCACATACAGATGGCTTCATAAAGTTGCTGAAGTATGTAGTGGAAATCTGAAACAGTGAACTCTGCAGAACTAAATTAACTAAACCCTCATTAACAATCACTTAAATCCATGTTTACACTGGTCATATTCAAAAGATCCGTCCTAACGAAGGAAACAACATGATGCAATTATAAGATTTTTCTCAATTGGCCGGACACATGAAAGACACACAACACTTTGGGATGATTGGAGATGGCAGGTTGTGCATTCTGTTACTGGACAGCGGGAGAGAGTAATTGAAGTCCAGGGGGGCACAGGAAAATACAGGATCACTGTGAACGTCGGGATGGTTAACTGAGTCCCTTTGTTTGTGTTTGTATGCAATCACCGGCATTAGCAGAATGTGTCCACTCACTGTAACAGCGATTGCCTTCATCTTCATTCATCCATGGGTCGCTCAAGATCATACATCTATGGGTGCCATGATGAGGCGCCCAAGCAAGATAACAAGAGGCTTAGATGAGGATGAGATAAAGGGATGGTGGGTAAATGAGATTTTAGACATGGAGAGCTGGGGCTGTGTTTTGTTTGATGCTTTGGCAGAAAGTGGTGCCTGACTAATGTGGCGTGATACACTTGGTACTGAAAGCAGGGCCAGGGGTTCCTTCCTAAACATGGCTTACTGGGTTGGGGCTTCTGCTTAATTGGACAGCTAGGCCCTTTTCCCTACGCATTTTCGCAAAAGAAGAAGAGAGGAGCTCTTCTTATTTTCTCCGTTCATTTTCTTAGTGCTTTACTTTAGTATAGAGTGTGCTTGTTATCAGCGCTGGAATCAGAGATTGGATGACAGATATGTGTTGTTGCACTCTTTCCTTCAGGTAACAGCCTTTCTCCCTCAACCGTGACAAGCCTTGTAGTTATTGATACTTTGGCTAAGGGGGTCATACAATAATACCTTCTTCTCTTTCTGCAGGTTGTAAGGGTTCTCCCTACCTAATTTGAAGTAGAAAATCCAGGTAGTCAAGGAGCACCCTGTATTAACTTACAGGAATGCAAACTTTGTACTTACAAGTGAAACCAAACACGCCATCATTTCATGATGACTTGTTTTTGTCCTCAGGGCACTCATTTTGATATAGTCATGGAAAAAATTATTACACCACCCCTTGTTTTCTTCAATTTCTTATTCATTTTAATCCCTGGTACAACTAAAGGTACATTTATTTGGACAAATATAATGATAAAAACAACAATAGCTCATAAGAGTTTAATTTAAGAGCTGATATCTGGCCATTTTCCAAGGTTTCTTGATAATTACCAAAATCACTTAAGGTTTTACACAAATAGCAATAGCATTGTACTGCCAAAAACAGTGCTTTTAGGCATTCCATGTTTTTGTTTCTGTTTCAGTCACGATGCACACATGAGTTAGTACTTGATTGCATAACCATTGTTTTTGATGACTTTTGATGGTCTAATCATTTTTTCTGTGACTGTAAATGCTTTTTGTAACATGACATGAAAATCGATCCCCTTGAAAATGTTGTTCACGTAAATATAACAATATTTTTTTCAATTTAATATTGGGTCCAAAAAAGGCTCTGATTGAGATGTGGGTTCACACATGTAGGAAAACACATCAAATTGCCAACATTCTTACGTGCCAACGCTTGTTAAAGTTATGCAACTGCATCTGGCAGACAGCAGCAGACGTAAAAATATATTTGTCCAACATTTAAACTGGGAATGAGAGTTGTTTTAAGAGGGTGAAATTGTGATTCACTTGGCCACTTATTGTTTCTAGTTAAAAATATAATAACTGTATTTTTCATTGCGGTTGATACAGAAAAACAAAATCAACTCTAGGCTGATTGGGCAGGATGAAAAACATGTTGTGTCACATTTCTGCTATATGTCCAGTAATAAGCTAAATAGAGGTGCAATTTCCTCTTGACTAATAAGCGTGGAATTGGTGCTGTTTTATTAACCTCCCCAGGGCTTCAGCAAAGAGAGCTTCTAGTTGGAGCTAAACAGTACTGGAAGTCGTCTAGATAAGCACAGGCAGACTTAGACAGGACAGGGCTCAGAGGTGTGAACATAAAGGGAGGCTCATCAGAAAGCATCAGCACAGATTGGGTCCATTGGAGGCTGGTGTTATCGCTGTCAGAAGACCAGTGGCAGATGAGCTGAAACAGATGCCCCTCACATTTCAAGGCAGTTATGTGTCACATCTTATAATTACGTTGTTTTTTTTTAGCTCTCCATGTTTTATCCTTTCTGCACAATCCTCCTCACCTTACGCTTTTGTGCCCCACAGTGATTTAGAGCAGGTAGGTTCTTTTTCCTGACGACTGAATAGTCCAAGGCTGAATGGGGATTATTGGGTTTATGTCAGAGTCAAGGTTTTGATTAAGGGTATAAATCAGTGTGGCAGGATGGAGGCTCATGAATCCCTTCTGTTTGACCTCATCTTAACACAAGAAGCCCCATTAAAAGAGACGCCCCCAAATCGATCGATCATGCTGCTCCTTCTGTCGACTATTGACAAGGTCAGGTAATCCATCGTGACACGTCAGAGCACACAATGTTTATGGGCTCGACTGACACTGCTGATGTGCACATTCAAGGGTCAATGTCAGCTGTGGCGAGCAAAGTCATTTGATTAAAATTCACAAAGGTGCAACACAAGGACACTGAATAAAGTCTTTGGGAAGAAATGTATAAGTATGGGAAACATTAAGGTGAGCATTAACCAGGTGTGTGTAATATTTAGTGGCATTTGGAGGCGTGGTAGCAAATTTCACTGAAAAGCTCTTTTTAGAGGTTGGTTTTAACTCCATTCTGGGCTTCTTGTGCAAGTAATGGATAAAACTCATAGTAGGAGTTGGTAATGAACCTTGACACTGGATGCCATCTGCCTGGTTGGAGGACCACGGAGGCTATGCTGATGATGACAAATGAAAGTCTTAAAAGTGCTTGGGGTGAAAATTCAAAAGGCACATGTAACTTGTATACATGGACACATAACATGGATATTAATTGAAGTAGTAAACATAAATCCTTCTCAAAAGTAAAATTTCACAAGATGATGAGATAGAAGACATGTAGGGCAACTATGGTAAGAAACATTTTTCTATCTTTTACATTATTATTATCATATTATTTTGAAGTGGTTAGTCTTGACACCAGATCTTGGGAATAATTTCAGTAAATTTGAGTAAATTGTCTCATGCAAATGCACTACATAAAACAGATATGGGGGTTTAATTTTCAAATCACAGTGTAGTTCAGTAGTTCAGTGTGAATAGAGCTATATGATGTTTTGTTATATAATGTAACAAAACTCCATATATGGAAATTTGTATCTGACAAAAAAAAAAAAAAAAAAAAACACTATTCATTTCATCTCTCCTGGTAAACATTACGAGAATTTACAACTTTGGACATTTAGTTTTATCCTCCTAAGTTTGGCCAAACTTGAAAGAAAGATTGATGATAAAATAGTTTCTTTATTCTAATCTAGCCAGATTAGGTTTTATCAGTTTTATCAGCACACACTTGCTTTGTTCAGCTGATTTTGCCAACTTTGACGCTTGTGTTTATTTGTGACTGCAGTGATGAGACGTATTACTTTCAGACTGCTGGAGCAGCAGGCTTAAAGGTCAGGCTTAACCCAGACTGACACGGACTCTTAGGTGATCCCCCTCATTTCTGATGAAAGACTCAGCAGGGGTATAATCCCAAGCCCTCTGTATTGGTTTTTAATGAAGTCTAACCCTTAACCTCCAATAAGACCTTGCATACCAACACACTTTCAATGGTGATGGAATCTGTCCATGTCATGTTAATGTTTATATAGAGAAAATGAAAGTACTGTACATCATTTAAACAGTCACTCTTTTGTTCGTTGAGAAAGAAAACCATTTGAAAATATTGAACTTTGATTGTTATTTTTTTGGCAAAGTCAAGTCTATTCTAGAAATAGCATACTAGCAGGTTGGAAACCAGCAGAAGTAGAAACAGAAGCCTCAGTGTGTCTTGCAAACCACTTCGCCGTTGGCAGTGCCCACTACGAGGGGAAAAAAAACCCTTCTAAATCAGCCACATGTGAAGTTATTGTTATGTCTACTTCCAAAAGGTATACCATTACATCCTGGGCTATGGTTTAGTGGTTTAGTGCTTTACGGCTCTTTCGCATTAACTTCTTCCCAGTGTTTTTCTCTTCACACCTTGGGCCACATAGGGGTTGCTGTGTTAAGCATCAGGACTGTAACATAGAGAAGAGTGTATGGTCACGTCAGTTCAGTTTGTCAGAGCATGGTGGAAGTGAGCTGTGTGATGTCTAGACTCCTGTCACTGTGAGCTGAGTCAATAAACAGCATCAGTGATGAGTTTCAGCTTGTCTGCCTCAACTGTACACACACACACACACACACACACACACACACACACACACACACACTGAGACTGGAAAATGAATGAAGGAAATGGAAAGCAAGACTCTACAAATCAACCTCGCAAATGTAACTGTTCTATTCTCATGTGATTTATTATATTTGTAGACCAATTCTGCAAAATGGCTGCTGTTTTACAAAGCTTGTAAAATGTGCGATTTATAGGACAGATGTTGAGTTGAATAGCTAAATCACCCCACAAAAAAAGGCATGAGGTATGGTCATTTTCTAAAAGTAGTCTGAGGTTGTTTCCTGTTCCCTTGCATGTATACAAAAAATATGGTAATTTGATCAATATGTTGCAGTGAAATCAACAGAAAATATTACTTTATATTGTAATATTCCATTCCTTTACAGTTCATCTTTCATGGAGTACCCTTAAATTACATATTATGAAAATCACAAAGTGCACATAATCATCAGCAAGTCATTGAGCCTATAAACAGTTTTCAAACTCAGTTTATGAAGGGATATTTGGAAAAATCCTGCAGAATCACAGAGCAAGTGTGAATGGTTACTTTCTAAGGAACCAATAGGACTAATATTATTCTCCAGTTAGTGCATTAATAGACAGGTAAGACAGATATGACACATGACATAAGTTACACAGAACATCTGGTTTCTATCTCCCAACCATAAAAGCTGAATTTGGAGAAGTACAGTTTATAAGTAGAGCTGATTCACTGAGATTGCAGATGGCTATAAACGGAGCACCTCTAACAGAAGTATGGAAAAGACTGTCAAGGAAACTAAATAGTTTGCCAAGTGGTGCTGCACAGCTTCACCAAAGAACAGAAGTGGACAGGTTCTGATGCTGAAAACCTCTATTTCAACATTTCATGAATACATGTGACAAAAAAATGGCCCAGCATCCAACTCTGCCAGTCCACAAAATGTGCAGTATTGAGAAAATTCCTGAAAGTGTACTTTCAGGGGCAGTTTAGTGCAGCTGACCTGCATCACAACCTCCATAAAGGAAAGAAAACATGAAGTATCACATTACGTTAACACTGTGAGGCTTAGAGGTTTCATGAAGTCATCACAGGTTCTGCTCCAAAGTGTCACGAGGCTGAATATGATTCATATATCACCCACAACAGTGTATTAGTCTGCACTGTTTTCTGTTTTTGTCTTTTTTCAACATGTACATCTGGGTGCTTCTATGAAACTGGTCCCTAAAAACAGGACATGGGGCTAAAAATTCAAACCAGATGTGGACTAATGTTATGGAGCATTATGGTCTATTTTAAAAATGAATATTTACTGAGATAAAAGAGAAACTATTTTTAAAATAAAACACATTTTTATATTTTTTTATATGATTTTTTTATACAAAAATCCGCCTATAACACAGAAAATTATGCACTACTATTTTTTTCAAATATCTTTTTATTCTCTCACAGGTCCATTTTGGAAATCAAACTAATTATACAAGGCAGAGTGTTTCACAAAAATGACTGCTGTTGCAAAATCACTCATGATTTATTTGTGTTTAAATGGGCAGGTTCTGCATGTAATGTGAGTGGACACGATGGGTTACACACGAAACCTGGAATGAGACTGCCGATTCATGAAAAACCCGCATATCTGGATTAGAAAAATCACTAGGATTGAATAATTTGACACAGTGTCTTCATAGCAGTATATAAGACCATTTCAAGCCATGTTTTTCAGATCAAATGCACTGACACCTATAGGTAGCTTTTCTTGTTCCAATTTTGGTCCTATTTTTGGCCCCAATATTTTATTAAAAATTCATTAATTTTGGGATGGCTCAGAGCAAGAGTATATTTTTTTTGCATTTATCTGAGGTCATCATTGGGTACATCCTGGGGGGAAATATGTCTAAATTTCTCTTTTATTATTGGGTCTAAAAAGCTGGAAAAGTGTCAGGTACCAAAATAAACCCAGTTTCATAGAAGCACCCATATGGAAAATATCATCACACCAATGTTAGAGATGTGAGATTAGAACGTTTGTTAAGGTTGCCAGTCTGTAGTTTAAAAGTTTTTAGTGCAGGGAATAAAATATGATCTGAAGTGACACACTGCATAATGTCATTCACTTGCAAGGGAGCAAATCAAAACATTTACTACAGTTGTGAGCTGAACAAGACCACGGTGTGACCAGTTTATGGGTACTGGTGCGGTCACAGCTCCTGTCCATGTTGGTGTATTCTCAGGGTAGCCGCATGTTAGTCAGAGAGGTTGTTTTTGTTGTTCCCTTTGGAGGTGAGACGCAGGTAACCTGAAGGTTGAAATATTGATGGATAATGATAAATTCATGCGGTTTGTAAAAGAATGAAACAAACAGATGCTGCGTCCTCTGAATTTAGCCTTAATGTCCAGCTGTTGTGAATTGGAACCATGTTCTAAAGACCCAGCTAAGACTAAATTGATAAAACATGATTTGACATTTAACAATGCTGTATGTCTTATATACATCAAATTCAACATAATAGCCTTAGTGTGTACTCCTACAGCTGAGGGTATGGTTATTTTCATGTAGAAGACAGTGCACAGTAATTAATTCATAACTTTTTTCAGTATTTCTTATTCATTTTTCATTAAGAAAGAGTAAATCACCAACAGGATGTGTTTTATTCAGTCATGAATCATGCATGGCAGAATTTATGCCATTCTCTTATGAGTCTAGTTACATATAGAGGACTTGGAGAGTAGAAGAACCGACAAGAATGACAGTTTTGCTGCGTGTGTTTTTGCTTATACATCGTCATTTTCTTGCCTTTTTTATTATTATTTTTTACAGATCCCTTATCATAAATTTGTCAGGGCTTGAATTAATCCCAGAAGCTCCCAAGGTGAAAAAGGGCCTTCCCATTTGCCTCCGTGCCAAGACCTGCCTGATCAAACAGCTGGCTTCCATCACTGAACATTAGTGTGCATGTGTGCGCTATGCCCATAAAAACCACAATGACAACTCATCAGTCCTGTCATAGGCAGCAACCCAATATCCGTGGCAGTGGGTCAAACTGCATCACTGCATCATAAATCTTGTCTCGTCTGGTGTATGAGAATACAATCTCATATAACGGCATTTTAATTCTTATCTCTGGCCTGTTATTTCACTCAAAGATGTTATTTATGCCCTGATGAATTGTTTCCTAAAACCACTTTAAGCATGCTCCTCCATACTCGAACCCGTGATATTTCTTTTGATAAATTGTATTTATATACGTTAATGGATCTGTTTTTCTTTTAATGGTGCCTGTTCCAGTCAGTCACAGCTGCCTGTTAAGCTAATCTTAAATACAGCTGGGTGGGTGGATGCTGGGGTGAGTTATGCCGGCTGGTATTGTAGGGTAGGTGGGCGGCAAATGTGGTTAATTTGCTTGTCTTGGGCTTGTGGTTCATTTTGCTGAGCCAAATCCTCTCATTTGGGGGATTATGTTCTTGTGTAGAGTAGGTGGAGGTCAGAGAGGATGAAACAGAGAAAAAAACGATTGTGAAATTGACGGTAAGAGTTTTCCGTGGTGGATATAAGCGCAGATGTATGGGGAGACATGAATTCAAAACAGGGGTTAATGTATGCACTTTTGTTGAGTAGGGGGAGGCTGAGAAACAGAAGGGGAAAGCATCTTGTGTGTGGAGAGATCTAAGGGTCCGGGGCGTACTTGTGTGGGCAGGAGGCGTGGGGAGGTGGGGAGGGTATTGTTTAAAGAGGACAGAGTGAAGTCTGATGGGGGGCTCAGCTTCCAATGGGTACTGACAGATCTCTACTTCCACACTACTCGGTTGCTCTCACCAGCCCCACTTCCGAACATACCACTGCTCTCCACTATTTAGAAGTTGCCCCCTCCCCTTATGCACTCACACATTTGAGATGACAAACCAAGATGGTCAAAGTACCCCCAACCCTCTGCCTTTGTGGATAGAAGAGTTGAGGGGCTGAATTGGTGGTTTCAAGGGGGATTCTCATTGAAACTCCTTTTGAGGGCTGCAAAAACCCCCACATAGTCAAGGACGTGTCTCTCTTTTATCAGATGAGTGTATTTCAGTGTATGTTTTTCAACCACTGATAGGCAAGGGGGGATTTTTTTTCAAAGTAAAGACGATACTTTCATATACAAGATTAACCCATCAAGACCCAAACTTCCAAAACCATCTTCTGATCTAAACTCTTTAATACCTGTTGATCCGCTAATCCTATCAATGCATGTAAATAATTGGTGCAAAATGCAGTTTGTCATCTTTTCATGGTCATCAGATATGACCCATTTGGACGTTCAGAGGCTCCATAGTGAACGTGGAAACACCGTCACCTTCTACAACATTGATTCACCAGTAAAACCCCTGGAGTTTGATCGATGACAGTGATTTGTTTTTACATTCAGTTCTTTATATTTTTGTTGAAAAAGTCACTTTTTCTTCTATTTTCTCTGTTTCTGATTTAATAACCCTCAACTTTAATTTGAGCTTTAATGAACATCTACATGATCAGTGAATACATGATTTTCACTGAAAAAAATGCAAAATACAGAGAATAATATTACAATAAATGGTGATAAATCATTTAAAGGAGTGATATTTTTGCATTTTTTAAATGGAATTATGCATTTTAAAACATTTCCCTGTGGTCTACATAAACTGCAAATGCTATGCTTGGGACTGAATTCTTCATTAATTCAGCTCCACAGGTCCATCTTCAACCCAATGTCTGAGTAATGACACCAGAAAGTTTGTTTTGAGCGCTGGCGCTTTAAATGCAAATGAGCCACTTCACGCCCCGCTTCAGGTTGTCCACTGTGCTGCTCTGTCCCATTCAACCAACAACCGAACATTTTAGGTAATCGGCTCAAAGTTTGGACATATTTTCAGTATGGACTACAACCGCTGCTGCTGACAAAATATTATGTCGTACTTGGAGAAATGTTTGTCGGAAGTCTTGACCTTATATGTGCAAATGTTGTGATGTAACTAGTTACAGACGGAACAAATTAAGTAGGAATTAAAACAGGTTGTAGAAATCCACTTGATTTTTGCCAAAATGAATATAAAGATAGGTTTGCAGCACTTGGAGGGTTCAAATTCAAACTTTTTGAATTATTAGGGTCCCCAAATATGCAAATAAATGTACCAAAGACTAATAAAAGTGGGTTTAGCAAAATATTTAAGAAAGGTGAAATATAAAGGAAAAATTCATTTGAGAACTGCCACAAAAGTAACATTGGGTCTTTATGTGTTAAGGAGAAAGGCTGTAATAAAATACAAGTAAAGCAAAGAGCATAAAATGAGGGAATTTGAATAATATCGCCTCTTTCCCACCACCCGTATTAGTTTGACTTGCCTCAACTTGGCACAGACTTCTTGGCATTTCCACTGTGTGAGAGCAGGGACCACCGAGGACCACCATCAGATACTATTTCTAGCCCCACCTTCACTAAGCGTCCAAGCAAGGAAAAAGTAAATCTAAATATGGATTGATCACTCCAGAATTAGTGCTGTATAGGTATGCGTATGTGTCATCATGTTCCGACATGGAATATTAAGTCAAGGTAGTGGGAAATCTCTGGAAATACTGGAGTAAATTTTCCAAGTCAGCTTTGTCTTGGTAAATTGACCACAGATTGTAAGTGTTAATGGCTTTATTCTCACTTGGAAAAAACCTGATATTACACTTCATTGCATAAATCATGATTCGCAGTTTTAAGTTTCATCTTCCATTATTGCTTGTATTTGTGGTTGTGCTGAGTGAATACTATTGTTGCTGTGGAAATGCAACAAACTGTGCCGAGTTGAAGCAAGTTGAGTTGATATCTGCAGTGGAAAAGAGGAATAGAGTTTAATAAATGAATGGAGCACACTGGAGTCTGAAGTAATGTCAGGAACTAGGACATTCTCACCTTTGTCTTCTATTGTTTTTATCAAAAGAGACAAGGAGAATTTAACAGCTTAATTTCAAGTTGTAATATTCATATCTGAAAACAAGGGAATAGAAATCATAAGTGACAGCGCTTTAACTCCTTAGATGATTTACTGATGTAGCATACAGCGCTAGAGTCGGTTTTAGTTACCGTTGTCTACTTAACACTTAAAAAACAACTGCATAAAAACACTTTTCTCAACAGTCAGAGAGTAGGTCCAAAAAGAAGTGTGGAGTAACATTCTCAAGCGGGCGATTCACTCCTAATTCAACTCACACACTTGCTCTGTCTGGCCTCAGTTATGGCAGATCGTGTTACATGATCCTTGGAATAATGAACTGGTACGTCAAAACTGCCAATCCCACATGGCAAAGAAAAGATTCTGTCCGTTCCAGCCCCTAATCCAGTCTGTTTGGTAAGCAAAGACAGTGGCGTGACACTTGTTCCCTATAGTCTCTAACCTACATTAGCATAACCGTGAGGCCCGTCCACTCACTACAGGATTAGTTCAGCCCTCCTCCCACTGTCTGATGGCTCTTTATCCAGATGGATACAGCCTGTTAGAGGTCTTAACCACACATTGGCCAGTAAAGTCATTATCATTCACCACGAGAGGGAATCAGCTCACTGAGGGTCCGCTGTTTAGAGTGAGATTGACACCTCATTTGGGAAGGTTTAAGAGAAAAGATAGGAAACTCCCCATTAGACTATGATGGAGTGGCCCATAAATTCCCAATTAAACTTTCTAAATGCTTAAGTGACTCCTTTAAATGCCTTAATCTGTTGTTGTAAATGTTTTTGTTTTTGCAGGGCCCCAAAATGTTTTTGACCAGGAATAAGCCTGCACTGTTGTCAGACAGATTTAATGGATTCACACTTGTCTGTGTCAGAGCTGAAATTTGATCAACTCAAGTCAACAACAGGACAGATTAGTTGAATACTAAAACTTTATTTGCCCTGCACTGAGCCAGGAGTGTTCTATTTCATTTGTGTGTTGTTGTTCCAGTGTAGGGTAATATTTAAAAGATATGGTTTTTACTAAATGTCTGTTAAAAAAAAAATTCTATAGTTTTATTTGGTATGGGTTTATTGTTTTTATTTTTACTAATTTTAATTGTACAGCTGTTTTATCTCTTTTTAAATCTATTTTTGTATTTTATTCTTTTATTTTGTTTTTTATTCTTCTGTAGAGCACTTTGGTCCATAGTAGTTGTTTTAAAGTGCTTCACAAATAGAAAGAGAGAGCTTAACTGTTAATCTTGCCCCTGTAAGTCGCGTTGGAAAAAAGTGTCTGCCAAATGTATAAATGTTAATGTAACATATAGAATATATCTGTAAAGTCATGGGTTTTCTTCAGACCCAAATCTGGCTATGAATTTCTGTGAATAATCACTATCCTTAGAATTATTTTTCTCTACCGGAATATTTCTTGTTTTGTATCTTGTTTTTTTCTTGTTACCTTTTTTTCAGAATAAGATTTGTCACACTTCAACCATAAAACAGACTGTTCAGATTGAAAATTAAGTTAAGCTTGAAAATAATGCCATTCTAAGAACTACTATGTTCACTCATGTGATCACTGAAACGTAAGTGGCGCCATCACCAGACAGATGGGCCTGACAAGATGTATTTGTCTTTGTCCAGGTAGTTACATATAAACCATGAGGTGCAACACAGATATTTTGACTCTAATCCATCAGACTCAGGTAAGTATGATCACAGTTGTGTTAAATTGCAAAGGAGACAGATAAATAGGTGCGACCGTTATAGTCTCTTTTCTGTCTGAAGGCTTAGACCTGATTAAAGTGCTTGTGTATGTATTTTGATTTGAGAAAACTAAATGTTATGTACTCCAGTATGATACCAGCTTCTACAAAATGTTTTGCTTTCAGGTTCCAGCTATGTTTTCCTGTTTTTCTACTCTTTATATCCTCCTGTCTTGCCCTAACCTCTCTTCTCCTACTACTTTTGCTTTCACACTTTTCTTTTCTCCCATGCTTTCTGTGCTCTCTCGCCCTTTCTCCCGCCTACACTCCACTCTTCTTCTCTCTCTCTCTCTCTCTCCCTCTCTCTGACTGTGCTGTCTGCCTCAGCTGTTCTCAGTTGCAGTGTGTGCTCTGTGCTGAGGGGACAGGGCAGAGCTGCGCTGAGTGGGGCTGAACTAGTCCAGAGGAGTGTTAAGTAGAAAGAGAGGCAGCTAGAAAAACAGAGTGAAAGGGGGAAGAGACAGAGAGTCACTGCAGATTGTGCTTAGCAAGCAGATTTGATTAACAGCTGAAACAAACTGGACCTGTTTTTCTTTCTTTAGCTAAAAGGAAGAGACTCAGCGATAACGTGGATGGCTGTTTAGACAGAGCTCCATGCTGGTTAGGGAGCAAGACAGAAAACTATGGCAATCATATTCAAACCTTCACACCGCTCTTAGGATTTAGTATGGTGGAGCTGGTGTCATAGTTGGGCTTAGTTCGGATAACTTTACCTTGGACTTACTTGTGAAGAAAGTTCACTTGCAGTGACATTGAACCATAACCCCTGACTCTGCTTTGCAGGTTCTTTTTCCCCTGGAGGTGGACTCTAATTCTGGCTTTTGACCCCTGGAACGGGGAAGGGTTTTTGATTTGGCTTGGGGACGAGAGCTTCTGAGAACCAATTTGGACTGACCCTCAACCTTTTATTTGTAGTCACAGGACAACAGGAACATTTCTTCTCCCAGTATTTCTTTTTACGCAGCCAGATTTGAGACTCGTGCACCTCACAGGCTGGAGGTGTGTATTTAAAGGATCTCTCTGGCTTCTCTTGCCCCAGGACCATGGGCTCTCTCTGGGGCAGCATTGTGCTGCTTTGTGGGGTCATAGTTCTCAGGACAGAGGGTAACGGAGCTCAACAGACCAAGAATAACATCCCCCGGCTAAAACTCTCCTATAAAGGTAGGTTTATTTAATTTGTATGTGTTTTTAATCAGAAATTTTGTATCTAAAAAATGCTGATATTTAATCGCTTGTGATTTGGCTTTAGTTACAGTCTGTCAGAGTATATTACATGTTCAGCCTTTAGACTTAAAGTCAGAGAGATGCTCCAAAATCCTAAAAAGTAAATTTAGTTAAAGACAATACATTAATTAATCAAGGTATACACAGTCTGTATCTGTGACAATATTGTGTGTAACTTATCATTTAAATTTAATTTTTTTGTTTTGCAAACTTGATTTATCTGATTTTTTTCAGTTATGTATAAAACTCAAACTGTTCCATATATTTGATTTGGTAGGAAGAGATATCATGGCTTTCTTATAGAGACATTATAACTGTTCATTTTGTAGTACATTGGTTCATTAAGAGAAAAAAAACCCACAGAATAATGAGATAGGATAAAAATACATTATAACATATTCTATTGTATCAAGAAAAGAGATATTTAAAATATTTTTGTAATTTAACAAACTCAATCAAAAGAGCATTCCAGCATGAAATATCTTCAGACATCTTTAAAGATGTTCATTATCTGGGTGTTTCTCTGATGTACTCTATATTTCTATGTTTCTGCGCCTGTTTTGATCAACTGCAGTTGTCAGTTTTGCAGTGAAAAGTGGTGCCAGACATGGACTCCCTGGCAGTTGAGAATCATTTATTCCCTCTCTCTTTCTTTTTCCTGGATGTCATTTTTCCACTCAATTCTTTCCTGCATGGTAATTATACTCAGGATGAATGGTGCAGGTCTGTTTCAGCAGATGGCTTTCCCAAAGAGAAATGTTTCTCGCTCAGCACTGGGAGATCCATAATTATACACACAAGCACGCGCGCACACATGCATGTATGCACGCAGACACACACAAATACACAGCCATCTGTAGATAGCTAATGATACCTGTGAGCATATCAGTCATTTAAAACCACATGCTGTCAGTTAGGTGGGACACACCCATGCAGTGATATCTCTATTAGAAGTACAGTCTTCAGGTAGCACCCTGACCAGCCTGCTTATGTTCCACCATCACCATATTAAGAATATCCATTCCATGTCATTTGCATTTTGGCTACTGGGCACAATATTTGGCACTTTCACTGGCTTAACAGCTTTAGCCAGAGGACAGTGAGCAGGATATATATTTTTTTTAATTTCTGTAAAGTGGAGGCAATTTTATTCAGGTAATAATGAAGAATTTCATCAACTGAAGGTCCCACTAGGCAAGTTACATGGGATTATTGCATTATGAATCATTTATATCAGCATATAAATTATTTATTACCCCTGTGAAAGGTGAAGCAGACTTAGATTTACATGAAAAGAAAATTTTGGTTCACTTTGGTAGGTTATGAAACAGCACAGTCTGAGAATTTGTTCAGTCTTGAGTAAAGTGCGTCTTAGCAGCAGGGCACGGGGGTTGTCAGGTGAAGGAACTCTGACCCCTACAGGTCAGTGGAAATACTTGGAAAATCTTCATGTGTCCAATTTAATGTGTCCATCTGGGTGCAGACATCCACACAGTTTTGACTCTAGGGACACAGCTGGGACGTTTTTATCTCAAAAGCAAAACCTGAGCAGCAGTCTTCTTCCTCCACAGTATGAACCCCCGACTGACAACAGTTATTCTCGCTTATGCTTTCTTTCCTGACCACCACACACCAACCCACCCACCCACCCACCCACTTTTACACACAGTCTCCCTCCTGAACCCCAGGAGATTCCAACAGATCTTTAGATGCAAGGATTGGGGGCCAGAAGGGCACTGGAGAAGGGGGAACGATAACAATGGTACCCCATGGCTACCTAAACATGAGCTTAGGTCCAACTGTATCAACAACAAAGTGAATGGGTGATGATGAGGTAGTAGGAGGTCGTGGGTTTACAGTACACTGCAGCACAATAAATAGAGTCATTTCACATATGTTTTACCTTTACATAAACTAATATGAGATCAATTCACACCCTCAAGGTAAATTGATCCTCTTGGGAGTAAACTCAGATCCATATGGTTTTGAGTTTATGGGTTAGGAGAAGTAGAGCACATGTTGTTTACTGTCTGGGGATGGGAAGAGCGGGTACTTTAGTTTTATAGGATGTGGGTGTTCTGCCAAAAGTACTCCTTCTGTCCGACCTGTCCACCCCTTTTCTGAGAAGAGCCAAGGGCTTACACAAAAGTACAAAGACATATCCACAGACACACACACAGATAAATACATTCACAGCAACACAACATCCTTATTCTTGAATAACGAGGTGGAAAAAGAGCCAAGAATAGACACTGAAACATTGATTTCCACTTTTTTTTCTCTAGACACAGCTAGTTTTATTTTGTGTTACTCCTATTTTCACTGTGGTGTCAGATCAGTGCTGCAGAACAGATAATTTCTCCTAAATGCCTGTAATTTATTTTAATTATTTTCATTTGCAGTGAAGTTGAGATTCTTGTTGACTCTGGATGGCCGTGGGAATTTATCCTTAACTCTCTAGATGTTTGATGAGGCTAAAATACATATTTGAATGTTTTCTCAGGTTCAGAATGTTGTTTCACTTGTTCTTTTTTGACATATTTCTCAATTTGTTTTCGTAGAAGTATTTGTAGTCATTTGACTTTCTCATCTGTTCTTCCTAACAACAGATAGTTTATGTGATGAATATGTTGACTTTTGTGGTCTATGTCTGCTTGCATAATCACAAGTGCTTGTGGGAATTAGCAAACAAATAGGCTTTGTTTGATGTAGGGATCAACAATCCGTGTAATCAGTGTCACACTGTTGACAAGAGTATTTTACTGTAAGCCATGTTAGCACCTTGGGTCAGTCTGCAGTTTGACAAACAGTCCCAACTCTTCAAACAATAAATAGATAGATTCAATTCCAGTTAAATATGCTCACTGATAATGACTTAATAGTAAATTGCAGTCTGTTTATCCATCATTAAATACAATAAACTACCTCAAACCTGAACCTCTATGAAGAAGAACTATAAATCTTAAGAGATGTGAAAGAGAACCTTTCGCAATTTCTGGTTGACAATGAACAAATTACTTGACTGATGAAGCTTGGTGGTGTTTTCCCTCAGGCAGGGGTGAATCAGTAACTGTACTGTATACACTTGAACTGATGCAGTGATATGTTCTGTTTTGTCAATGTGCAATCATACACTCGGCCGTGTGAACAATGAGCATCAGTGTAGCTACTGAACCAGGACCAAACATCAGTGTCCGTGTATACAATACGGCCACATGTGGGTTATTGTTAAGATGTGTTTCTACTTTTCCACAGAAAGCACTTAGATAGCACTGCCTATGCCCTCCAGTAGAGAAAGAGAAAGACGCAGAGAATGTAGGGTAAAAGAGTTTATTTTTATCGGTCTCACATGGGACTGTTGATTCTTTGAATCCATTCCATCTGCCCCCTCATCTCGCTCTCTGTCTCTTTCTCTCTCACTTTCCATATCTTGCTTTTTGCTATTCTGCCCTGCCCCTCGCTCTTAAACACATTGTAAAATAATGTAGTAGTGATGAGAGAGGGAGTAAAAGAAAAGGAAGCAAGGAAGAGGAGGATGCTAATGCAATTGTTGGTGGATGGACTGTAAAGCCTCACTCACTAAAGAAACTGTGGTAGTGGATGTGAAAACAAAAGTGACAGTTAAAGAAAAGTTGTCAGAAAAAAGCAGTAAAAAGTGACATTTCTGTGAATCTTGACCGGCAGCAGCCAACACCTGTTACAGTTCTTACATTTGTCAAGACACTGGTCTATTTGTCTTCCTGTCTGCTTGGTGAACTATTGCTTGGTGAGCATAGTTAGTTTAAAACACTACGTTTTACTTTTTTAAATTAGCTTTTGGTTATTTAAACTGTTTACCGTTTCAGTTTGAGTTGCAGGTGGAAAATAAACAGTAATAAAAAAGAGCATTGTTTCCTGCTTACATACACACCTGTTATAGTTTACCAGAGGCAAATCCAGTTCAGACATGTAAGGGCTACTGCCTCTGGCATGACTCAGAAACATCCTGTTTCATTCCAATAACACACGTCTGTATCCTGCTGCAAAGCACAATATGCGACACAAACGCATGCATAGACCTACACACAATACCCATAGAGCATCTGTCTCTGTGGATGCTTAGTTTTTAATAACTCAGCAGTAGTCTCTGTTGAATGGCCTGTTTCCATGGACACTACTCCCATAGACAAATTGTGTGTATGCTTGTGGGTGGATATGGGGATGCGGGTCTCAGTTCTTTCAGTCAGGGATGTGCTTTGAGGAGGAATCAGGTGCATTCGTCTGTCTGTGCAGGCCCTCCTTTCCCTCTTGACAACTTATTCCTTATAATGCAAACATATTTCCTTTAAATCCTATGAAAATGACACAAATACACTATTCATTTTGTTTTTAGCTATTGAATTAAGTGCCAGAAGGGATGTTTCAGGTTTTCTTTGCTCATATGTGTGCAAAAAGTATTTCAGTGTTAAAACATTTACCTTATGTATTTATATTCCTACATTAAAAAACATGTGGTTCCTAAAAGTAAAAATATTAAATGTGGTGCATGGTCCATCTCTCACAGTCTTTCTCTCCCACACAAATGTAGCCTTGGTACAGGTGAAAAAGGGTCAGAGGTATCAGGCGGGTGTTATTGTGCTGTCAGTGAAAAGCTTACAGTGGCTCCACTAATGATTGATCACCATGGCTACAGAGGAACATAAATCTGGGACACAGCTTCGGACTGGACTGTAAAGCAATACTTTATCAACAACTTGTTTTCACCTTGAACTTTTTTCCATTTCTAAGATTGTTCCTATGTTATGTGATATCCAATAATCTTTGAAGTAAATGAATTACTCATATTTTCAATTAATTTTCTCATTGAAATAAAATATGAGAAGGAAGGAACGTAAAGTAACTTTTCCCCAAAGTCAACCAGAACATTTTTTACACCCATATTAAATACTGATGTTGGTGAAAATAATACCCTGCTAAAAAACTATAAATATTATTGCCTGCATCATAAATTACAGTGCAGTAAATATTCATGGACACAGCAGTATTGTCTTGAACTGCTGTATGCTTTGAACAAGGCCCTTTATGCATCTGACGGACGCAGACGTCAAGAACACTTAAGGCCCTTGTGGGCTTCAGATGTCAGATATATGTCAAGTTCTGAGTGCCTCAGGGCTGGATCACACAGTGCAATGAATTTATATCTTAGACTGTCTAAATCTTTCCCCTTTACAGTAAAGCTGAGGCACTGGACATCAAATAAATCCTGAAAAGTCTTATGATAAAGACAGCAGTCTGCTCATTACTACAGTGTATTGTATAGCTGTGTGTGCAGTCATCCTTTCTGCCTTCCATCCACCTTGTCTATTTTTCACTGACTGTCAGTGTAAAGAAGAAAGAAAGAAAGAAAGAAAGAAAGAAAGAAAGAAAAGAAAGAAAATATTAGTTACAGTAAAGTAGCGAAAAGTGTGGGAAAATGCTTTAAATGATCCTGGTCTTATTAATAAATTTACAGAATTTATGAATGGGCCTGACACATGGTGCCCGTCTTTTCCTATTTTCCTTTCTTTCATATCAGCTTTTCTTTAGCTTGTGTCTTCTCATTCTCTCGGGCTCTGACACACTTCAGAGAGGGGGCATTCTCCCTGCTAAAATATTCATGTGCATGTTTTCTTGTTTTTTTTTTTTGTTATTTACTCTCTGATGCTCTCTTTCTCTGAGAGAGGAGAGCATCAAAGGAAGCAGGTCTTCTACTCCCTCCAATTGTGTGGGTGGTCAGTGGGAGGGGGTCACGGAGCGGTTAGACTTTGCGGGTGAGAACAAAATGTGAGAGAGAGAGAGAGAGAGCGTGGATGTGTGCATGTGGGAGTCTGTGTATAAATGTGTGAGACCACATGTTCCATAAAAACTGGCATAGTGTCAGAGCCAGAATTCCATTTTAGAGGACATTAAGGTAATGAGATCCTTAATATTTGTTTGTGACAAATTCATATTTCCGCTGTGAAAGCAAATGTCTACTTGTCTGCCCAAGTTGGCGCAGCTCTGCATTATGCTGCAAAACGTGAAGTGTGGCTTCCTAAAATCAGCAAATAGTAGCATGTCTTAATAACTGATGTGGTTTACAGTAATACCACAGTTTGGACCATGGAATATTAGCAGACCAATATGACATTTTATATTCCTTATATTCCTCCTATTTTTCCACTGTGTATGTACATATTTGTGCTTGGCTGCTCTGGCCAAGGTCACTTCACCAGGCAGACGGTTTGATCATTGGCTCCCAGAGCTGGCATTACCTGCCGAGTCCATTTTGGCTTGGCAATGACCTTTCACTATCTGTCAGCTGCTTCGGTTGAGTCAACTGTTAGTTTTGAGAACAATTTGTAAAAAAAAATATATCCTGAAATACCCATAAAGGAAGCTTTGACCAAAAAAAGAACACTATCCTATCCGAAATGTAGCCAACAACCAAATGTAACATTTATTTATTTAGTGAACCCTCGGGGCACAGACGAGTAATCCTCGAACAGACAGTGTGTGGTACTCTGTAGTTGAACCAGCAGACTGACAAATGGAGAGGTGAACCTGTGGTCAAAGAATGTGGTGCCTAGAAATGCAATGCAAAAAACAAAATCTTACCAAGTGTATTTTTCTTATTTCTAGTCAAAATATCTCATCAGACTTAAAATAAGACATAATCGCCTAAAGAGTAACTTGTAAGTGAGATATAACAACTTATTTTTAGACAATAGATCTTGAAAATCTTATTTTAAGAAATCTTACCAAGATAATTTTCACTTCTTCCATTGACAGTTTTTTTTTGCTTTATTCAATTTTGATTTTTGCAGTGTATCAAGCAAAGTGATTACCATTAAAAATGTAAAGTCTGTATGCGTGTTTTGTTTGTATTGCCTTTTTTTTCTGTCTATGGGTTCTGTTTGTTTATCATGTCCAGTGTCAATCTTTGTATTATGAACATATTACTTGAAATTATAAGTGTTATATTTGTTAAATGTTGAAAAGTTCTATAAATGTTGAAAAGCTCTATAAAAAAAAAAAAAAAAAAAAAAAAAAAAAAAAGTTAAATCCTAATACAGAATATATTCTATTATTTTCCCAATGAAATACTAGGCCTATGTTATATTTTTCCACTAATGTTCAAATTTAGAGAAATGCATAATTTTATTCAGTATAACGGATCATTTGAACAGCGGTGTCATATAACCTTAATTGACTGAGCTTTGAATGTTATTTGCAGCTGTTTCATCAGAAAGAAATAGCATAACATGAAAATATATCATTAAACATACCATGAATAAAACTTTTATACATGACCTCATCTGCAACTGTGATTTGTGCCTCAGATAGATTGTCATCAGCGGTGGTGGTCAAAACAATTCCCATGATCACATGCCACCTCACAACATCATCTACTGTTTTGATTGATAAACCTCATCCAGCTGAAATTACACGCTATGCTTTAAATCAAAAAGTTTAAAATAATATAAATAATACTGACCCGGTGGATTCGCTTTGATGGGATCTGCTGTTTTCATGCTGGCAGCAGTTGCTGTAATTTTCATGGTGGGATTATTATATTATACTGACCATAGTTTTCTTTCCGTTTACTCTGCAGATATGTTGGAATCCAACAACTTAGTGACATTTGAAGGTCTGGCCAACAGTTCAGCTTACCACACCTTCCTGTTGGATGAGGAGAAAGGAAGGCTTGTGGTGGGAGCCAAGGACCACATCTTCTCCTTCAACCTCCTTAACATCAGCAAAGACTATGCACAGGTGAAGCCAACATGGTTTTCTGTCTGTCTGGTGGTTTCATGCATTCATTCATCCATGACTGTAAATGTGTTTGCATTTCTGACCAACTTAATACCTGCTTCGATGTGCATCTCTATCCGGAGTGCCAGTCGGGGGATCAGGTATCTCGGGACTCACTTTTCTGTTTCTACAGAAAAGTGCCTTATGAATATTTCAGACCAGGGCTGTCGCACACGATCACATGCTGTGCCAGGCTTGTTAGCTGCTCTCGGCACACCTGGATAAATAATGGAGTAAACTGAAACAAAGTGGATAACAAATCACACTGTGGCCCCTTCAACCCTTATATACACACATGCATGCACACGAGGTGTAGCTCTGTCAACTAAAATTGATTCAAGGAGGGTTGATTGTTTCTCTTTGTTTAGCCTCAGTCCTAACATGTACAGGACCTGCTTTTGTGTTGTAGATCCCTTGGACGGCTTCTTCCACCAGAAGGGATGAATGCAAGTGGGCAGGAAAAGATCTGTCGGTAAGAACTAAAAGCAGTGGGTGTTAGCACCGACCTCTATGGATGTGTCTTTGTTCTGTTTTGTTTTCTATGTAAAATGTACAACAGGAAGTTTTAAAGTAGATCTTCTATTTCAGACTAGGATTAGATGTGTTCCAGATAGATCACACTTAATCCACAGACAACAACAACAACAAAAGATCTTTTTCTGCTTATTTTAACCAGTGTGTTGACATATCCAATCTGTCATGTGGACAATGAACCCTCTAGCTCTCTATAGGTCTGACTATAATCTCAGTGCCAAGATTGAGACCATCATTTGACCTTAATCACTTCTCAAGCCCCTGGGAACTCCATTTAATAGAGTGAAGCCTGGGAAATCTCTGTTCTTTCAGCCAGACCTACTGCAGTATTGCATGGATAATGTCATATTTTCATGGATCATAGGCATTAGTGATCCTAAGTTATTGGACTTTAATGTTTCCATGTTACTGTCTGAGCTTTAAATTACTGTATGTTCACAAATGGATGGGATTGCTTCACCGTAATGTCCTGACAACAGGCCACTTTCCAGTGTATGAAGTGGAAAACCTGTTATTACCTTATTAAAACTGATAACCTGATAATACCCAGTCCATTAGTGCATCAATCTGTCTGTCTATCTACTTAATTAGTTATTTACTTCATTCAAGCATTTTTGACCAAAACAAATTATTGCCAAAAGATGACAATAAATGATAAAACATAAGTGCAGTATTTAGTTCATGCGTCCATACTTAATATCACAAAAACAAACACATTCAAACATTTCATCAACTAATAATGGAAAAAATCTAAATCTTGCCAAGTATATTTTTCTCATTTCTAGTCAAAATATCTCATCACATTTAAAATCAGACATAATCACCTAAAGAGTAACTTTTCATTGAGATATAAGAACTTATTTTTAGATGATAGATCTTGAAAATCTTATTTCAAGAAATCTTACCAAGATAATTTTCACTTCTTCTATTGGCAGATTTTTTTTGCTTAATTCAAGATTTTTTTTTGCTTAATTCAAGCAAAAAAATCTGTCAGTGGAACAAGTGAAAATTTTCTTGTTAAGGTTTCTTGAAACAAGATTTTCATGATCTATTGTCTAAAAATAAGTTCTTATATTTCACTGAAAAGTTACTCTTTAGGTGCTTATGTCTTATTTTAAGTGTGATGAGATTACATAAAAGCAAGCCTAAAAACAACAACTTGTTACAGTGAAATTATTTGACTGTCTTTACTCCATAAAATCACCTTTCCATCATAATCATATGTGTCTTATAGTCATTTCTCTATCAGTTAAAAGTGTTATTAACATCTTTTTGAAGCTGCTCTTACTACTACTACATTACCTTACAGCAATGTACATGCACATATATATTGAATAAACACTCAATTACTTGGGATTTTTAAAGCCATACAATAGTTTTGCATAAAATATCTAGTATACAATACAAAGGCCTCTTGTTCTGGCATTAAGTTCGAGGATTTTTTTAGACTCTTTACCTCACTCACCCCTTGCATGACAAGCCATCACATCTGCCTGTATCTGGCCAAGTGCTGTTTTAAAGCAGCTTGTGTGGCGTTGTGAAATTGTGTAAAAACACATTGACGAGCTTCCTTCGCTCCCCGCTAGCCGTGTTATGAGTTCTATATTCAATAGGCCCTAAGGTAAAAGAGTGGAATGTAAAATCATGGCTATGCTGTTCATGCATCAGTTCACAGCCTTGCTACGGAGGCATTAGTCAGGACAGGGCAAGGTCTCCTGCATTTGCACCCCCCTGTATGGCTAATTTGAAGGGCTATGAAATCCTTTGTCTGTTTTCTGTAAACATTGTGGCATAGATGAATAAGATGCCCCGAAGGGTGGTCTTCTTGTTATAGAGTCACACAGTGATAATTAAAGGGGGGTCAAGCGAGATGGAGAGTGTGTCCACTGATGCTCCCTGGTGTAATGAAAGCAACCAGTTCAGGAGATGAAATACAGAAGGAAAAAAAGAGATGGATGGGTGTGAATGATGTGGCAGTCCTTCCACAAATGGTAAAGCTGCAGCTCCTAGCCAACCAAATCACTGCTGAGCACTAACAAGCAATAGAATTGAATAGGAAAAAGTTCAGATTACATTCTGTAACTACACAAAATCAAATAAATTAGTAGAAATATTTACATTAAGACATATATCCTCCTGAGACCCAGTAATGGATTTCTGTCCTCTGTAGGGAACAAAAATTTGACGGTTTTACTTAAAAAATGCTGTCCATTGCAAAGAAAATTCCATTAAATAAATAAATAAATAAATAAATAAATAAATATATAAATATATATATATATATATATATATATATATATATATATATTTATATATATATATATATATATATATACATACATAAAATAAAAATAATTTTTAAAATGTATGAAAAAAAACTGTTGCATTATGCAGTTTCCAATCAAGACAATTGTTTAATGTAAAAAAGCTAAATTTTTCACCTTCCTGAGTCTCCATTTTATATTTCTTGCTTTTATAATGTTCTTTCTTACTATTAATGAAATAAATACTACTATAACACTATAAGTATCACAGGGTCATTGAACTGCACACAGCACCATGACCTGTCTCAAACAACATGCTAAATATTTTCATTTATCATGAAAGTGTGAACAGAACATCCAGGAGAGTGTAATTCACTGCAATAATAATGTTCATTATTCTCCTTCAAAGGCTGCACATAAAAGAAACAGCTGCTAAAATGGAAACCAAAGCTCACACAAAGAGAGGCTGCAATCTACCGATGACCGAGTAAAGCCAGATGAACTTAGTCAGGCATAATTTGTGCTGCATTTCCTTTTTTTTTTTTTTTTCATTGTAAAAATGTAACAACATATTAAGTTTGATTTGAGGTCAGTTCTGTTCAGCCACGTGCTGCCGGAGCACGAGGGAAAATGGCATATGGCACTGGAACAATGCATATATCACATACAGATGCCCTCCCCAACCTCTTCCGCTCGGTCTGTAATGAGTAAGCAGTAAATGTTTAAGCCACTGATGTAAGAGCTTTGGAGAAATCAGAATCACAAACACATTTATACAGAGACAGTTAGCTGCTGTACAATATTTCTGATTCTTGCCTTTTTTTTGCCTGCTTCTTTTGTTACCCTACAGTCTAATACCCTCTTCGGTGGATTTCATGTTGATGCCACAGGAAATTATGTAGCCCTAAGGTCAGCAGTGGAAGATGCCACTGTGAAAAAAAAAGCATCTATTTGTGTGAGAGTACAGGAAAATTATAGTCATAGGTTCAAGTGGGAAATCTGGTCATAAATTTCCAGCAACTTTGCACTATGCTGATAAATGTTAGAATATCACTGATTTTAGCGTAGAGGAGCTGTGTTCTCTGTTAGAATCAAAGGCCCCAGGATTATAGCTTAGTCTTTTTCCTCTTTGGCCTGTGCTCTCAGTTTGGTTTGACCATATTTGTTTATCCAGAAGATCAATAAAACATCTATGTATCGGTGGATTTTATTTCATCTTTATCTTTCTACAGATTTTTAAATTAGAAGTGTTTTATTTACAGTATTGTACAGGAAGTTCATTAGAGTAAGTTTTTTTAGCAAGTTCTTTTTAGAGTATATACTAACCTCAGTGCTAATGTTAATGTGGTTACTAACCTGCTTGTTTTGTTTTGTCTATTCTCTATCTCTCTATCTATCTGTCTGTCTGTCTGTGTGTCTGTCTGTCTGTCTATCTATCTATCTATCTATCTATCGATCTATCGATCTATCGATCGTACGTAACAACTCACTTCTTTTCTGTCTTTGCTCCATCAGAGGGAGTGCTCAAACTTCATCAAGGTGTTGCAGCCATTCAACCAAACACACTTTTATGTATGTGGGACAGGAGCCTTCCATCCTGTGTGTGCTTACCTGGAGGTGGGCAAAAAACCAGAGGTACAAGCACAAGCTGTTTCTATTTTCACCTTCGATTACTGGTAGAATTTGTTTTGAATATTTGTACCAGGATGTAAACTAAAAACAGCATTTAGAGGCCAGGACCGTGTCATTATGGTGTAAATGCATTCTTTTCCTAATAAATGACCTGCTAATTACATTAAAATGGTTTCATTCAGCAAAATGGAGTGGAAAATTAAACACAGGGTTTCACAGTGTGCAGTTTTTCCAATTCATCACTTTAATATAAAGCTGCTGTGAGTGTGTTTGGTGAGTTCAACTGAGAATGAGGGAAGAAAATTGCTCTCTTCTCCTCCAAATGTCACTGAGTCAGACTTATAAATGTGCATTTCCTATTCATTAGTTGGCTATTTACAGACAATTAGAGGCAGGAAATATCCCTGAGAAAAGCCATTTACTGTATATAGATCATAACCTAGATATATAATTTGTTTACTATTAGCAGAGAGGTCACCAAGTCATAGAGAGTGGTGAAAATGATTGTTTATGATACTTTTCTGCATGCATCTGTGGAAACATTTAAATACTGAGTTAGTATAAGTTAAGTTAGTGTTAGAAAAATCAAGCCATCGTAATAATTTAGTTAGACAGAGCGTTTAAGTATTCATTTATGTATGATCTTAGCAATGTGTTAATCTCATGTCATTTAAACAAACAAACAAAAAAACATTAAACCCTTAGTAGATATATGCCATAAGCCATAGTATCACTGATCCGAAGATGGGAGACATATAGTCACGGAAGAATTTATTAGACCATCAAAAGTCATCAGAAACAATGGTTGTACAATCAAGTACTAACTCCTGTGTGTATCATGTGACTAAAACAGACAGAAAAGAAAACATGGAATGCCTAAAAGTACTGTTTTTGGCAGTTCAATGCCATAGTTATTGATGTAAGAACTTAAGTGATTTTGGTTATGATCAAGAAAACCATAGAAAATGGCTAGGTATCAGCTCTGAAATTAAAATCCTATGAGCTATGTTTGTTGTTATCATTATATTTGTCCAAATAAATGTACCTTTAGTTGTAACAGGCATTAAAATGAACAAGAAATGGAAGAAAACAAGGGTGGTCTAATAATTTTTTCCGCAACTGTAGCTATCTCCCAGACAGAGAGGAGGCAAACCTTTGAGTTTGGATTTGTTCATCATTGCTGTATGATTCTCAACTTTTTTCTCACTTTTGCAAGAATAAATAGCCTGACTTCATTCACATTCTTGTTTCAAGTGATTATTTTAACTATAATTGCTGGTTGTAATTACCATTTTCTTTAAATACTACAACATTCTTCTACATTTTGATGACTTTCAGTGTCCTGTGTCATAAAATATTTGCTAATCGACTCCATTTATTCACTATTAGTCCTGAGGTTTCCTGTCTCTCGTTTTCCCAGGATAACGTGTTCCGACTGGAGCCTCACGTAGAAAATGGTCGTGGAAAGAGTCCCTATGATCCCAAGTTACTCACTGCATCCATGCTTATTGGTAAGTTAACACCGGATGTGCTTGTGTTCTTGTGTGTGGAAGGTCATATAAAAAAACGTGGGAGTCCCGAAAACACCCTCTGCCGTGGTCTTTCATTTTAGCTAACATAGTGAGTGTAAAGTACGTGTGAATAACAGAACAGGGCATTCCTGTCATTCATTAAAAGCGGATCTGCTCTGTAGTTTGTGTTTACACAGTGTGAACCCGTCATCGCCAGGACTGTAAACTCTATTTCAATCTGAATATACCTCTTTTAAGTGGCGGGTGTGCATGGCAGATGACACTTAATTGGGTTTTCTGTGCAACATTTTGGCAAATAAACCAGGACTGTATGAGCATGTCTTTCTTCTCTAACCTCAATTATTGCTAGTCACATTGTGTTATATCACGCCGTTTGACCTAACAGATGGCCATTTTCCAGCCCATCACCCCATATTTCCTCCTCTCATCCTTTCTCCTCCTTTCTGTCTCACCAGCATTATTATGTACTCCCCCTGTCTCACACCTTTGTCCTGTCTCTCCATCCATTCATCATGCACTCGCCTTTTTTTCTCAGCCATGCCTACCATGTTAATACCAATTTCACACTCCTGATGTTCATCACGTCAGTCACTGTCTGTGTTCTCTGAGGATGCTAAGTCTACCTGAACTGTTAAACCCCTGAACAATTCTTCAGCCTTTCACACCTGGATCACAGGGGAGGAAGGACGACTGCATTTTCATCCTATACTTTCTATTCATTTTTTTTTTTATTCAGATGGGGAGCTTTATGCTGGAACATCAGCTGACTTTATGGGGCGGGACTTTGCCATCTTTCGCACTCTTGGCAAGCATCATCCCATAAGGACAGAGCAGCATGACTCCAGATGGCTGAATGGTAAGTAAAATAGAGTAGAAAATCAGCGAACCATAATTGATTTAAGAAACAAAATCATCTCATCATCTCAAATGTGTGGTGTCTGTATGTGTTGTAGACCCCAGATTTGTGGGAGTTCACTTGATTCCCGAGAGTGACAACCCAGAAGACGACAAAATCTACCTGTTCTTTAGAGAAAATGCTATGGATGGAGAGCATGCTGGGAAGGCCACGCATGCTCGCATAGGACAGCTCTGCAAAGTACGCTTACACTCATTAACACACAGCTGCATATCTGTTGAAATATACACACTCGCTGGCTGTCACAAAGGAAAATTCAAGCACACACAATAGGGGAGACACAAAGGCACACGCACTCTCACACCGACATAATGTGAAATAGCTTCTGTATCTGGAAAAACACTTGACGGGTGTCTGAGTGGCTTTCATAATGGTGGCTTTCAGAAGCTGTTATCTGTGATTATTTTTAGCCGGGAGAAGAGTGGGCTTTGTTGTGCCTGGTACAATCACCCCTGAAGACAGAAACCTGAGAGAAATGTTAAATGTCACCAGAACCTGAGAGGCGAACGCCTGTCAATGGCAGCACTGTTATCCTAATGCCAGGTTTTGGCAATGATCGGGTCAGCAGCACCCTCAAGCACCAAGGGATACTTACGCTAAATCATTTGCCTTGTTATGCCTTTCCAAATCCTATTCTCATTCATTAAATTGGAATCCAAGAAGGTGACTGCAGATCAGTGAATGATGTCCAGACCGTAACCTCACGATTAGCTGAGCCTTCCTCATAACAGTGTGATTGCCCAGAATGTTAAGAATCTGCTATGCTCAACACAAGACAAGCGATCCATTATGCAAGTTGTGGTATTAATTTGGGCCTGTGCATATTTGGACACATTCTAATTTACTGTCATGAATCAACACCAACTGAGACAAGTTTTTATGAGCCAGCACATTGAGCTTCTGTGTATGGATCCCAAGTTCTGCACTGGATCAGGCATAGATACATGCAATCTGGGTGTGTGTTTAGACAAATTAATAACATTAGTAAATAATGTGATTTATCAGTCTGAAAAACTTGGATGATGTACTATTTGCTTAGTAAGTAAATAAGTAAGACAAATCACTTTCTTCATTTCATGTTTCTGCATCATTTTGATAAATCAAATCCTTACACCTTAAAGCTTTATTTTCTTTTTTTTTTTCTTTTTTTTTTTTTTTTAGTATTGGAAAATATTTGCACATTTCAGTCAGCAAAGTAGAAAGTAACTGGAATATTACTGATGGAATGGATGCAGTTAGAACAGTTATCCCAACTTCATCTATTCACATTTAAAAGTCCCCTGTCAAGCCTTTTTTTTTCTACTAACCACACTTTCAGTGACTTCCTCACTTATTATGCTTTACAAGGTAAAACATGGAAAAAGTGACATCACTGGCAGAGGTTTGGTAGGTTTTATGCTTTGTGGCCAACCAGTAAAATAGCACACTTCATCCAACTAAGGGGTGACGGAGTGTATAATCTTGTTAAAGCGTGAAATTAGCCACTGTGACTCCTCTACCAGCATTTCATTCATTATATTCACAAGCTGATGCTTTCATCATTGTATCAGACTTGAAACTGCTACATTGTGAAAGATAAACTGTTATAATTATAATAGTGATTTTATGTTCATATTGCAATTGTCTCTGTTTATTAAAGAAATGAAAAAAGAAGTATTCACCATATCTGCTACTAAATGCATATGTGTGATCTAACTAACAGAATGACCTGGGAGGGCACAGGAGCCTGGTAAATAAGTGGACCACCTTCTTGAAGGCTCGACTTATTTGTTCTGTTCCTGGCAGCAATGGAATAGACACACATTTTGATGAACTACGTGAGTAACTCTACAACATGCTGCACATAGATAAATGCTCTCCCTTTGTTGGACAATATGGTTTTAATATAAAGAACCTTATGTTTGGCTTTCAGAGGATGTTTTCATCATGAGCACAAAGGATCCCAAGAGCCCAATCATCTATGCAGTGTTCACCACTTCCAGGTAGCATGGTTTTCACATTGGCTGTAATTCATGGTTGCGTGACCTGTGTTTTCCTGACTTTCTTTTTTTTTCCTCTCCATTAGCAACATCTTTAAAGGTTCGGCTGTGTGTATGTACAGCATGACAGACATCAGGAGAGTGTTCTTGGGTCCTTATGCTCATAGAGATGGACCCAACTATCAGTGGGTGCCCTTCCAGGGACGTGTTCCCTACCCACGCCCTGGAACAGTACGTGCAGTCTGCTTTCAACACACACAGATGAACTTTTGAGCAGCTTCTTACAGTTAATTCGTACTTATATGACAATGAATTGAAAGTTTCTTTTCATATATTTTTTTCTCAGTGCCCAAGCAAGACATTTGGAGGATTTGACACAACGAAAGACCTTCCTGATGAAGTTGTAACCTTTGCCCGGAGCCACCCAGCCATGTTCAACCCTGTATATCCCATTAACCATCGACCAATTATAGTCAAAACGGATGTGGACTATCAGTTCACACAGATAGTGGTGGATAAAGTAGAAGCAGAAGATGGACTTTATGATGTTATGTTCATAGGCACAGGTGTGCATTCATGTATTTTCCATAAGGCTCTGTAAACATTGAACAACTCATTGATTGAGACTTTATATTAACTTTATACATGTATTTCCATTGTATGTTAGACATGGGGACAATTCTGAAGGTGGTATCCATCCCCAGAGGTTCTTGGCATGACTTGGAGGAAGTCCTTCTGGAGGAAATGACCGTCTTCAGAGTAAGTTTCTAGAATTCCAGGCCAAATTATTATTATCGATCTGTACAGTGTCTAATAAATCTCTTCTGTTGTATTTGGATTATTTCTTTTCTTACAGGAGCCAACAGCCATTACAGCAATGGAGCTTTCAACAAAACAGGTATTGATTTATCTAAATACTTCAACAAAGTGCTTTAAAATCCTGTAGTAGAGACATCAAACTCAGTCCAGGACAATGGTATTAAAAGAAATGACCTAAATAAATGAGTGTAATACATCTTGGATATAGACACACTTAAATGCAGCTGGGACAGACAGGTGGAAATAGTAGCTTTACGCAAGAATGTCTGTTTGTCAAAAGTGTTTTCATGGTTTACATAGTGAGAGCTCTTCACGGTAGGTGACACATCTTGCCGTGGGGCTGGCGGACAGAACAAAGACACTTTTGTCTTTCAACACTTTGAGATGAAACAACGTGTTATCACACAAAGATCTCAATTGTTAGCTTTTCAGCGAACGGTTAGCTAATCATCCTAAATGTAGGGGAGAAACAGCCATATAATTGACAGGTTGAAGAGTTCTGAGCACATGTAGTAAGATGGTCTGTCCACATTCCTGACTTGTACCGCTGCTACTCTTGCAAACACATGCTTAGCCAAAAAATAGGCGTATTAAGCACTCCACCCAGCCAGACTTATGTAAACATACTGTGTATTGTAGCTCTTACAAGATAAAATGTCTTATTTCTCTTCTTTATGCACAGCAACAACTTTACCTTGGCTCAGACATTGGTGTGTCCCAGATGCCTTTGCATAGATGTGAGGTTTATGGAAAGGCCTGCGCTGAATGCTGTCTTGCCAGGGATCCTTACTGTGCATGGGATGGCACCGAGTGCTCCAGATACTTCCCCATGGCTAAGAGGTATTGAAGACACAGTCCACATGTATTACTTGGCATCTTACATAGATTTTTTTTGTCATCATTTGTTTAACTCTGACTTGTTTAGCATTCATACATAGTATTTTTGATCAGGAATCTATAATGCAATATATCTGGCCAAGTAAACATACTGAATTTGACACATGCCTTGGATAAAGCAACACTTACTCAAACTGAAACACATTGTAAGTCATTGCAGCCTGCCAAATATAAAACATCTGTTTAAATCATTGCTTGTTTAAGAGAACTATTTGTTTAAAATACAAACTATACTTTACTGCGGAAAACACCAAATCAGATACAAGGGTTTTCGCATACAAATTGAGGACATATGCAGTTGGACTGTAACTCAACACTGATGCAGTGCACACTTGGAGGTAGTGCAGGCTTTGTATATTTGCCAAAAAACCCTAAAGGTACGGGCTCATATTTCTACCAGAATGCTAGAAATTTAACCTGCCTCATGTGTTTACTGTAAGAGAAAACCTAAGTAAATTATGTCTTGAGGCTGTAGACTACAGGCGAAGTAGGTGTGAGAGGTTTCACTGTCGTGGACTAATCTGTGTGTGTTAGGGTCAGACATTCAGTTGTAATGGTCAAGTTTAGGTTAAGACATGCATGAGTATCCTCACAGGGCAAAACAAGTGTGTTCTTTGTATTCTGCCTCCAATCGTAACTCCATGGATTCTATTTGTTGTTCAGTGTCCCGCTGCTTTTTTGACATTAGAATGTAAAATACACACCTGCATTTATGAGCGAGCACACCAGGTAAGAACATTGGGAAACAGAGAGAGAAAGAAACTGTTTAGTTCATTGTTACCATAGTTTCTTCAGTTATTGTTTATAGAAAATATCCTTGGGGTTATAATTGACAGTGTAGTTGAAACTCCATCTCAACTGCATTGTCAGCCCATAGAGATGGAGAGACAGGCTGAAATGATTGATTGGGTTAAAATTCCTCTGTCACACACACCCTATAATTAAAGCTTTTCTACAATGCACTGTGCTGGCTCCTGTTAGTTTATCTTTTTGTGTTGGCCTCCAATATGGCTGCACATCCAAACCACAATTTAATACGCACATTCACACAAGCACAGATGAAATCCACTCCACACACATAAATACGAATACCCAAATGTCTCTGCTGACTCATGGAGGTGTTTATTATTTTTTGTTCTTGCAGGAGAACAAGGAGACAAGACATCAGGAATGGAGATCCGCTGACACAGTGCTCAGACCTGCAGCATCACGGTACATAAACACACGTAAAACCTGTATTCCTAACACATATTTATAAGCCATTATTCAATTGTGAAAATGTATATAAAGTGAGAATTGAGAACTGAATGTGCTTGAATGTGTGTGATGTTGTTGTCTTTACATTTTATGTGTGTCTGGGGGTGTGAAGATAAGAGTTGGTCCATCTGAAACGTGTAATTAACATGGTCCGAATTCCTCTCTGTTGCCAAGACCCCTGCATGGTTGTCTCTTTTTCATGGTCTCAGTCCAAAAGCAAAACTCTGTGGTCTAGTATACTTCTGAGAATATTTAATAACTGGAGAAGAACAAACTTGTTGTTCTCTGCAGGCCTATTTGAGTTGGAACAGCTTCGATACAAACAAATTCTGTTACTCGCAACCACCCCCCACCTGTTTGACTGACTTTATTTTGGATTAAAGATCTCAGATAGAGAGACAGCAAACTTCAGTTTACAATAATGACTGTGAAAGAAGCAGTAGATTAGTCAGGAAAACATTAACCTTGCAGTGCAAAAACAATCTAACTGTATAGCATTTATATACTTGAAGATCCAGGCTTTAGTCACAGCCCATTTCCTTCAGTGGTTGCTGCTGTAACGGAAGCTGCACATGACTGATTATGATAGAAACATGCTGTCAAAAAGAAAAAGGAAAACCAGACATTGTTACTCTGAGGGATAAACTTCTACACTTTTCAGACAGTTAAACATATCTTAAAGTTTTTACTTTTGTAACTAACTTTCTTCTAATTGTTGCTCTAGATGAACTAAACGGACAGACAACTCTGCAGGATAAAACTGTGTATGGTGTGGAGAACAGCAGTACTTTCCTTGAGTGCAGTCCAAAGTCCCAGCGAGCGCTGACATACTGGCAGTATCAGCGCTCCACTGATGACCGCAAGCAAGAGGTTGGCTCTACCTTAAAGAAACTTTAATCTAATTTTCAGAATAGATAAATGGAAATGTTAGCTGATAAGGATTACTTTAGATAATACAGTCTCAGATTTTATAAATATTTAATGTCACAGCTATGTCAAGTTGAAAGAATTTGTAATTAGATTTTTAAAGTACCTCATATTAGTTTATAGTGAATCTAATTACTTTCATTTCTTTATCATTCTGTCTGCAACTCTTTCTTTATTGCCTTCAATTTTCTCTCCATGTAGATCAAATCAGAGGATCGTTTCATCCGCACAGACCAGGGCCTGCTGATTCGCACACTTAACAAGAAGGATTCTGGGATCTATCTGTGCCAAGCAGTCGAGCACGGCTTCATGCAGACACTTCTGAAGGTGACTCTAGAGGTGATTGACACCGAGCGCCTGGAGGATTTGCTACATCGTAACGAAGAAGCTGCCAGCAGCGCCCCCATCCAGGACCTTCCCCCAGCTCGAGAGACTCCAAATCAAAAGCTGTGGTACCGAGATTTCCTGTCTTTGGTTAATCATCCGACTCTGAACAGCGTGGACGAGTTCTGTGAGCAGATTTGGAAAAGGGAGAAGAAGCACAAGAGGCAGAAAGCTCACCTGGTGCAGCAGGTACAGACACAGCAGCAGCAGCAGCAGCAGAAGGCGATAGTGAACCCTCACAGCCACATGCATGCTCAAGGGCTGGCAGCCAAGTGGAAACATCTGCAAGAGAGGCAGAAGGGGCGCAACCGCAGGACCCATGAACTAGAGAGGGCCCCCCGCAGTGTCTGACCTATAACCCTGGACCTTTTACACCTAACCCTAAAACAGCACTCAGTTCCCATTCTTTAATTGTGATTAACTCAACCAGTTTTCTCCTTCATGCTTCTACAATGACTGGAAAGAAAAGTTAAACTGACATAAGATCTTGTGGTTAATGTGTCACCTGCGTGGGCAGCCATGTTTACAGTACACCACTGCAGAGGACAGCAGGAAACAGGATGTCCTATCACACCAGACATTTGGAGCATATTATCTCAGCTGGCCTTTGTGGCCTGAACACTGCAAAGGGACAGAGTCACCCAGCATAAGAACTAGATACGTACAGTATACCAGCCTTGTAGATGTGACTGACTCCATGTTGAGATGACTGTGTCAATGGCATTGTCTCATGGCATGCTAGTTAGGTGTCTTTGTTAGTGTGCAACAAAGTAGATACCTGAAAAAATAATTTGTTTGTTTTTGATACACAAATATAAAAGAAGAGGAAGTGGGATTGTATTAAAACCACCTGAAGAGCAAATGGACTTGCAGTGGAACTACAAGCACAAGATAAGCTGTTGGAAAGCACAAGATGGGATGTATATGGAGTTGTAGATGGTTAAAACAATGAAATAGGACAGAAAAATGCCCAAGCACTGCAAGAAACTGGGAGCAATGTTCACTATTTGTCGAAAATATATAACTGTGTAGCTAAAATGTGTAAATACTGTACTCTTCTCATACTAAAGGGAATGGCTTGCAGTTGTCTTGTTGCTTTATGTTGCTTCTCCTGATAGAGATTTATTTAAGAAAGTTTTCTCGAAAGCAGTTGTGAACAGGGATACTGTGTACTAGTCTTTATCTCTACACCCTAAACTTTCCAAAAGAAAAGTTTTATTATGTTTTATTTATCTTTTCTTTTTTTTTGCATCATCAAATTCCTTTCAGCAGTCATAAAGTTATCATCTTTGTAGACTTTGTTGCCAGCTGCATCATGCCAGTGCTTAAATATGTCCAACGAAGTTCTTCCATGTTGTTTGTATTTATTGATATACAATAATGTACATTCTGGAGATATTTTTTTTTCAGTGTGCAGGTTTTTGTTTCCTTGCAGTATATCATTTGGTTTGATTCAATGGATTTACAGGACCAATCCAAATAACTGTATTATCACAGATACTGTAAGACTGGAAGCTATTTATCAATATTGTTTAATTATTACCTTATCACATATCAAATACTGAGCAGTTACTCGGTATCCATACTGTATTTTTCTTCCGTATTTAGGCTGCATATACATTTTCTTCACAGACAGAGCAGTGTGATAACTTGATTTCACTGCATGTAATAGAAAAACAGATATAACAATCCACTATAATCCAATGCACAAGAATACACCCACAAACCTGGAATGTAGCTGTGAACATTTTGTAAATAGAAATACTATGATCTATGTTCGACAAGTATGACACTGTGTACTAGTGCATGTGAATACTATTGTAGTGTTCCTGTTTTGCTATAGCAATGATATTCTAGTCTGATGTTGTTCACTGTTATTCTGTTGTTTGCTTATACAGTACACAATATTAATGATTTCGAAGATGTAAATACTATTTCTATTAGGTATTCAGAAATTATACAAACAGGATCTAAATAAGGTCTCAGTGGATGTCAAAGTCCACACACCAGTTAACAAAAATGAACAATGTCACTGAGCATTGCAACACATCAGTATGTAACATGACTTTGTCTTTTGAGTGTTTGACAGCTTCATCTATTTTTAAAAGTCAGGTTGAAGGAAGATGAGAAACAGCTGGAGCCAACGTTGAGAAAGTGATTTTAAGCCAAGGAGTGATGTTGGATGCCAGATATGTGAAACTTTCAATAGAGAAGGGCATACGATACGATCATCATTATAAAGACAAAATATAGTGCCTCACTGCATCTGTCTTAGACATATAGTGAAAGTGAGGAAATGAACTGCTGCTGCTGGGTTTTTGGCATGATGCTGATGGTGATGTACTCTACTGATCTAATAAATGTCTCTTCATAACGTGCTGGTTTAATTAGATCTATTTTTAATGTGCTGCCACGATTACAGTGAGTGAAAAAAGGTTTCCTGTGTGGAAAAGATTAGATTTGGAAGCACCTTGCTGAGTTTATTTCCATACTTATAAGAAAAAGTTTTATAACCTTCCACAACTTCTGTTCGGATTCATTTAAAGTGGTACTTTTTGTGCCGCTATGACTATCACAGGTTAAGTAATAATCTAATAAAGCAAAGCATACCAATATAAGAATGACTTAAAATGACAAATGATTCAATTAGCTGAAGAAATTACCATAATTCATTTTATATTAAAAGTGTTGATAAGAAAGAATATCCAGCATTTATAAATCAGTGTCATGAGACAGAGAAATCAATGAAAGTTGTCATTAAGATCTTGACATTTGATGTGATCGGCACCAAGTTTCTTTGGATCTCCATGTCTGCAACTTAAAATACCAAAAACAAAAGAAACCAACTATTAAAACCCAATTTTTAAGGTTTTATTAGACCTACATTTCAATCAACTGCATGTTCTAATATTAACAGTGCACTACTGCTCCCTGGTGGTTGTACTGCCTAAGTGCATGTTTCTGCTTTATTTTAAATGATTTAATGCTTGTACAGTATAAAATGATTACTACATGTGTTTAATATACATATGGCAACCACAGATCTATAGCTAAAAAACAATACTGACTTTTCATATATAATAGAGCTTCTGTTTAGTCTTTGGTCACCTTTGGTCTTGGGTCAGAGGTCAGATAATTAATATCTCACCTGGGCTTTCACCTTGACCTTTGGAGTCACTTCATCTCCTGCTGTGGGTCCTCACATGCTTCAAAGCAAACTGCTTCAGACGCTTCAAAAGGAACATCACTGAAAGTTAAAACTGAGATGTGTCAGCTGGGAGAACACATACACTTAAAGACTGTGGATGAAAAGCAGTGTGGCTGTGAAAGTGTGGTGTTTATGTGTCTCAGACTGATGGAGAGCCTTGTATGGTATTAATATTTATGGAACACTATAATATTGTGTTAGATTTTTTGCAATAATATTTCAGTATTTCACAATGTGCTGTTAAAAAAATGCACAGATAAATGAATAACATTTGTTTAGTTAGCAAAATATTACAAAAAAGTTCTTGCAAGGTCTAAAGTTCTCACAAGGTCCAAGCAAAAACTGATTAGGCAGAATTTTCCTGTGTTTTTTTTTTTTTTTCTTCCATCTGCTGCTGCTCACTAAAGTCCTTGATAGAACCACTCCCCAGCGTTGCACTCATACCTTTTACCACAGAGCGTGACTGCCCTCCGGTGGTAAAGGGGACCTGAACGTTACTGTTGAGCTCCAATATCCTCAGCTTTGACGGAAAATAGCAGTCCCTGCTTTGACTCAGAGCCAAGGCTATGGATGAGTGAGAAGGACCGCCCTGACAGTCACACAAAGGACCACTAGACTCAATGGAAAAACTGACAAATGAGTGACAGAGTGGGAGAGCAAGAATGTAGTGAAGTAGGCTATTACAGTTGTTTTCATTACATTGAAACAGCACTGGTTCTTTGGGACTATTTGTTTGTGGAAATTTGTATTCAATGCAGCACTTTCAGTTTTGCTTTAGTAGCCTTGGTAAGGGTTAGCAACTGAGACAGTGCATGATATAACTCAAACATTAAATCTTAAATAACTACAAGAAGTACAGCACTCTCCATTATAATAATTCAATGTGGTTACTACAATGTTTGACTCATCATATGAAATTTAGAGCACATAGAAACAACAAAAAAACTTCTAAAGCAGACATGAAAGTCGTGGATTAGGAATCATCTGGCAGACATCTGGCTGAATATATAAAAGCATATGTTTGCGTGAAAGCAGATAGAATGCATTAGACTCTTCTCCTTAGATACTTAACATCTTTGACTGCAGCTGCATCCTTTACTACAGCTGTGGGAAGAAGGCATTCGTGTACTCCCTCCTATCAGGAGGCTTGGAAAAAGTGAAATGGAGCAAAGACAGAGTCATTTATTTTACACTAGTGACAATGTGCTGGGGTGATGCTTCACTGGGCCCAGTAGGGTTCGGCTGAAGACATGTATACACATGTACAGATCACTGGTGTGTTCCAGCTGCTCTGTTCTGGGTCACCTCCTGAGACAACACACTGAATTATGTTGAAAATTGATCAAAAATTCCAAAAGCATAAGTGTCTTCACTGACATTCAGCACTGTCTACACTGCAAAAATCAAACTCTTACCAAGTGTATTTTTGTCATTTCTAGTCAAAATATCTCATCACACTTAAAATCAGACATAACCACCTAAAGCAGGGGTGTCAAACTCGTTTTCTTCCGGGGGCCACATTCAGCCGAATTTAATCTGAAGTGGGCTGGACAAGTAAAATAATAGCATGATAGCCAATAAATACTGACAACTCCAAATTTTTTTAGTGCAAAAAAATAACTTTCAATTATGCCAATATTTACATTTACAAACTATCCAAACAAAAAGGATGTGAATAACCTGAAAAAAAAAAAATGCAATTTATTAAGAAATATAAGTACAATTTTATCAATATTATGCCTCGACTTATCATTTACAGGCTACATGTGCATTACAGATCAGATCTACAAAGGCACAAAACATTTAGTAACAGGCAAAATATTGTTAAAATTGCACTTAATTTTCTTTAGACATTTCAGGTTATTCACATTATTGTTAAGGAATAGTTTTTTATTCTAAATATTTTCATAATTTAATGTTTTTGCACTAAATCAAACAGAAACAATTGGTGTTGTCGTTATTTATAGGTTATAATGATATTTTTGAGTTTGACGCTGTAACTTGCACTTTGCCAATTCATCCCACGGGCCGGATTGGACCCTTTGGCGGGCCGGTTTTGGCCCCCGGGCCGCATGTTTGACACCTGTGACCTAAAGAGTAATTTTTCAGTGAGACATAAGAACTTTTTCTCACACAATAGATCTTGAAAATCTTATTTCAAGAAATCTTACCAAGATCATTTTCACTTGTTCCATTGGCAGATTTTTTGTTTGAATTAAGCAAAAAAAAAAAATTCTTGAATTAAGCAGAAAAAAAATCTGCCAGTGGAACAAGTGAAAATTATCTTTATAAGATTTCTTGAAATAAGATTTTCAAGATGTATTATCTAAAAATAATATCTTATATCTCACTTACAAGTTGCTCTTTAGGTGATTATGTCTTATTTTAAGTGTGATGAGATATTTTGACTAGAAATGAGAAAAATACATTTGGTAAAAGTTTGATTTTTGCAATGCATCCACATTTTGTTGATATGTGAATCTTAAAGACATCCAAAATTTTTAGGTTCTTTCCAAAAAGAAGACACACCACACATCTGGGAGCCTTGGAGAGCACTGCATCACTGTCCTGTCACTGCAGTCAAACACACCAAGACACATCATGTCTGATATTTAATCAGCTAAAGAATGACCTCTGACAGCATCCAGCCCATTAGCAAGGCAAGAAATAACATGCATATGTCATTCTACCATTCTGCCACCTCATTGCAAAGTATGGTATATCACAGCTCTGGCCAACTGTGGTAATGCTCTTTTCTGTTTTTTTCCTCCAGCTGTCACTTATCAAAGTTGTGTAGAGTTCTGGCAGTGTCCCCGTCTGTCGTCATTGGGTCAATAGTGGTGATATGTGTGCGTGAGGTATGGAGTGATTTTCTGGAAAACTTAATTTTGCAAGCTTTACTAGATCATCGAGGGATAATGCTTTGAAGCACTGTGTCTGTATGTGCTGCCCTCCATCAGACATTGGTAGCATGTTAGTGATGTGTTAGCATGCAGGGGCACATCCCTTGCCTGGGGTAAAGCAGAGGACAGACTATTTAAGTGTGGCAGCTTGGCAGTAATGCTGCTGGTGTGCTGTACAGTTGGCAGGAATCTGGAGTGCCTTTCTGCTGTGAGTGACAGCATGGCACAAGAGGTTTAGACTGGAGGTATGACAAGACCTTTAGCTCATTTCCTATGTGGAAAAGACAAGCGTCAATGTTAGTTTTATGACTGTCGCACACCCATAACATTAGCACCAGACTGTAACGGAACAAATACACAGTGTATTATTAATGAAGCCTATATTCAGGGATTCAATATATACATGGACTCAATGTTGTTGGCAAACATGTATCTGAATGTATAGTAACACATGTATTCCAGGTGCAAAATATCATATTTGTGTATATTTGTGTGCTCCCATGGAGTTGCATTGGAGTCTTTTACTTGCATTTTTATTTCTTAGCTAGTGTCATGCACTGTTACCACTGTAGAGGAGCTGAAGGGAGGCACTGTAGCGCACAGAATGAGCAGATTTCTCACTAAAAGAATATCCTACCCGAGTTTTCGATAAAGAAATACATCTATGGGCTTTTATCATTGATGTCACTGAGTCAGGGATGAATATATACTTAATATATGTGAGTTTTTTCACATATTTTAGATATTGCACTTTTAAAGTAAATGGGAAAAAAAGATAATTATTGCTCAATATGAAATAATTTACACACCACATTCTTTATGAGACAGGAATAAAATCTGTTTTTTATTTGTTTATTTATTTATTTTATATATTTATATATATATATATATATATATATATATATATATATATATATATATATATATATATATATATATATATATATGTTGCAGTTCATAAGGTTAAATTAGGGTATTTTTTACCATCAATTCCATGCTCTTGTTTTCGGAACAGCCTCCAAATCTAGTAAACAATATAAGTCATCTTTTTTCTTTCTTCACATTTTCTACCTACTCTCCTGACTCATCTGCAGTATAAACATGCAATTATATTGAAATAAACTTCACCACAAATGGTCAATCATCTTAAGTCTGTTTGTGAAGTCCTTGAATTGTTTATCCGGTGACAGTGATATACAAGCCCAGTTAATCACTGTATGTCTACAGTACTGTGCAATGTACTCGTCTAGACAGTCCAGTATTAGCATGAGCAGGAAGGGGAACAGAGGTGGAAATGGTAGGGTTTGTCTGTAATATTGACTTTAGAAGGAAAAAAGCTTTCATGGAACATATGTTAGAATAGGTTGTTTTCTTTTATATTTTATTGTATTTTTTTATTCAGTGCTAGACAAACACTGTGATATGGGTAGCAAAAAATACAAAACAAATCTGACATACTAATTCATAAACTTCAAGACGTAGAAGTTCATAGACACCAGAGAAGAGAGAATAGTTCATAGACATTAAGTAAGATGGGTGTGAACAGAGGGATATATACAGGTGAGTTTGTGTGCGTGTGTGTGTGTGTGTGTGTGTGTGTGTGTGTGTATCATTATTTATGATTATTTTGTATGGGTTGGGCATATTCAGGGTGAGACAGAAGAGGGAATGAAAACAAAATTGACAGTCTAATAAGTAAAAGGGTCAAAAGAGGTGAGTGTACAAAAACGAGAAATCAGTTAGGGGTTTTAAATAATAGTATAGAGAGGAAATTAAAGAAAGAAAGAAAGAAAGAAAGAAAAGGCAAAAAAAGCAAAATCAATAATACCAAATACAATAATAGTGAGCCTTTTCTTTACCCCTCTCTCCCCCTTCTCTCCTAATAGTTTGTTTTCTAACGTCTCAGTTATTTTACATATGTTCAAAAAAAGTAAATTACATTAAAAAAAAGATTAAGTGTAATTATCTAAACTTTTAAGGTAATGCTTCTGGTTCATACAAATACCAGATAAATTGCATGGAAGTGGTTCATGAGAACAAAAAGTATGAAAGCCACTGGCAAGAGCTGATGAGATGGGATCAGACAATGAATGAATGAGGCCCCAAGTATGACCCCCGCTGCCCCTCAGACGGGTCAAAGGTCTGCACACCAAGAAGCAGAGGTCAATTTATCAAGAGAAATGTGTATAGGTAGCCTGCTGTGTTTCTGGCTGTTGCAAAGCTGCTCCCTTCCACACTTCTAATCTTTAACTGATTGAGGTCTGGTTAAACAACATTTGTCTGGAGCTCCTGGAACATATCAGACCATGGACGGTTTAGCTTGTGTTAGTCTGTTTGGAAACCCAGCTCTCTGCCTTATTAAATATTAGCAGGATTGAAAGAAAATCTGTCAGTCCTGTTTTTATCCCTAACCAGGATTTGCTCAATGGTCTTCTATGATACTGTAATTTATTTCATAAATCTCACTTTGCTAAACTGCCAAAACTTTTCAAAAACTTGCAAGTAAACACAGATAAATCCCTCTCTCCATCTCTGTTCCCACAAATTACTTACACCATATGAGGCTCACATGCATGCATGAGAAATGTACATGTAATTCATGATAAATTACAAACATGGTAACCTAAACATTCAAAACCAAAACCAGTCATTGTCAGGGAAGATTATCTTATACATCCATATCTGGATGAGTCTGGTGTTCTGTTAGCACTGCAAGAACCTCTAAAGCATTTATATGTGAAAATATTATCTCAGTCCATTTTGTAATTCAAACCTTCTAAGGCAAACCAAATATTTTTCAGCATATATTTGCATATCTGAATTTAATGAACTGAGCCACATTTTCACTAAGCAGCCCATATACTAAGAATAAGAAATACACATTGGGTTTCTCTTGTTGTCAAGTAACAGCTGGCAAAAGAAAAAAAACAACATACGGGAGAACATACAGGGCAGTGAACATTCAGATGTAGCATTGGGCAACAAACTCCTGTTTTGTTATTTTAAGCGTTCTTGTTCTTGTTCCAAATTCTGTTTCACTTTTCAGATGGTTGGGTGTTTTAAGACAGAAAACAGCCACAGTAAAACCAGAAATCAGACTCCTTTTCCATGCACTTGTCAGTAGTTGCGTAAAAGACCTACTTCATACTGTCCAGACCAGGTCAGATCTGTCAGAGTTTAGTCTGAAATGCATTTTAACAAACAACAATCTGAGCACACATAATAATATAACATACTTTATACCTGCAAAAGCTTTAGTAGCAAGAGAAAAAGTGATTTCTGCATCAACCTTCATTTTATAATAGAGCCATCTCCATTTAACATTTGTACTTCACAATATTAAAAAAATAAAAGTCTAAATTATTATAGAGACTTTAGAAGAAAAAAAAAAGAATTCTGATCTTATACCAAAGAGGTCAATGTGTTGTACTGTAAACATGTGCAGGCAGGGTCAGACTGTGAATATATGTGACCACTAGAGGGAGTAGTGAGTCAAGTCTCCCATGGTGCTAACAACCAGTGTTGCCAGACATATGATGATTATCATATTTGTTCGATAATTTCACCCTCTGTACAATCAATAATTCCAAAAATCCCATATATATATGATAATTTGACCCCTTCAATACATGGCTATTAGCAAACACAAACAGGATACAATGCGCCTGATGTTGCGCATTGTCTAACGGGCCTCTTTACAGCCAATCAATGCATGAGTGACGCACGATGTAGCATGGTTTCAGCAGCTCAAGTAAAGTGTTGTTTGAAGAGACACCTGATTTTCATTTTTGATTAGAGTGTTTTAAACACAATAAAACTGTAAAACAACTGTCTTCAGCAAGCTCTTCAATTATCAAGCATTTTAGTAGTTTAAATTGATTGACAGATGTTTATTCCTGATGTATAAACAGATTAAGTCTCAAAATATTTATGATACAGGACCTTGATACGTGATGATTAAGAAGATGGTTCAATCTGACTGATTTTCTGGGCTGTTCAGTACGGTGGCCAACAAGGACCAAACCCATTGCAACATTTAGAGAAAACAGCTGCAAGTACAGAAACGATGCAAATTCACAAACTCAAACACAAGTCTAAACGAGGCACAAAAAGAGGAAAGCGGTGAAAATGAAAAATGCGCTACCAGAAACAAAAACACATGCATAATCATCAAATGCTCTGCAAATAAAGAATCGATGCAAAGAAAACATCTTCAAACAAAAAATACTGCATAACCAGCCACTACAACGGAAGTGCTCCAAACCTGTAGGTGGTGCTGTCAGCAGAACAGGTCAATGCAGAGACACACAGGATGAAGAGAGAGACGGAAAACAGTTGACTGACAGTGTTTCAAACTACAGTGGGAACTAACTGAAGTTACGCTGAAGCGTGTAATGTGACTTTTATTAAATTGTATTTGACACTAGTCTGTTGTCTATAAATGCTGGCTGGGTGCAGGTTTGGAGCACTTCTGCTGTAGCATCGTTTCTTTATTTGCAGAGCATTTGATGATTATGCACAGGGCCGTAGCACCATATTCTGGGCCCATACACAAAAAGTCCTGATGCCCCCCACCCCCCGGCACACGTTCACCCATCTGCCAAGGGCCTTACCCACCAAAACAATGGCTATATCACAGGGCTAACATTATGATTTAACCATAATTCGCAAATCTGCTTAAGCTACTGTATAAGAAAACACAACCACACAAGACTGTATTTACCCATTATATTTCCTGAATGAACAAGAATGGGAAAAATTTTTCAATAGCCTATAATAATATGTCATAAAAGGTAACTAAACAAAATATGACTCAATAGTCATTTTCCTGTAAAGACACAAAAAAGGCAAAAACAAATAGATTTGAACAAGTATTCCAAAAATTAAAATAGCACAATTCTATACATTCCAGTTTACTGTACAGAAAATGCCCACTGATGGGTCTTCTTGCTGGCAAAATTCCTGATGAGGTTTTTAAAGTCCAATGTTCTTGCCAGTGTGCTTTCAATGGAGAGAACAGCCTAACAGCAAGGTGCGTTTCTCAAAGTTCGTGTGGAGTGAACCATTTTGCGCTTTTCTTAAGGGGTGTTCTTAGAGTAGTGACAGCAGTCTTTACTTTTTTGGAATACAATAATATACCAATTTATAAAATGTGATGCGTGAAGCTTGCATATAGGTCGATATTTATCATGTAATGTAGTTGAACAACAGGAAAAAAAATACTTAAAAAAAAAAAAAAAATCTTAACTTCCCATAGCCCCCCCCCCCCCCCCCCCCCCCCCACACACACACACACACACACACACAGCTCTGTAGGTTAACACCCCTGATCAACGGCCGTGATTATGCAGGTGCATTTTTTCATTTGCACCACGTTCCTCTTTTTGTACCTCGTTTAGACTTGCGTTTGACTTTGAGAATTTGCATCGTTTCTGGACTTGCAGCAGTTTTCTCTTAACTGAGACACATTCGGCAGTTGCAATGTGTTTGGCCCTTGTCGGTCACCGTAGTTCAGTGCAGTGGCTCATCCTCTACAGATGGGGGCGCTGTTCTGTTAGCGGCAGCTTTTTTCCAACAGTGCTGTTATTTAAAGATAAAACTGCATTATAAGCTACACGTCTGTGGTAATTTTTTACTGAAGCAAAAAAAAAAAAAAAAAGAAAAAGTTTTACTGTAGCAGGTGGTCCTGAGCAGTGTGAGAATGGGTATGTATGATAATTTTCTTCAAAATATGGTAATTTTAAGCCGCTGATATGATAATTTGTTATCTCCCATCTGGCAACACTGCTAACAACTAGCTAACAGTAAGGCCAAGCCAAGGATGGAAACTGGGAAGAAACAACCTTCACAGTCAAAGAAAATAACAAAATGATAAAAAATAAATAAATAAATAAATAAATGGTGAAGTTTGATTCTAATTTTAGCATTTCTTCTAAACTTGTGAGTTTGATATGGAAATTTATGAAGGTATGAACTCACTACGTTACACTCCGTTACATTTACATTAGGGTGGCTGAGTGTGCTATTTATTAATATACAGGGTGGGGAAGCAAAATTTACAATGAACATTTAGTTGTTTTTTCTCAGCAGGCACTACGTCAATTGTTTTGAAACCAAACATATATTGATGTCATAATCATACCTAACACTATTATCCATACCTTTTCAGAAACTTTTGCCCATATGAGTAATCAGGAAAGCAAACGTCAAAGAGTGTGTGATTTGCTGAATGCACTCGTCACACCAAAGGAGATTTCAAAAATAGTTGGAGTGTCCATAAAGACTGTTTATAATGTAAAGAAGAGAATGACTATGAGCAAAACTATTACGAGAAAGTCTGGAAGATACTGTTAAAGAAGAATGGGAGAAGTTGTCACCCGAGTATTTGAGGAACACTTGCGCAAGTTTCAGGAAGCGTGTGAAGGCAGTTATTGAGAAAGAAGGAGGACACATAGAATAAAAACATTTTCTATTATGTAAATTTTCTTGTGGCAAATAAATTCTCATGACTTTCAATAAACTAATTGGTCATACACTGTCTTTCAATCTCTGCCTCAAAATATTGTAAATTTTGCTTCCCCACCCTGTATAGTTTAGACTAAAATTGTGACGGTGAAGACCATGCACAACTCAAAACAGATTTTTAGTGCAGTTATTGACAACATGAACTGGAGGTGATTTGTTGATTAGTTTTACTGTGGCTGTTTTCCATCTATATCAGAGATAAGCCAACAGAGCTATGATGTCAACTATCAGCGAATGCAGCACTTGAAGATTGTAAGATAGCAATGTTATTTTGACGGACTGAGAAGGAGAAAACTTGATGATACCATAATACAGATGTGTGTGAAAGATTAGCCTCACACTTTACTCAGTGACTGATACAGTCTATGGTGTTAATTTGTTGATGATTTTTTCAGCTGTGTTTGCATTCTGGTTCATGATGACCTTACTCTCCCTTTGATAGTCGTGAATATAAATACTACATATTACCCCTTTAGATTAGATTAGAGTACATTCGACTTTATTGATCACACAATGTCACTTCAATTTTTGGAGGTGGTTATGAATACGTTATAATTCAGGTATAAATACGTAATAAGAGTAGATACACAGATTATAACAGAGGATAACTTTTAAGTGACGAAGTCAATTTCACAAAAATGTAGAACAGCAAAACAAAAACTTTTTTATTGTTGTGGCCCTCAGCTGGCCTCTTTACTTAAACTGTATGATTGATTGATTGATTATTGTCAAATTTCAACAGAACTGAACAAACAATAGAACTGTCAAAAACAGCTTTAATTGAAGGTGTTCACTTTGAGCTGTTTTCTTGCCTAAATTTAACTATTAGCTAACCTTTTCATGTGGTGAACAGATGAAAATAGAGATGTTTTGTGCTGTCACATTATCCAATTAGTGGTCAGGAAAAGAATTTTCTCAGCAGCCGCATACATGTATTTTTCAGAGTTCATGCTACTAGTGTTGATGAGTATACACTAGTGGCTGAAAATGCCTTTGTGACCCAAAACAAGTGTGTTTTTTTCCTGGAACAGAGCTTGTTTGTTGGCAGAATGGGTTGATTTTATTGACTTCCAAAACCTCAGTGTTGACATCCAGTTCTCCCCACAGAGTCAAAGCGGATCCTGCCCTGGTTTTTGTGGAATTGTTAGTCCAGTAATTATGGACGCATGAAGTGACATACAAAGGCAGAGGAGGCTACAGGGGCATGAAACAAACAGACGGCACACACACACCAATCTTATTGGCATTCCCTGTATTTATGCCACTCTGGCGTCAGCATGGAACTGTAACATATTAATGGTTTTATAGTTTACTGGATTTTCATACGGCTTTACAAGTATAGAACTAGACAAAGGCATCTTTTTGAGTTAGGCTGCAGTGTTTCTGACTGACCTTAAAAACATGTTGAAGTGTTCTTTAGGAAAACACTGAACCCTAAGTTGCTAACAGTGACTTTGTTTAGGTGAATATGATATAATGTAAAGCACTTTTAGTAGCATCAAGGTAGAAAATAGTTGTAGAAATGAACACCTGTATGTTTCGTTTTGTGACACTGCTTTTTCTATTCTTGGTTTTATGTCTACAATCTATTCATCTATAGGTACAGTATGTGAGTGTACTTATGTTTGAAATCTCTGGAAAATGTTTCACTGTCAGCTAAAGTCAGCCTTCAAGGTTGTTAATCAGAGTTTAGGAGAAATGTAAACTTTGTGACATATCTACAGATGGATTAACAGGGGATTTTGACACAGGTCACTGATAGTACCGTGAAAAGCAGACAGAGTGATATAGTGTAGGTTAACAGGTTAACTGATACTTCTGCCAGAAGGAATAACACATCTGGAGCAAGCATTAGGTCCAAAACCCTTCCACCCTCATCTTCCCACTCACATTCTTAGATTTGACAATGACAAACACATTCTGCATGTTAGTGTGTGTGCAGTGGGTGCAGGGGAACTGCAGTCAAACTTGTTAGTATTAAAGAGACGTTTCACCCTCCACACCTCTCCTCACTTGATAAGAAATGGGTGAGTTCAGACAAGGACAGGTTGTTAATGTGAAGAAACATTTGTAAGAGACTAAAATGCTGCAAATGACACACACCTGATTGTAATTATTCAAGACAGAAATAGAAATACACCCAAGGGTCTTAATTCGAGGATATGTAGTAATTTCTCTAACATTTAGTGTGAACAAAACTCATTTCATCATGTGTCTTAAATCAAATGGGTGTTTCTACTCATTCTTTTCAAGTTGGATGTTTGTTTAACAGATTGTCTTGAAATTAATGTCAGGGTTCAAATACGAGGGCTGCCTTTTATTGATCACAGACAACCTTTTTTTAAATAGGATTTTGAGTAACTCTTACTGGTTTGGAACCACTTCAAAGCAAACTGTCAAAAAATGGGGGCAGATAGTTAAGTGCCACATTTCCCTTAGCAGAAGTGCTTGGTGGTCCTGCCCTAGAGCAGGATGGGAACACTCTAATTCAATTTACATGTCACTATTCATATTTCATAAACATGGAGTCATACACAGAACAATATGTACAGTGTCTCATATATACAGACGTCACACACTCTGACATGCTCCACGCACATTTACACCCACAATTCCACTGAGAAAAGTTGTTTTTCCAGTATTGGTGTATTTTACATGGATTTTTTCCACTAAGAAAATCCAAAATATTGTCAGTTTTGATGCACTCTCCAGTACTCCTTTTCCTAACATTGATCAAACTCAGCTGCTTTTCCAGATTTTCACCATTATGTTGAGCTTTGGTGCTGAATGAAACCTGTCTTACATCTCTATGTGGGCATAAATCACAAACCAGTGACCTAGAAGGACCAACCGTAAGTACATGTTAAAGGCAGATGTTTAGTCTATGCTAGTTGCCATTTTTGTTATATCTACCTCTATTTTGTCTGCAGTGATCTTAAGCATGTTTGAGGTTAGGCCTGGTTTCTCAATCGTCTGTCTTAAACCCCTCTACATAAATACTTATACCACTGTGAAGTATGATGAATGACAAAGTACAAGAGACAAGATAGGTATTTCAGTGTTCTTTTTGTCCTGGGCACATACAGAATGTGCAAAACACACCTCAGAGCCCACTGACACAAGCACACAATATACATGCACTTCTCTATACTCCCCCTTACGCACACCTGTAGATTAGGTGACGGTTACCATGATGATGAATGGGAATACTCAGGAGGCCAGATGGTCACTTTCACATATCACTCCTGAAGTGTAATCCATTCCTCTTTTTCACCATCTGTGACTTGCAGAGCACTGGCCTAGACTGGTTTTCCCATCATTTAGTCTATAACTTAGAAATATGTCCTTAGAACTGAATCACAGGAAGTAAAAAAAAAAAAAAAAAAAAGCCAAAATGTTGGCCACATAGCTTCCTGAATAATGACTCTGTGCCCAACTGGGCTTGGCTGACCCGCTGTGGTTTCTGGAAATATATTTGGCAAAGAGAGAATGGATTTATCATGCTCTGGTGCCACAGACACTCATGCGAGTCAAGCACCTACTTAAGGCCTCACCTGAGGGTTGGCAACCACTCAGTCTGAGAGAGACGACATAATGGAGTGTGACAGCATATATACAGGCCTCATTCCACTTAACGAATCATACGAACGAAATCATAGACATATGTTAAAACTGAATGCAAGTTAAATCATATGTGTGAAGGTGAGCACAGTGGTTTTTATGAGAGTGGGTGTGACAGTCTGTTTTATACAATAATGTTCGCACTCGGCAGACCCACTTGGAAGCCAACCATAACACACCTGGCTTCTTAGTCAAAGTAGTCTACGTCTCTCCCTGTGACTCCCTTTTTCTCTGTGTGCTATCACATACAGAGCAACATGAGCTCCCTGACAAAATCTGCAAACCGCAAAGATTAAATAAATACTTATGTGTCTTGAGTTTTTGTTTCCTAGCCGTTCTAGCAATAACATATAATGTTAGCACTGTAGTACAGCAAGAAAGAAAGTGCTACTACCTGCCTTGAAATTTGTATTGATATTTCTGCAGTGGCTGTGGACCATGGAGACGAACCTCACCGACCATGTGATAACCACCTGTGTAAACGGTGGGGCATCCAGTGGTTCCAGACCCTGAATCCTAGGAGTTTTGTGCTGCAAGAGACCAGACCAGAGACCTGACCTTTCCTCGGCAGTGGTGAGCCCTGCAGGTGGTCAATGTTAGACATACACACAAAGTTTCAAGCACTAATACATTTATACACATGCACCCACTTAAGTCTGTTTTGCCTCTTAATCTCTATATTTCCTTTTCACGTGTATTTTGTTTCACTGCAAAACAGTAAAGTTTAATACTGCAAAGAAAAAATAAAACTCTGCATTTATTCTATATGTTGCGAGGCAGGAGGTGTGTGTCTGTCTCAGCGGGTCAAACGGGAGGTGAGAGGGGCTTCTGTTAAACAGGGACGGATATTGACACAGCATTAACATGAATGAAAATATTTTTTGTGGTCAGAGAGCATGAAAGAACCACCGCCAGACGTTTGGACATGACCTATTCAAACAAACCCTAGACATCAGCACTCAATCAAAAAAGTCTTTTCACACACTTCTAAAGCAATAGCGAAAGGTAGGAGGCTTGTAGTGATGTGATGGGCTGCATGTTACTGTTTGTGACCATCTTTTAATGTGAGGAAAATGAGAATTCAGAGTTGTACTACTGCAGAGTCAATATCTACAATGCTGTACTTGGTTTTGCAGGAGTACCAGAGCTGAATGTAAGATGACAGAATTTCAATGGGGATGAGTAAGTGGGTGTGTGGCTGCAGTATTTAATATGTGTAGAAGTGCTGCCTGGGAGGGCCCCTTGGTACAAGCTACTGGCACAGTCAGAATCATACTAATGGACACATCAAGGGCTGAAAGTACAACACAAATCAGGAAAAGGGGAACGAAAGTATTAACAAAGTGAGGAAGGGATCGTTAAAAGGAGGTGGAGGTGGGGGACTGGGATCTGTTGTTGTTTCTGGTCTGAGGCAGATTTCTGACTGATTACTGCTATTAGAGTGGGTGAAGGAAAGAGGGACCCATTCGGTCACAGGAGGCAATGTGAGTAAGTGGATTCTGTGCCCACTAGCGTATGTGCATTAGCCCCTTTAAATGGCTATTAATCTGAGGTGGAGGCTTAAAAGATCGGAAATGAAAATCTTCGAGGGCAGCTTCTTTCAGGATGCAAGGCTGAAATATGCTCTCACATAAATGCCTGCAGTTCAAACTGATGAAATTGTGTGTTACAGCCAGTCAGATAGTGTCAGCTCCAGGAAACCTGACAATGAACAGTTGTCTCACCCTCAACAACAGATGAAAGTCTATAATTGCACCAGGCAATGGAAACACACAGATAGTATGTTAGACCTCCACACATACAAAGTCCTTCTGTTCTGGCAAGAAACAGGTGCAACGTGGGAGTTGAAGTCATCAGATCTCAGGGTGGTGCAGGGGAGGGGCGGGGGCAGCTGCTACAGTTGAATGCAATCAATTCCAGTTACTTTATGTATCTTAATTTACTGGTTTACCATTTGTCCCTCTTCCGCTTTTCATTTGCATAGATATTCAACTGCATGTATTTGTTTACTATGTTTGTATGTGAGTCTGAAATACTGACGCAGCTTTAGTTTACTGTCAGTTATGAATGAGGATTAAGAATTGAGAAATGTTTTAATTAACTCCCTGGTTTTGTCATTTAAAAACCAATTATTCCACAATGTGAACCAGACACATATTCGGAAACAACTGAGGAAACATCTTTTTTTTTCTCCAGACTGATGGAATGCTTCCATGTTGGGGATCAGCGTGACTTAAGGTTGGTGTCACCACACCATCATGAGAAAGAGACACAGAGAAACAGATGTATTTCAGGGCTTTACGGGAGACAGACGTCGCTTTCCGCCAGTAACTAGATGCCTGTGGGACTTTCCTGTGGGATGCGTACAAATTCAATAATGAATCCAGTCACATCATGGACATTTCCTTGACTGTCTGTATTTGCTAATAACATGTAGACCTTGAGGCAAAATAAAGTACAGGAAAAGAGTGAGAGTAAAAATGTAGAGGAAAAAAAAAGCTTTGCAGGACTAGGTATGATACAAGGACACAGTAATAACTGGGTTTTGCCAAACTAAGAAGTATTGGAGATGGGTAAACAAAAAAACAGCAGGAGAGATTAAATGTGCAGGGAAGGAAAAAAATAACTGCCACAACAGAAACTTGTCCATGAAATCCATGGTAACAGCAATAATGAGTATCCACACAAAAGAGAGCAGTAACTGAAAATGAAAGAAGTGTCATGGTTAAGAGGTTGGAAACCTTGGCTCAGGTCCATGTTAATGTAGTGGAGGTAGGAGTGAAAAGATGGTGGTGAAGGAGGAGGGCAAGGGGAGAGGAGAGGCAAGGGGTGGTCTGTAGAGTGACATGAGAGGTAGCATTTCTCTGTGGAGTCGTACAGAGTCTGCCTGAGAGACACAGCACATTTCATCTGGCAGCTGCCTGGAAGAGAGAGAGAGAGAGAGAGAGATCTCAAGACAATCTAGGGGGAACAGGCAATTTTCAACCCTTCAAACTGCTCTCCCTACATTACTAACCACACACACAGGCTTATCCACACGCACACGCCACACCATGGCAGGTGGACGCTGCCCAGATGAGTAGCGGTGGTAAAAACCCATCTTAACTGACTCACTGGGGTTTGAGCTGAGGTTTGGATCCTCCCTGACTGTTGGAGCGTGAGCAGAGTTTGGAGCAAGAGCTTCACTTTCTTCCCCAGTGCAGAGAGACTGCACGCCAGGCACGAGGCTCTCTACTCCTCCCCTCTCCCACACTGCCTTTTCCTGGGCTCCCGTCCAGAGAATGACTGGCTCCAGTGGACCCAAGAGGAGGAATCCAGCCTGAAGATACTGTGCAGCAGTTCCTGCTCTGCCTGCCTGCCTACTGGGACAGACAAACACGTTGAGCTTTTATAAATCAGCTGCTTCAACACCTTTGTTGGATTCATAGATTTTATTTAATTTTTTAATTTTTTTTTGTAATTCTTTCATCACATCTGAAATAGTCTATCTGAGCTGGGCATACAGACAGACAAACAAACAGACGGACTGACATATGGACAGAGAGCAGTGAGCACTGCGGCGTAAATGTAGCAACTGGACTTCTCTTCTCCCTGGTTACTAAAACCAAACAAGGATAATAGCCAGAGCACTATCGTGTCCACCGAGGTAGTGGGTGGATGCAGCTTTCAGCAGACTGCTATAGGGGAAACCAGAGACTGTATAGAGATACCTTCAGCTAATTCACATGGTGATCATCAAGAAATGGACTGTTACCTGGCAGATCCTTGTTGGAATTCTATACCAGAGACTATTTTCCTATTAAACATCTTTAACAGAACAAAGAACTGTTGACTGTCTTTTCTTAGACTTTGCTGCTCATGCTGAGTGGACTTGAACGCTTTTTGTGTATATGAACGTGGACTGTGTGTTTTGATGAGGATGGCAGAGTGTATAAGGACTATGCTTCTGACAGTGATGCTGTATTTGTCTCTGTGGGGTTCAGCTTGCACAGCCCACAGCATCTATCCAAGGATACGGCTCTCCCACAAAGGTAAGAACCATCAAGTGTGTGTTCTTTTGTGTGCATCTTTCTTTTATTTACTTTGACCAGAAATAGATCATTTGGGCACCGTATTATAATGATGTTAAATCAATATAAATGCCTTACAGTGATGCAGAACAGTCACCGCAGCCTGAATGGAAATACGGTTCTCTGCAGAGTACCTTCACAAACTGAGAAGACTGAATTTACTTAAGTGATATTCACACCATTTTAAAATAAAGTGTCATAACATAAGGTGTAAGGTGAAGTCGTTTGAGAAATGCAGCCACTGTGAGTGAGTAAAAGAAGCAGCAGGTTATCATTAACATAATGAAATGGTCAGTGAAGATTTATGTTTCAGCCTCAGAGTCAAGAAGTGCCTTTTAGACTTTGATCTGAAAGAGTGAACCTCTGTTTTGACTTTGTGCAGAGCACGTTGTTCACAGTCGCAGTTGGGTGTTCAGGGAGCTTCCATGTAGTTTGTTTTGGTCCCTCAGCCATGGTGGCTGAGAATCCACAATGTGTCTTTCTCTCATGCCATAGTGGCGGAGCGGCGGAGGGTTTTTTTAAGGCATGGGAATAGATAGAGTTGTGTATGTGAGTAAGAGAAAAGTGTGTGTGCCCATGTTTATGTGTGATCTGTGATTTGGATGTGCATGCACTGGTATGTGCACTGATTGTTGTGTATCTGTGGGACAATAATGAGGGTTTTATCTGTGTAGATAAATCTCTTGAGTAAACATTGCCGTTTTCTCACAGTTTCTTTGATCTCTATGGCAACAGAAGGTGATGATTCCGCATAAGCCTGTTAGTCATGGTTGAATATAGGTGTGGAATTTGGATGGTCAATAACTCATAAATACGGTGCTGTTTCAAAATAGAGTCCATTATGAGAGGTGACAAGTCAGGTTATTGCTTATTCGCAGCGTATGTATTCGCTTAGGTGAATTACTGAAAGTTAATACAAACTTGAGCAGCAGTGTCTGATATGATCGTGACTTTCATATTTCACCCAATTCATTAACCGCCTGAGGGGGAAGCTGCTACAGTGATTGACAGCCCACCTCTCTCTCTCTCTCTCTCTCTCTCTTTTCAGTGATAAACCTACATGTTCTGGCTAGCACATAGCTCTATGAAAAGACTGCAGTTGGATCCTATCATTATGGAATGAAAAACATCTAAGCCATAATATATGCCTCATGGGCTCTGCCAGTGATTTTTTTGCACACACCCTTCACACACAAATACACTCACACACACCCACACACATATACACAGGCGGAAAAGTGTGAATTCTTTACACGCCAGTGACTTGGATGCAGTTCAGGGATATTGAGAGGGATGTGGTTTTAGCTATTCATCCGTAGGATTAGAATACCATCACAACATCTGGTATCAAAACAAGGTGGAAAAACCAGATTCCTCTTTTTGAGAGAAGGACTAATGATTGAAGGGGAAAAGTTAATAATGTCAGCATTGAAATATTTTTAAACTGCCTGGGGTCAGATGGGCACTGCAGATAGCACGTATGGGATCAATAACATCTCAATAAAATATCAGATCAACTTTCTCCTAGGTTCTGGGAATGTAGCTATTCCTTTGGGCATATTTATCATGTGTTTCAAGGACAACCTTACTACCATACAGTGAATCTCTATGTGCTTTGATGTTGCCCACATTTTACACACGCTGTGAAACGATTACTTTCTCCTTCTTTCATCTTTTCCCATCTTCTTGTCTAGACTTCTGGACCAGTGAATATTTTTACCAAATACACTTACATCTGCTTTCATCCTAGTCATCCTTTCATTTGCTCACACCCTCAATTAACTCCAGTTCCAAAAGGTTGTTACCTAAATCGCATAGAGTATTGCATTACAATGACAGACTCTCTGCTGTCTTTAGAGTGGAATTAACTGTAATCTGTGGCTGCACAGCTTCTATAGACTTTAAATACAGGCTATAGACCTCAATTGTTTGGATTTTTGGCCAATCAAACTCCAAAATTCCTGGATTATTATGAGTTGAAATGCCCCACAGTGAAATGTGCTCAAAATTTAGAGCATACTGTTATATCATACTGTATTGTACTATTTTTGTGCTTTTGGACACAGACCCATGAGATTTGGATCTGCACTGTCCACTGTTTTTGGCAGCAGCCACATTCAGATCTTCAGGCCTGTGGAGTGAAATGAGCTCTTCTTTTAGGAAAGCCATCAATTCTGCTGCTAATGAGGCTGTCGCACAGCTAGTATGTGTCAGAGTCACAGCAGGTTGGAGGTATGTGGCCATGGCATAGGCTCATTTCTCTGGCCTGTACAGCGCTATGGAGAAAGTGTGATGCAGCAGTTTTTTTGACCTAATCAGACCAAAGTCACTTCCAAAGTTCTACACTTTGCCATGGTGTTATTTTTGAAACTTTTTGCCAATACTGTGGATGAAATTGTGTTGGGCGTGTAATTACTGCCTTGTTACATTCACATTCATTCACTTAGAATTTGTCCATTTTTTAATTAATCCTTATAGACCTACAAATTATCCCATTTCACATCATCAGGTATCTTCATGTAGATGTTCATTAAAAGTTAGAGTAAAATCAAAGGTTATTATATCAAAACTGAAAATACTAGAAAAGCACTCGGAGAGTGCAGATCTCCGCCAAGGCAGATCAGCCCCCCACCCATCACCACCAAAATTTAATCATTTGTTCCTTGTGCCAGTATCAACTCTTCCTGAAAATTTCATCCAAATTCTTCCATAACTTTTTGAGTTATCTTGCTAACAGACGGACAAACAAACAAAAAATTGCCCCTGTCCCCCCCACCAATCACCACCAAAATTTTATCATTTGTTCTTTGTGCCAGTATCAACATTTCGTGAAAATTTCATCCGAGTCCATCTTTAACTTTTTGAGTTATCTTGCTAACAGACAAACAGACAAACCCCGATGAAAACGTAACCTCCTTTGCGGAGGTAAAAATGTAGGAAAAAAACAACAAACAAGAAGCACTCAGAGAGTGCAGACCTCCACCAAGGCAGATCAGTGCCCCGGATTTGGATGAAAATTTCAGGAAATGTTGATACTGGCACAAGGAACAAATGATTAAATTTTGGTGGTGATCGGGGGTGGGGGGGCCACTGATCTGCCTTGGCAGAGGTCTGCGCTCTACGAGTGCTTTTCTAGAAAAGACAGCGCAGACCTCCGCGCTCTACGAGTGCTTTTCTAGAAAAGACAGCGCAGACCTCCGCCAAGGCAGATCAGTGGTCCCCCCACCCCCGATTACCACCAAAATTTAATCATTTGTTCCTTGTGCCAGTATCAACATTTCTTGAAATTTTCATCCAAATCCATCCATAACTTTTTGAGTTATCTTGCACACAGACAGACAAACAGACAGACAAACCAGTGCTGACAAAAGCAGAACCTCCTTGGTGGAGGTAATGACCTTTTCAGCAAACTATATCATTAACTGAAAGTAAAACAAGCATCTACACCAGATTCAAACTACATGGGTTGTATTGGTGAACCAATGTTGCAGAAGGCGATGGTGTTTCCATGTTCACTATGGAGCCTCTGAACGTTCAAATGTCATATCTGATGCTGATGAAAATCTGAGAAACTGCATTTTACTCAAATTATTTCCGCATAATAATAGAATAAGTGGTTCACAACTATGAAACATTTTAGATCATAGATGCTTTTGGTGACCAGTGGCTGTGTAGGTACTTAAGGGTTAAACAGGATGAATTCCAAAGGGGTTAAACTTTATAATTTAAAGCGATAAATCCTAAAAGAAACCATAAAATATGCAAAGTGAATAATAGAAACAAGCCATACACTTCTCTGCTGAATTCACTGATGGGAGCTGTGATAAGACAAGTATATTATATATGTTTCCCAAAAAACTAAACTGACCACAAAATCTCTCAGCTTGTCTGAAAAAGACATGTTTACTTAAAAGTTGTAATGTAATAATCTGCAGTATAGAGTTTTTTCTTCAGTGGGTCTGTAAAGGTGAATAAAATGAAACTGATGATGATTTGATTTGACAAGGTTAAAATAATACAGTATATGCTGGCTTATATAAATAAATCCATGCATTTTCCCTGTTTCAGTCCAACTTTTACCTCTGAAAACTCAGAAACAAATGGTAAACGCTGTAAAGCCTTAGATTAATCTTACATAAAGGGAGTGAAGGGGAAACGTAATCTGTATTTTATTCACACTGGCTTGAAGAAACACACTAGTTAGAAGCAGATGATAAACCTTGGATTGTGTTTTGTCTTCTTTCAAGCATTTACTTTAAAATACTGACATTTGGGAGATTTACGCAGAGGGAGTTGAGGTACGTGCACGTGTGAACATAATGATTACTCAGCCAGCAATTAGTCTTGTATAAACCCCCGTCCCGTTGTAAGCTGTAATTTTAAACCCTTCTCCCCAGACAAGAAAAACCCTTCTCTCTATAGTTTACCTTGAAATGAAATGACTTTCTTCTGACAGTAAGGTCGGGGAATACCAGTATGGCCTTGAGTTCTGTCTGTCTGAAATGAAATTAAGGGGGATTTTTATTTTTATTTTTTTATTTAGAGACTTCCATTAATTTTCTTCCACCTACATGTGCACAGACATGTAATTAACATTTACCATGTTGGATTCTCGCCATAGAGCAGACACAGAGCTTATATCAAACCACTGGGAAATGTAAGGTTTGGAAATGATCGAATAAATCACACTTTAGGTCAGCAGGGAAAAGGTATATTCTTCTCTCCTTACTACACTCTCTTCCTTTTTTTCATTTTGTCTGTGGCATCCTTTCTTCTACTGTTGTGTTGTGTGTGTGTGTGTGTGTGTGTGTGTGTGTATGTGTACTTTCCAGTTCATTAATGAGATGTCTGAAGGGGAAGGCAGCTGGTGAAACTCTAATATCCTTTCTGACCTTTTTTTTTTTTTTTTTGCTGCGATCGGGGAGTGGAGCTGACTTAAGGCATGACAAAAGAAGAGAGTTCATGAGGAAGTCTTATGAGACTATACTGAAAAATAACAAGGTAGAAAGATGGAGAGAAACATTTCATCACACAGAAATGCTAGATGTGTTTTCAGTTATTTTAGTCTAAACAAGAGCAACAAAATATTTTTCCCACTTTTCATTCAAAATTAAGTTTAAGTTTAAAACACATTTATACAAATAGCAATTTTATGTGCATTTGAAACCTGTGCTTTATTTTCTCTGCTGAAACTACTTTAGTGCATATGTGCCTGTTTTACAGCTGCATGAAAATGAAAATGAATGAATTTTGAAATACGTGCATTGACACTTTAATCAATAACTAATTACCTTGAGTTGCAATATCACATCCCAGTCTTTCAGAGTTTAATTAAATGTTAACCAAAGCATAGCGCTCCTCGCTGACAGTATTTTCTAAAAAGCACTTTGAAACAAGTTGAATACGTGCCTTGTTTTAATAGGAGACTTATTTCTTTTTCTTGCCAATCAAAACACTCATGTCAGTTGTGACAGTATTTTCATTCTTTATAGCATCAGTTGAGTTAAAGCCATCCAATTTACCTCCACGCTCTATTGCAGACATACACTTTGTTCGTTCTCTCCTTTATCCTTCTTGGACAATCCATGTGGCTTTCATTTTGGTTCGTGACATCATTCCCCCCACACTAGGGGATACGGGAACACAAGGCCATATACCGATAATGGCATAACACCCCACTTCTCCCTACTCTACCCCAGGGGCTCCAAAGTCTCGCAGAGAGGCGCAAGCAGAACAGACTCCCTCCTTTTTCGTGTCCCCTTTAACTCCAGTTCACTTCAATAATTCTCTTTGTTTCTGTTCCAGCACAAATCCCATTACTCGGTGAGTAAATGTAGACCTGTTTCACTGGATATATGAGACTGCTCACCACAAGTTAAAATTTTGACATGAAAAGTGTTTTTCACATTGGCAAAAGATCAAATTATGATAACAAATTTAATTTATGTTTTTAAGTTTCCTGAGGAATGTTTTTATGATCTCCTGTGTGCATTTATCTTAGTTTCTTTGACTAAACATGAATGATTCCACTTCTACTGCAAAAAAGCCTATAATCAAAAGAAGGGTGCTACTGCACACATAAACACATTGTTTCCTCCCTGGTACAGAAAAACTATGTTTTCACACACAGATAAAGAGAAGATCAGAATGTTTATTTTTATTTCACGTCACCAAATCTTCTCAGGCATCTCTCAGCACTCCTCAGACAGCTGATGAAAGTGTTTGTCTTGAGGGAGTGCTTTTTCTCTGTGTTTTCCATTTGAAGTGGGATCACAGTAGGGCCATGTGTCTCCCTGGCTAGGCTGCTGATGGAGAAACACTCTCCTCCTCTTCTTAGCCCCTCAGCTGCAGGCTAAGGGGCCCTCGCTGTCTGCAGATGGCGAGAAAAAGAGAGGAGATAGAGACAGAGAGAGGAGAGGGTAAATGCGGAAATCCCCTCTTTCCCTTCTTCAGTCTGTCTCAGCCAAGCAGTGCCTGCAACTGTCTGACTAGTGCACTTAATGACAGAGGAGAAACCTTTTAAACAGTGCTGTGTGTTGTGAGATACCTCTCACTGTAGCAGTATCATCAGGACAAGCATTATACAGACTCTGTAATCATTTATAATTAAGCAGATGGATCACATCAAATCAAAGTGTTTAATGACATGATGTGGCAACACTAAATGTATAGTGTTCAAAGCTACACCAATTAAATATAAAAGTCACAGTAATATTTTGCTATCCATAAAATGTTTATTGGTGAGAGAGAGAAGCAGGAAACAGAGAGTTCTTGCACATGTCCACGCCTCTTTCTGTCCATATGAATCAGGTGCCAGTCATGGTTATTAACAAAGACAAGTGAATAGATGGAAAAAAGAGGTTCGGCTTATGCACTGTTTACTCCATCACTTTAAATAGCCGTCGAAGTCTATCATTTAAATAAGAAGCAGCACATTTGACTCCAAGTAAAGAAGGAGCTGATTGTTTCAGAGCCAGCCTAATTGTTGAAAAGTTGGAATGGATTGCATTGTCCTTGATCCAAGTTCAGTTTTGCTTCTTCGAGGTGACTATGAGGAGACAGAGGGGTGCCTGTGTGTGTCTGTGTGTGTGTGAGAGAGAAAGACAGATACAGAGAAAGAACTCCAAATGAGTGGATTAGATAATTACAGGAAGCATGTCTGAGCACTGGCAAGAACACCACTGCCACATCCCCTCAGTTTCTGCCACCCAGCCTCTGAGATTCAATGCTACTCAAACAAACATTCACTTGTCTCCACCATACATATCTTAATGGTAACAAAATATACACAGTCGCCCTCTGCGGATATATAATCCCATTTTAAACAAATAAAACCAATCATAGGGTGTATGCTGTTGCTATGAGTAATCACAGAAATGGGATAAACACTTTCAGTGTGTATCTGGGAGATCAAGTATCTCTAAAAACAAACAGATGCTAAAAAAACAAACCACGGCAACCCCCCACAACCTGTGCATGTAAAGACACCTCAGCATTATTTTAGCTTGTTGAAAGGTCAGAATGCATATAGTTGCGGGTGGTAGAATGCATTTTTACCCTTTGCATCCAAAGGGAGCTCATTAAGGAGTAGGCATGGATGGTTGAAAATGACAAGAGTCTAGCAGCCGGAGCTATTGGTATTGCAGAACGCAACCATGTTCCAGTGCTTGAATCTGGCTTTTCAAAAGTCTGCTAACACACACCAGATCCCACTTTTCTTCTTTTACAAGGACACCCGGTCATGTGTTAATGAAAGGGTTTTCAGGCCGGTGCAGCTCACAGGAAGTGCACGCCTCTGGGGTTTCATGCCTTATTTTAAACCCTTCACCCCCTAACAGGTATCAAAGATCAGTCTGTCAGATTTACTCATGTAGATAATTCAACCATTTCAATGCAAATATCCTGCATGTGTGTGGAAAATTGAAATACAACTTCAGCGATGCATTCATTTTGAGTATTTGTCTATTTTATATCTTCCACAGTTCATTGTTTTGTTTGATGTGAAATTACCTTCAGTAAGACTGAAAAGGAGTGGCAGTGGATCTGAGACTAATATCAGATTAGGAGAATGGTTCTGTTTCCTGTCTGATAAATGTGCTTCCTCCCAGTGATAGACCGTAGGGCACACATGCAGACACATGGCTGAACGTTGTCGAAGGTCATTACTGGTAGTACGCTACTGGTGCCTGGGAGGACGTGACCTACTCAGTGTACTCTTTTATACCATGTGAACCTTTTAATGAGGATAAAAAGCTACATATGTTGTGCTAGTGACAGTGGATCTGCATTAAGTGAGAGGAGGCATAGGTGCCACGTGACACTTGGAGAAGAGATGGGAAGATAACCCTGCTGTTGCTCCCTGCCAATCTCTAGGGAAGCTATGAATCAGAACCACATGTTGCAATATGCCCTTGGCCATGGGAGTTGTTAGGACTCAGGTTATTGAAGCAGAAACCCCTTAAGGGAAGGGTTTGGTCAATCTCGTTGGTTAGTACAGGCATGAGGCAAACTGAGAATCAATCCGTGAAATGAAAACCAGATACTATATGTGCCTAATTTTTTGTCCTATTCATTAGATTCTCTCTTTGTGGTGTTATCTTTGCAGAACTTTGGCAGCTGAACAGGACGTGGGTTTTCCAGGGACATGGAGCGTCTCTTCAGCCTCAGACCATGCTGCTGGATGAGGGGCATGAAAGACTTTACGTGGGGGCCAAAAACGCCCTGTTCTCTCTCAGCCTTGACCGTGTTAACACACACCACAGAGAGGTTCGTCTGTTTATGTCCCCGCTGTATGCGTATGCTATATTATACATTTTACAGACCAGGGCACAACAGTGACCTGTAAAATCTCATAAGTAGCTTAAAAGTGATTCTGTGTTGTTTTTTTTTTGTTTTTTTTTTTTATTTAACACGTGTTTAACCAGGAAAGACTCACCGAGATCGCCAAGATATTTTGATTAAAAATAATGCAGTTAAGACTATGGATCTAAAATAAAATAAAATAAAATAAATAAAACAAAACAAGGTAACACTTTCCAATAAGGGTCCCTTAATTAACGTAATTAAGTAATTACATATTCAACTTTTATTAATGCTTAATAATTTATTAACTAACTTTGAGTAGTAAAAATTAATTAGCGGCTTATTTAATGCATTAACTAATATGTTACCTAATGCTAAGTAATACATAATAATGATTGTTAATATATTATTGAACAGTTAATTCATGCTTAATAATGCACCAACTAACATTAATTAAGGGACCCTTATTGGAAAGAGTTACCTAAAATAAAATGAAATAAATTAAATTAAATTAAACCAAATAAAATAAAGTAAAATAAAATAGACCAGTGACTAAATCTCAGTTCCTCTCTTGCAGATTCAATGGGCCAGCACAGAATCTCAGATTGAGGAATGTTTGATGAAGGGAAGGGAAAAGGTAAGAAGCACCACTCCTCTTTTTAAAATATCACTGAATTTATGCCATCATATCACTAATTTAATTGTAAGATGATTTTTTTTAAGACAAAGCACAGATGGCTTTGCTTTAATGTGTAACTCCACACACTTTGTAATTAAACCCAGTGTAGTCTTGCCTCTACATCATGCAGCCATTGGTCAGCTGATATAGATACTGTCAATGCGTATGGATTGATTTCCATATCCCACTGTATGCATTAACCTTTGTTTAACCTAAAGAATTTATGTTATTGATGATGCAGTAAAAACCTGGCATTTTTTCATTACGCCAATTTGTCTCTGTGACCTCAATCCCCCCTCACTACTCTTCACCAAACTGCCTCCCCCTCCCCTTGTATGCACTCCCAACAGCCCGAGTGTGCAAACTACATCAAGGTCTTGCAGCAGTATAACCAGACACATTTACTGGTCTGTGGAACAGGAGCTTTTAACCCTATCTGTAGTCTGGTCAGAGTCGGACACACAGGGCAGGTAAGACCAAAGACGACCGTTTTAAAATATTTTTGCACACATTGTCTTTTTCCTGCTGTGAAAAAGGTGGTTGTTTTTGTGCATACCAAATGTTCACTGTAAGGGCCTTTCCACAAACGCTTTATTCCCCAAATGAAAGCACTACAGATGTCTATGTAACATAGCCAAATTCCACACTGTGCTCCTCCAGCCTGTTCTCGTATCTTTCTAGATGCTCATACATGGCCAGAAACTTCTTTATAGTGTATTATGTAATGTTTCAGCCAGAAGCTCCCAGAAATGTTAATATAGCTCGAACTGGGAAATGGACACTATTCAAAGACATGGACAGTGCTCACTTAACTGTATGATTATTTCTGCCCCATCTTTCTGTCTTTCCCCCTTTTTTGGGTGTTTGTCTATTAATTTTGGATAATATTTCATGTACATGTTAATACAGAGTTTCTGCAGGTCATTAAATAGCATTAAAAGTCATTAAATAGATTTTGTGAAAATTAAGGCCTTAAATGGCATTAAAAAGCATTACATTCAATGTCCAGAGGCATTAAAACATTCAATACACTTGATGAAGAAAAGGCATTATTATTCCCGATTTATTTTGATCATATAAACATTTAATCATTTTGATCGGAAGTATAGTGTGATGATTGACAGGTGAAACCCTTTAATTGGCTATTGCTTATGGCTGATACATGAAGTCACAACACCGGATGCTTGCTCATGCCGTGGCGAAAGAGTGGAGTATTAGCAAATGTCGGAAAAAATGGGAAAATGCAAGTTTCAACAGAAGTAATTGGAGGAGGAACTATTCAGAACCTGGTTAAAGCCTGTCGATGGTAAACCGCCTTAAAAGTATATATAAAACTGTATCTGCAGTTGGACATGGGCATTAGATTTGTTTAAAGTGGCATTAAAAAGCATTAATTTAGATTTGCTGATAACTGCAGAAACCCTGTAATATACAAAACTTTGTAAAGAGTTTAAAAAAACAAAAAAAACTATATATATATATATATATATATATATATATATATATATATATATATATATATATATATATATATATATATATCTCGAACCATAGTTATTAAAGTCTTTGCACGTTACTGTAGTTGAGTTTATCCTCTTAGCAACAAGGAATGATGAGTTGGAAAACACAGTGAGAGAGGGTGGACTTTTTCAGTGAAATAGTTTGACAAAGGGTTTTCATTTATATTATAAATACACTTCCTGGGTAAAAAAAAAAAAAACGAGAACAGACCAGGTGTTGCTCTCTGTGGTAGGAATTCAATGAAAAAGAACACTAATGTTTTGTTTCCATGTCATGGGGCCAATTCAAGCGGGTGCACAAGAATGTTTTGTGTGCATTCAGAATGGCTTGCACACATCTCTTGGTGCACATTTGTCTACACTATGACACATATCTCCCAGATGAGTAACACTAAACAGTCCTAGGTGTGTGTCTGGGGTGTATCGAGTGAGAGAGGAGAGGTGAAACCTGCATTCCAAAACTTGTCCAGTAGGTCAGCAAGATCAGTCACACCTTCCAAACAGAAACCAATACTCAGCCATTTGTCATATATTTGGAATGCTGATAACTGACTAAGCCTGGATCAACTATGTCAGACTACTTTATGTATATGCAACATAATCTCTGTATTAACATTATACTGCCTCACATAAATTTCATACAGGTAAGTGCACCTGGTCATAATGACCATTAAGCCTGAGCTGAATAGTGTTTCATGGCAATAAACTGTTGTAGCACACGCAATTGCCATATATCAAGGTAGCCACTTACTACTAAATGAAATATTTATACAGCACTGGCTCATTTCAGAGCACTATTTGTCTAGTAATATTAATTCAGCATATTTTACCTTGTCTCAGTTCGGGTTTTGATAGACCACATCATATGATGGATGAGTTTAACCTAGAAACTGACTTCTGTTACAGTCATATGCCGGCCGGTAGTTACAGCACAGCAGGGTTTCAGAGCTGCTCATAAATCAACATGTGACATGGTCTCTGATCTGCCAGTGACAGTCATAAACACGACGGTGGCCTGCATATTAGTTTTGGTTATATAGGGAGTTTATGGTATGTGATGTGTACTTCTGTGTGTGTGTTTCATGGCAGCAAGATCAGATGGGAAGTAGTAAACTATGATAAAAGAGCAGAGAATAGTCATTCAGACAACAGTTGTTCATCTAACCATCCATCACTGCCTGTCTCATCTATCCTTGTTCCTTCTTCTCATCCATCATGTTCTGATTTCTCCACTCTCTAATTCACCTCTATCTCCTTTTCTCCATACACTACCTGCTGGGGTCTGTCTGGGTTTTGTTAAAGCGTTTTGCACGGGTGTAGTTCTTGAGTGACCACTTGCTGTATTTTTGTTCACAGTGACATGTTTTCTTTTACATTTCCATGTGTGCATTTCCATGTGTGATGTGCATTTTTTGTGTTTTGTTATCAGGACAGGCAGTTTGTTCTCGAAGAGGAGAGTATTACAAGTGGAAGAGGGCGCTGTCCGTATGACCCCAACAGTCCCTGCACATCTACACTGTCTAGTAAGGCTGTTAATTTATTTACATCCTTATATTTACATCTTTACTATCAGAATTAAACAGCTGCAAAGACCGAATATATATATAATATATATAGTTTAATGAATATGTACCGTGCACTTCCATTCTGGTTGTCCACACAAACTTATAACCAGTCAATACTGCCATCTTGTGGTTAATTTCAGTGTTGAATTTTAATTATGTGGAAGAGGCGGAGGAGGCACACACCATACCATGTATTGTTGATTATGAGCAAGTGTGCGTTTTGGTTTGTGTGTAAATTAGGAGGTGAACTGTATATTGGCCTGTACACTGACTACTGGGAGAATGATGGTGCTTTTTGCCGGCTTAACAACCAGACCTACACACGAACTGAAAGAGACGACAGGCAGCAGCTAAATGGTTGGTATATAGTTCAAAAATATTTATCACATGAATTCCAGAACCAGCCTCGATATAATATTATGTTTAAAAATATATCCAAAAGTGTATGAAATTAGGTGGCAATTGTGTAGATATGATTGTTTTAGGTTAGTATCTATCAATGTGTCACAATATATTCTGCAAGTTTGGTTAATTCATGGTTATTATTGTTTATTATGGGAAATCACTGTTGTAGCTCATATGTCTTCAGTGGCAGAAAAACTAACATAAAAGTATAAAATAAATAGCAGATAACAGATGTACAGTTCTAGTGTTTTGGGACTTTACATCACTACAGCTTTCTAACTTTATATGTTTATACCTACAGAACCTAAATTTGTTGGATCAGCAGTTATTCCTGACAACGATGACAAGGACGATGATAAAGTTTACTTCTTCTTTACTGAGCGAGAGATGGATGCTGAGGGAATGAAAAAGGCAGTCTATACCCGTGTTGGAAGAGTCTGTGCGGTGAGAATGCAAATATTCTATATTGCTTTTTTGCTTGTATAAGGGTTTGCCAATTTTCTGACAGCGCAGTCAAAATCTATAACTCACCTCATCTTCCAGAACGACCAAGGAGGACAGAGGATGCTGGTGAACAGATGGAGCTCCTTTTTGAAAACTCGCCTTATCTGCTCCGTGGCTGGAGCCAATGGCATCGATACACACTTCGACGAACTCGGTAAATCATTGACATTTCTGGGGTCACTTAAGTGTTTATTAAATTTTCTTTTTTAACATAGAAAAACAACACTACAAATCGAAAAAGAAAGGAACTGAGAGGCACAGTACACAGGCGAGACACAAAACCAATTTCCCCAGTGCTCAAATCTCTTAACCTTTAACAATAGGAGAAGAAGCAGAGAAAAGAAAACAACAAAAAATAACTAAATAAAACAAGAGTGTATCAGCAAAAAAGTAAAGTAACTGAATATATAGATAGGTCATCCATTCCAAAGACTGAAGTCAACACCATGTGGAATAACAATGTGAATCAGTTATGAGAGATTTCAGGTTAGTGATTGAATCTGAAGAACGGACATCCTCATAATCAGAACTCCAAATTAAACACATAAAACTAAAGACATGATTACTGATTTTACAGGATATGCTCAAACACATGAAATCATATACATTGAAAGCCATGTTGAGAATTAATATTCAACTGTGTTCAGACATTTAGTTTATTTCTATGGGCTAAACAGCAATGGTAACACTTATGATAAAATGTTAACATGGTTATGTTTAGCAGTCTCTGTTAGACGTTTACATCCAAAAGTATTAACCCTCCAGGGTCTATGATCAAAAACAAGTGTGTGTATTTGAAACTCTCATGTACAACTGGATATATGATAGTTTCAACCCTTTCATGCATGGTGGTCACTACAGTGGACAGTTATTCTACAGCTGTTCTCTTGTATACTCATGAGTTTTGTTGTTTTGGTTGTATGTCAGCCAACACAGTGGACACTTATGCATCATCCCATACACTGACATTCACACCATTACTGTAACTTTGCTGTTCTTGATAAACCTGATCTGCAGTAACATGTTTTAGTGTAAATCAATTGCTAATTGTTATTAGACTGTAATTATCTTTTTTAATTTTTTTTTTTTTTTTTTGCATAATAACTAGCATTAGAGTGTGTTAAAATGTGAGAAAACATCTGATTAGCAGGATTAAAAATGTTTTTGTTGCATAGTCTTCCATATCACTTTCTGATATCAGGTTTCTTTGCTTCAAAAATTAAATGCTGGTGTCCGGCTGAGTGGACATTTTTTTGTAATTCCTAAAAAACAAAAAACAAAAAAAACCCCAACTCAATCTTATTGTTTTTTTCATGGCTAAATAGGAATAAAAACCCTCAGGAAAAATATCTTGGCTAAGGTTCTTATAATTCATGCATGGAAGTTAATTTGATTATACATGTTAATTTCATTAAACAAAAATATTTAATTATACCTTTATATGTTCATATTTACAACCTGTGTTTTACCTTTTCATGTTCCAAAACAGTTCATTAAGCATGTTTAAGTGTTTTGTTTTGTTTTTTTGGTAATAAATAATATATTTTGTTATTCAGATTTGATCATTTTGAAAAAAAAAAATAGTTTAAAGACCAGAAAGATGAAGTTGTGCTTCAAAAAGATATCAAACATGAATATGGTTAACATTTTTATAAGGTATGTAGAGGCAAAATCAGAAGTAGTCATATCCAAAATAGGCTTAGCTCCCCAGGGGTTACCCTCATTTGTTAACTGCCTAACACATCACTTTTTTATTTTGTGTTCCAGAGGATGTGTTTGTTCTCAAGAACAAGGATGGGAAAAACCCTGAAATCTTCGGTCTCTTCAGTACAACAAGGTGAGCGTTGTATAGCATTCACATTTCATTTTACTGTCACAGTTTTGTTATTCATCAAATCACTGATAAAATCCTCTTCAACAGTGCGGTGTTTAAGGGCTATGCTGTGTGTGTCTATCACATGGAAGACATCAGAGCAGCATTTAATGGTCCATTTGCATACAGAGAGAGACCTGAGCATCACTGGACACCGTATGAGGACAGAATCCCCTACCCCAGACCTGGATCTGTAAGTCTTCATGTCTGAATCAAGTCATATTTATAGTATTTCAATCTCTGATGTACCAACATTGGGCATTCACAGCACTCTCCATTAATCTGGTCTGCGACAGATGTCCTTTAAAAAGGACAGTGCTGGGAGCATGTAGGACAGCTGCAGTGAATGTCAGCAGTGTTGTAGCTACCTCAGCAGGTCACACAGAGACAGAATGAGTCAGACTTAAGCGTGTCAGCTGATTTTTTTTACATTGCATAAAGTGCCAGTGCAATTAATGGCCCTCCTCTGTCTCTATCCCTGATTTTTCCTTCACATTTTGCTCTATTTCAACAGTGTGCCAGTAAAGTGAATGGTGGGGGCTTCTCCAGCTCAAAGGAGTTTCCTGATGAGGTTCTGCGCTTTGTGCGTTCTCATCCTGTGATGTATCGTCCAGTCCTTCCCCAGCATCGTAGACCTGTTTTACTGCAGACAGAGCCAGGCAGGAGAAGACTCACCCAGATCGCAGTGGACAGAGTTCAAGCTCAAGATGGACACTACCATGTTCTTTACATCGGCACTGGTAATCAACTACCCAGCAGAAACAATACATACAGTTGCAGAAAAAAATATTAGACCATCAAAAGTCATCAAAAACAATGGTTATGCAGTCAAGTACTAACTCCTGTGTTTATCATGTGAGTAGAGAAGACAGAAAAGAAAACATGGAAGGCCTAAAAGCACTGTTTTTGGCAGTACAATGCCATAGCTATTGATGTAAGAACTGAAATCATTTTGGTTATGATCAAGAAAACCATGAAAAGTGGCTAGATATCAGCTCTGAAATTAAACTCTTATGAGCTATTTTTGTTGTTATCATTATATTTGTCCAAACAAATGTACCTTTAGTTATACCAGGGATTAAAATGAACAAGAAATTGAAGAAAACAAGCATGGTCTAGTAATTTTTCCACGACTGTAAATCACTTTAAATCTCTCTGTGCAGTATTTGAATAACATGTTGTTCCAAATGTGGACGTTTGCATATGCCAAATGAAACATTTGACACATTTGGCATAATGTGTTGGTTTAAATATACACAGCATGTTTAAAAAAGTGCCCACCTGGTTTTAACTAAACAAATAGTTCCAATCCTTCCATTGGATAATTACTGCAGTGATTCATATGTTTCAGCTGTAACAAGTTATTTAACCCTTTAACCCATTCCTTTAATTTGCTAGAAAGCATTGGACTAATGGAAAAAGATTCCACATTCCAGATTGAACCTGTTCCAGAGTGGTGGGTGCATCAGGGGGAGAAGAGAGGTGGATGAAATAATTACCCATCACGCCTGGTGCCTATAGTGCAAACCTGTGGGGGCAGTATTATAATGTGCGGTTGCTTCAGTTGGTCAAGTTCAGCAACATTAAGAGGATTAAAATTAATATTGCAACAGCTTATCGAAACAATGCCACAGCGAATGCATACTAATAAAATAATAAAAGTTAAAGTGGTTTAATGAGATATTAGAGTGTGGGGCTTGTTTTGGTCAGGCTGTACATTTACTGTATAAGTATACAGTCGAGGAAAAAATTATTAGAGCACCAAACGTTATCAGAAACAATGGTTATGCAATCAAGTACTAACTCCTGTGTGTATCATGTGACTAAAACAAACAGAAAAGAAAACATGGAATGCCTAAAAGCACTGTTCTTGGCAGTATAATATCATAGCTACTGATGTGAGAACTTAAGTGATTTTGGTTATTATCAAGAAAACATGGAAAATGTCTAGATATCAGCTCTGAAATTAAACTCTCATCAGCTATTTTTGTTGTTATCATTATATTCGTCCTAACAAATTTACCTTTAGTTGTACCAGGCATTAAAATTAACAAGAAATTGAAGAAAACAAGGGTGGTCTAATAATTTTTTCCATGACTGTATGTTTCTGAAAAACTGCAATCAGCTATAAAATGTAAGTTGTGAACCTGGAATTTCCATTATCTTACAATGAGTCTTTGTTTTATTAGATGACTCAGTGGTCTTGAAATTTATCACCATCTACAACAAAGACACAGACACTATGGAGGAGGTGCTGCTGGAAGAGCTGCAAGTTTTCAAGGTACTCTATTTTTACCAACAAATTGTGAAAGCAAAATGCACTCTCTGTAACTAAAGTAGTTCTACATTTTACTGCACAGACAGGCTAGAGGATAAACCCTGTGATGAGTTCTTCAGATAACAGTGGCTGCTGATTGCTTCTCTCCTGTCATCAGAAGGATACTCTAATTATTGTGCAGCCATCCTCCACAGAGATCTACAGAATCCTTTTAATATGCTGCAAATGTAATTTCTGCTTCTGTGTGCGGCGCTGCTGCCCTTTAATTAAGAAATGATTTGTGATGGATAGCAGCGTGACGGACGCTTTGAGTCACAGAGAACTTCATTGTCAGCTCGTGTTACATTAACCTTAGAGCATTTGATGAATCACTGAGTTAACTTCATTATTACAACTGTAAAATATTTTCTACATGCAGGTTCCAGCCCCAATAAGAGAGATCATAATTTCACCTAAAAGGGTGAGTAAAAGAACATCTGAATCAAATAGTTTTTTTCTCTGCAATTCAGCTGTTTAGCCACAAGGTGATAACATTGCAACATATACTTTGACTGTTTACTGGCTTAATGTTAATGAACTGTAGCCGACTTTTGGATAGGAATCCCAGACAGAGAGCATGTTATACCCTCCCGAGACCCAGGAAAGTGGAAGTTTTGGCTTTTTTTACATTAAATAATTGCCTTGATCGGAAACGGCATGATGCAACTGTTCTTTTTAGATACATTTTTATTTATTTTATGGAATATTCTTCACAGTGGAAACATTTTTAAATGTTCTAAGTAAAGCTGTGAAACTCTTGTCCCCTACAGAGAACAAAAATACAGTTGTTGGTTCTCAAGAGTATATAGAATAGAATAGAATAGAATAGAATAGAATAGAATAGAAATTTATTGTTACTGTCAACAATGAAAATCAGTTTAGCAGCTCAGTTCAATTTAGCAGCAAAACACAGCAAAAGGGACTGTGTAAGAAAAAAAAAATCAAATTAAATTAAATATATCACGTATTGAGTATTAAGAAAAAGTAGAACTATTCAAAGGCTTCAGAATAAAATATTAACACACATGTGCTACTAAAGTACTACTAGAACCTCTGAAATAAACAAAATATACAAAAGCTAACTCAATACTACAGATGAGAGGTATGTACAACAAATAGGATATATAAAACTGCCACTGAAATACTGATATCGGAGCTACAACTGACATAAATACCAATGTTGGATCCACAGCAACAGCTCTATGTAGGATCAGATGCAGGTGTGGCCCAGGTTCGGCTGCATCAGTGTGACCTGTACGGCTCAGAATGTGCAGACTGTTGTTTAGCCAGAGATCCATACTGTGCCTGGGATGGCCTCACCTGCTCCAGATACTACCCTGCTGGAATCTACACAAAGAGGTAACAGCACAGTCTTCAGCACAGCTCCTGCCTTTACTCCCTGCCGATGTATATAAGTGTGTGTGTGTATGTGTGTGTATGTGTGTGCGTGTGTGTGTGCTGTATCAGCTGTTCGCACCTTTACCACTTCCATCATATTGCCCTGAATGTCACCGCGCCCTGCAGCTGCCTCACAGTCATTATCACAGGCAGTGAAAGACATGACAAGCAGGTGTTTTTTAGGACTCTTTATCACTCCTGCTTTCCCCTCCAATCGCTTTAATCTGTATTCTGTATTTTCACCCATTTTTCACACTTACATCACATGTTCAGCATCCCTCTCTCTTTTCTCCCTTTGCCATTTCAGCAGACGATTCAGGCGGCAGGATGTTCGCCATGGCAACGCCGTCCAGCTGTGCAATGGGCTGCAAATTGATGGTTAGTCTATGATCATGTTTGTGTGTACATACTGGTATCCTGTCATGTGAATTCTGTATGCGGTGAGCTATAGGAGCAACAGATTGAACACTGATATGCTGATGCGGTACACTGAGGTAAAATAATCAGGACAAATATTAGTAAACTGATGCAAGGTCGCAACAACTTCGTATTATTGAATTTTCATGCCATTTCACTGCTGTCTTTTATATTATTCATGTGTGTTTGTTTATAGCTGAACAGTGGCTCCGAGCTGAGGAGAGGCTGGTATATGGAGTGGAGAACAACAGTACGTTACTGGAATGTGTCCCTCGATCACTTCAGGCCAAAGTCCTCTGGTTCCTACAAAAAGAGGGAGAGAAACATGAGGTGGGTTTATTTAAGGTAAAAGCAAAATACACCATGAAAATGCAGCAGTACTGAGCACATAATAATCTATGTGTGTTAATACTGTAGTTGTAATACACTCAGAAAAATTGCGAGTTGAGGACAAACATCAAAATGTACTTTACCTCCATGATATTTTGCTTTACATACACACTATATAGACAAAAGTATTGGGACACATTGTATTCAGGTACATTCCTATCAGGGATCTGGGCTATGTAACGATAATGACAATTGCCTTAATATAATTTAATATTGCATTAAATATTATTTCAATTTTAAAAAAACAGTAAAAAATCTTGTCTTTTTACTAGTGATACCTAACTAATAAAGACCCAGTTCTACTTTTGTGGTGGTTCCCAAATGAATTTTTCTCCCTATTTAACCTTTCTTAAGTGATTTATCACCATATATTATAATATTATCTTGTGTATTTTGCGTGTCTTTGATAAAAATCAGGTATTTTCTTATATTTAATTTACCAATCATGTAGATGTTCATAAAAGCTCAGATTAAAGTTAATTGTCATAATATCAGAAACAGAGAAAAATGAAGAAAAAATAACTTTTTCAGAAAATATATCATTAATTGAACATAAAACAAGTGTCTCCATCCACTATCATTGATCCAACTCCATGGGTTTTACTGGTGAATCAATGTTGTAGAAGATGACAGTGTTTCCACAGTAACTTCAGAGCCTCTGAAGTCTAAATTGGTCATATCTAACGACCATGAAAAGATTAAAAACTGTTTTTTATGCCAATTATTTACATGGATTGATAGGATTAGTGGATCAGAGGTTATTAAACATTGTATATTGGTGGATGATTTTGGTCGTCAGTGGTTGTTTGGGTCTTTATGGGTTTATAAAAGCTTCAGGGTTTGAACATGTGTTGGTTTTCATTTTTTGGTCATTTCTACATGTAGATTTCTGAAATATTTGTCACATTCAGACCATAAATAATGATTTGAAACCACAAATAATCATCTTGTTTGTTCAACTTCTCACTCAGGAAGACAAATGAGTCTAAAGTAAAATTGATTTTACATCTGTCTTGATCATTTTGGGCTACAGCTGACATAATATTTCAGATCAAGGAGCATGTGAAGAAGTACAAGCTGTAGGTGTTTCCCGAGATTTTTTTCAATATTGTTCAAATCTACTTTCACTTAAAAGACTATTTATAATCCTCTTAAACAGTATAGACCATTTTGCCAAATACTTCTGGTTTGCCTTGCAGCCTGTATTTCTATGGGTCCTGTCCTCTACTGTAATACTCCAACCATAAGAACCACAAATAAAACCATTTACAGGATGGCATTGGTGGATAATCCTTAGTAAGAGTAAGCATAAACAAAATGATCAATAGTTTTGCTACAACATATCTTCACACCACTCATCAGAGGAAATGTAGTTTTTTTGCATTACTGACTCTTCTAGTCTTATACTGTTAAAATGGAAGTCACATAAACTTCCAACCAAGCGCTCCACCGTTAATATTTCCAAGTAACGTTACTACTGAAATACTATACTAAGACACTGACTGCACAACCTTCAGTTTATTACATGACCATTTATTAAACACATTATATGCATATGTGTCTTACTCTATTTGTACTGTATGTGTATTGTCCTCTTTTGTTGCATTTCTTTTATTCCTGCATTAGTTATTTTTCTGTTGTTTTTTTTTTACCTTACAGTTTGTTTTTATCTGCTTAAATATATCCATCTACAATCAACCTACCATGTTTAGTATTTTTTACTTTGTATATTTTTTTGTGTATTTTAGTTTTTTCCCCCTCAGCCAACTTCTGGCCGAAGTGGTATTGTAATTGTTTTGCCGTCTGTCTGTCCATTCAATAATGTAATCGCGTTTTCTGAAGAATGCATTAAGATATCTGCACCAAATCTATGTTATGGATGCATCTTGGCATGGAGCAGAAGCCTATTGAAAATAGGTCACCTTGACCTACTTTTTCAAGGTCAAATGGCCTTGTGGCTTGTGCAGTTAAAATATCTGAGTACTTTCAAACATAAATATGAATGTAATAAGTTTGACACAAAGACAATCTCATCCAAATTACAGGGCGGTAACTTTCAACTTACAACATTTTAAACAAAAGCTCATAAATGATCTCCAGCAACATGCACTTTTCCCAAATTTTAGACTTTTACTTGAACTCTGTATAAAGTATTTATGTATCAGTGTTCTTTTATCTCACTAGGTTTTTAGGAGTTGTGTGTTTCTGTGTTGTGTTGATTGTTGGATGAGGTCTTAAACCATTATCTGTCACGGCAGACAATAAAGCTTTTCTGATTCTGAAAAGAATCTTACACTGTATTTGGCTGAGGGGTGTTAAAAGTGCACAGCAAGTTATGTTTACTTTGTATATTCTATGACACAGGACTTGCCTTTTAATGGGTTCAACATTAATTCTATATTTGTCGGTTCATACATCACTAGAAAACCATAAAAAAAAAAACATGGAAAAAATAAAAGAAGGTTTTTTAGTTTTTGAACATTATAAACCAAACCTGCAGTGGATACTAGAGCCAACAGAGAATAAAATGGTGATAAATCTCTGTAAGTAAGTAAAGATGTCACTGTGCTGGGTGCACTCTTGAAGTACTACCTTCCTTTAATTTATTCTCCACTACTGTGTCTGTAGGTTTTTAATTAAAGCTCAAACTTGGAAGAGGACCTAATGAAAGTGCAGTGCAGCAGTTTTATAAAATACCTGCACACAGATAATGACTACATCATTGACTAGAGAAATACCGATTCATTATTTTTTTCATCTCTTTGCAGGTTCGAGGTGATGAGAGGGTTATTATGACATCTCATGGTCTGCTCTTTTTACGTGTGAGAAGCTCTGATGCCGGTGTGTATGTGTGCCAGACAGTGGAACACGGATATGTACACACATTACTGCGTCTGACTTTGCACGTGCTTCGAGGGGAGAAGGTGGAGTCAATGCTGCACAAGGCTGATGATGGAGAAGGAGGGAAAACAGCAGCTCAGTGCCACTCCTCCACAAGCGCTGCACCAGGCCCCAGCATTAGCCCTCGAGCTCTAGCACCGTCCTCAGTCCCAGGTCCCCACTCCAGATTATGGTACAAGGAGTTTCTCCAGCTGATTGGCTACGGGGACGCCCAGAGAGTAGAAGAATACTGCGAGAGAGTGTGGTGCTCTGATAAAAAACGCAAAAAGACCAAGAGGAGGTACGTTCCATCTGGCGGCGAGAAGAGAGCGAAAGGAAGGGGAGATGAGAACTCCCACCGAGCGCCGAGACACACCACGGACACCTGAGGAGAACAGCAATGTACTGCACATCCCCACAGTTATATATACACACACACACACACATTGTCGAAAGGTCAGACTCACACAGTGTTTTCACCATGTAAAAGCTTTTCACTTTGCTTTATATAAGAACACCGGCACAAAAACAACAACAACAACAACAGCAGCAGCAGCAGCCTGTCTGACGACTGCAGTTCCATTTATCACTCAGCAGTTTGACCATGCTTTTTCCACTGGTGTAAAATAATTATCTGGTGTAGACCCAAGGCGAATACAATAAACATCAATGTCAGTGCAGAGCAGAGGCCCCTAAGAGGAGATGAATGACTGATTGAGCAATATTGCCCTCTGATTTGGAGAGACATATCAGCTTCTGTGGCCTATCCCAGTCCAATTCAGCTGTCAATCCAAACGCACACAGAGAACAGAAACCCCAGCATCACCATTAAACTAACAGTTTATCATAGTAGACTCTTACCATATCTTTTATGAGTGAAAACAGATGTTGAATTTCATGTTCAAGCTAATGGCCTTTTTTTTTTTAATCATTTTTTGGTACTATAATAACTTATTTTCTTTTTTTTTTTTCTCTGTTGACTTCTGTAGTTGTTTAGACATCATAAACTGGAAGATATCGTGTTGTTTTTTGTACAGTGAGAAATGCTTTAAGCTTTACAATACTGGTAATTTGATTATAACGTGGTCAGAGCTGTGGTGTGTGGTTGTGGCCACAGTACATACAATATAAATGTTGCAATGCCATTGTTACGGATATTCAAGGTATGTTTTAATAATAATTAGGGTATCGATGAAAATAATTACTATTTAAGCACTTGTAAATCCTGTTTGTGTAGATTAAGTGTTCCTATCAGTGGATATTATTGTTATTGTGTCTGCTTTTACATCTATAATTGTGATCAAATGTACCAACAGTATTGTGCGTATTGTATATTGTATTTATCTTAAATTCAGGGTGGCCTTTAGTGCCCATCTGTAACTATAACTGTGTATTTGAACATTCATCCATCTCTACTGCCTGTTCCCTCCCTTTTTCTTTTCTCTCTTTTTCTGCCTCTTCTCTCTATCATGCCCCTTCATTTCCCCTCTTTTGTTTGCCTCTGACAATGTTGCAGATGGGATTCGTAATTACCACAACAGACAGCAACGTCTGCTGGAAGGAAAAGGACAAATAAATGTTTGGGTAACCATCCATGCCATTAGCAAAAACACTGATGAGTCAGTGTCATTAATATTCAGTTAATGCTGAGATGACAGAACATCATACGCTGATGTTGAAGTGAAATACACTGAAATACGCTGTACACTGTAGTTGTCTAATAATAGTTTTGCAGACATTTTTTTTCCATGCTGTGCCTTATTTATCGTATTTTTTGTCATTTCATCATTCTGGCCTTGTATTTTTACCATATTCATATTGGTGTAAAAACGATACCTTGGTCTAAGTCATGGCATTATAACATATCTACACCCATAGACTAACCATGTTGGATGTCCTTTTTTTTTTTACCATCTTTCCCTTGTGAACTTTTGGGACAAGGCTATTTATTAACAATAACAAACTAGATACAGTTGAACATAATTCAACTAATCCTCACCCAACCCAGGAGAGTCTCATGATGCAAAATGATATTGAAAAATTTTTGCCATTTCGTCAGATATTGAATTCAATACAACTAAGGGCCTGGTTATTTTTTTTTAAGCTCACAGTGATATGTGCATTGGGACACCGTACTCATTCAAATTCTGCCTAGGTCTACCTGAGTCGGTGGGGTGCTGAAGGCATTTGAGAATGGAATTCATGCTGCTGATTTATTCCACATGGCTGCCATAGCAACAGGCTCTGAACCAGTTCAGCTCCTCTCCTCATCAAAGCACTCTCTTCCCTCTCTGTCAAGTTTAACACTGTTCCTTTGGCCCTTGGGCCCCTCAAGCCAATGGTCCCTATAGCCACTCATATATCACACTCTAATGTCTGAGCCCAGTTAGTTAAGCTTAAAAGAGCCTTCTCCTCTTTTGGGACTGAAGATCCTGGATGGAGCCTCTGACCTCACAGACAGATGCCGTATGCATGACTTTGGGAGCATATGCAGAAATAGAGCTAAATCTGGGGCTGCTCATATTTCTTGATGTCACACATTTCAAGCTTCAAGGAGCCTATTTGGTGTGATGAAATGCTATAAATCCCCTTATTGATCTACAAATGGACTAAAGGTCAAAGGCCACTTCAATAGATAGGCAGCCCAGTCTTACATTTGCTGTACCCTCTCCATTTTACAGCTGTCTTGTCTGTTTTCCCATCATTGTTTCCACCAGAACCCAGTGTTCAAGGACGCTGTTGTTATTAACAACAATGTCAGAGAAGGAAGGAGAAGTTACGAAGTGGGTGGAGAACAAACACTTAAGGAGCCTTTACGGCTAATAGCTGTCCACATGTTCACCATGTGTAGAGAATGCTCTGTATGTCTTGTGTTTTTGGAATTTATGACTGCATTAGCATACAAGCCTTCATGGATATGCCTGCATAAACAAGAATAAAAGAGTCAGTTGACAGTTGTCAGTTGATAGATGTCTCTCTCTCCCTTACTGTGTCCCCATTCTTTCTTTATTCTTCTTTTTATGTGTTATCAGTGACATGCAAAGCTAACCAAAATCACATTTCTTAAGCACACCCCAGGGTAAATTATCGACCCCTTTTAAAACATTCACTTCAAACATTTTTTTTTATCTGGACCTTTAAGCTACAAACAGCTGCCTTTTAAAAATAAATTGTTAACATTCTTGATTTGTGTTCTTGTCATTTTGGTCCCATGCATTGAATTTTTACCTCCACCAAGGAGGTTATGTTTTTGTCGGCGTTGGTTTGTCTGTGTGCAAGATAACTCAAAAAGTTATGGATGGATTTGGATGAAAATTTCAGGAAATGTTGAAACTGGCACAAGGAACAAATGATTAAATTTTGGTGGCAATTGGGGGTGGGGGGTGGGGGGCACGGAGGCCCACTAATCTGCCTTGGCGGAGGTCTGCGCTCAACGAGTGCTTCTAGTTATATTTTTTTTTTCTCCATAAAATTCACTTTGGGAATTTTCTGTAATGTATAATCCCCCCCTCCCTATTTTTAGTATAGCCTTTAAGCACAAACGTTCCACCCAGGAGGACAGAGTACTCCTTTGTTTTTAGTCTGTTTATATTCTCTGCACACATGTATGACAAGTAAAGGTTAAACATCAAATGCTCTCCTCACTGATAAGTGAACAGATAGACATCTGGGACGTACTATCAGCGGAGGCACAGGCGGTCCGCTCTGCACATCAAGTTAGAACAAGAGATATTCATTTTCTAATAAATGGTTATCACCAATAAACAAGATGGCATACAGACATACACAGATCCACACAGAAATAGGCACAATACACAAAGGGAATATGAAATAATATAGACACCAGAGCAATGTACACACAGTGTGTCAACATGTACTGTATTATCTCGCTGACACAGCTGTCACTAAGGCACAGTATTCTCTCACAGCAGCTAGTACATTAAATAACCAACCAGAAGAGGTTTGTCTGACCCAGCAAAATGAGTCTGGGAACATGTCGATCATTGATTCACTCATCTGATTATGTCCACAACCTTTGTTTTTTTAATTTGTTTTTTCCAATTACAGCTTTTACAATGCCCATGTGCCCAAATAAAAAGAATGGTCCATTCATTCTGCATGATTCACCACATGTGTGTGCAGCTCTCTGTGATTATCTCAGGAGGACTTGACATGTATAAAAGATGTCATCCACCCATCATCCTGTGATGTTTCCCATGGCTCACATACCTCACAACACACAAGAGGCTTACAGAGAAAAGCCAAGTTAGTGAGGGCGATGGGAGGCGTAGATCATCTGGCTTTTTCCTACTGCTGATAGCCAAGAGAAAGCAGAGAAGGCACAACAAATCAGTGATAGGGAAAGTGTGAAGTGAGTAAAGCACTGAAAAGAGAAGAAAACAGCAGAGAATAAGAAATGTGCACTTGGAGAGGAGTGCAATGTGAAGCTTCACTCTCCTCACCTTTGGGTTTTGCCTCTCAGGGGACCAAAAATCTTTGAATTATATTACTGCTTGATCTGGCAGCTTGAACTTTAAATCTGCTCGACAACTAGGACAGGTACAAGATGCAAGAAAGGAACACAGACTCACACAAGCCCAAAATAACACAAAAGAAACAGATTGGTGTAAATTAGTAATGCACAGCCAAAAGAGAATGAAAGCTGAAGTCTGCTTATTTTACCCAATATATCATCTTCTACAGGATGTGAGGATATGGATCAGCTACAACTTTGTTTGGGTATAATGTTAGCATGTCAGTGTCAGCATGCAGTAAAGCACATTTAGTGAAACCAATGCTTGAACATGTGTGCATGTGTGTGACACAGCATGTGCTGTGTCATTAAGCTGGGTGTAATCACTACATTTGCGTCCGTGGGGGCTGTTCTCTGCTCTAATCCATCTCTTTATCCCTGCATCTTTCTTATTACATCACTCTGATCTTTGCACTGTGACAATCCTAACAGCTGCCCTAAGCTGTAAAATAACACTGCACTCATAAGCAATACATGCATGTATATGCAAGGGGAAGACAGAAGAAACAAAAATCAGCATTATTCAAAACACGCTTCAGCCCCATACTGTGGTTTCAGTGTTGGATCACTTACAAAAGCTTTATGTAAATACAGGACATAAAATATGAATGTTTTAAGCTCTGATCCTCAGTATTCAGCATAGTCACATGTTTCCTCTACATCTGTGGTTGAAAATCCCCAACAGTTTTATACCATCAGAAGAAACACAAGGAATAAAACACCTGGTATAGCTAACCTTAAATGGAATCGTTGTTTTGCCTGTTTTGTTGGAATAAGTTAGCTTAACAAGTGCTGCTTCACTTGATACCCATACTGACATGCACATTTCTCTGTTTGTCTGTATGTTGACATATATAGGACTGGTTAGCACTGATCATATTGTGTTTAATGACTATGATTTAATAATTTATCCAATGAAAAAACTAAAAACTTTCCAAGTTAAACATAATCACAAGCAAAACTGCATCAAATTTGTGTCTAAAATGTATTGTTCTTTCAATTGGTAACAACTAGATAACATCTTTAACGTATTGTTGAATCTATTTCTGGGTTTTTTTTTGTTTTGTTTTGTTTTGTTTTTTTTTTTCATTTTAGAGATAAGAAGGGAAGAATGATAAAGAAACCACAAGATAACATGTTCTACCTGGCTCAAGAGTCACAGCTACACCTCCAGTATGCAACATGTCCTGCATTACCTGCTAAAAAATACAAAAGTCAGGTTTTATATAATACAATTAAATTTATTAGGCAGATTTTGTATCCTTCGTGACATTTTAGAATCATTCTTCACAGCTTTTGTGAAGTGCTAATGCTTTGTAATCAGTCTCACTGCTGTTCTTGTGTTCTGCTCTGAATAAAATGTAATATAATGGCAGATTAACTGTGAAAGCTTCACTCTTCCCATGTTTTCACTTACCTTTGATACATGGACAGTGTAAGAAATGCAATTGCAATGTAAATCTGTAAAAAATTCCTCAACACTTTAAAAAAACCTGTACACATATATTATGCATTCCATAGATATTTTCCATTGTCCATACATATGGGTATAGTATCCATATACATCTATCACTGTCCCTCAGCTGTGCTGCATTTGCAGCAGCAGCATGAACTCACAGCATTTCATAACATGAAACAAGTCAACTATGAAATTAATTCCCACAGTTAAATACCACTACACAACAATAACGTAGCTGATACTCTGTACAGTGTATACAGTATGTGTCTGTTAAAAATGGTTCGACACAGTCAGTGAACAGACTTCCACTGGTGGCTGTCTGCATTCCATATCTGATAAATGTCAAGTTGCAAAATCCATTATACATAGAGTGTTTTTTTGTTTAGCTTTCCAAAGCATTTGAAAACAACTTTACCTTAGATTGTAATTAATATGTATTATATATGCACAACAAAATATGAAAACAACAAAACTAGGCACCAATTATCTATGCAAAGAAACTGCATCATTTCCTCAGTTAATCATCGTCATACCCGATGCACTTAGAGCTATCTGTGTATGCCTTATGTTAATGCACTCCAGCAAGTTTCCATTTTGGTTATGATGTTGTTAGTATTCATAATTTAGAAGTCAATGTTTGAGTGATTGTGTCACAGTGCTGAATACAAAACAGCTCAGCAAATTAAAAAAAAAAAAAAGAACGGAAGCAGAAAAATTTTATATTAACATCAGTTATTTCACTTTTGATTTCTAAGTCTTTTTATCTCATACAAATATACTTATAACTTACATTAGCCTTGATTTAATTAAAGCTGTGTTGTTGATGTTAATACAGTTCACTGATTGATTAAAATTCACATTTAATGTTTAAGCATTTGGCTCTGATTTACTGTAGCTGTCGATAAAAGAGTAAAAATAAAAAGTTAAAAATGCATGATCATTGAACAAAAATGAAAACCAAATCAGAATGAGGTACGCACAAACAGCTGCAAAACGCTACGGTATTAAAGACCTTGACTTTTTTTTTTTTTTTTTTTTTTTTAAAGTTAAAATTTAACAGCTTGCATTTCAGTTCTTTTCTGTTCTGTTTCCAGGTGTTCATGAATAGCCGTTGTACTTGAAAATTTGCTGCATAAATTTGAGAGTAACCCTCAAAATGGACTGCTCAAACATTTTATGAAGCCGTTTTTCAGTAAATACATCAGGCATCAATAACACAGCGATGTGTGTGCATATAGCAGCAGGCAGCTGGGAGCCTGTGGTTGCTGGTGAATATTTGATGAGAGAATGGATCCTCTCCCTGGGCAGGTTGAGTACAGTGTGCATACTCAATTGCACACGCACGCACTAACAGATGCACACAAATTTACACACTAGCACACACATGCGTACACATACACCATGTGGTACAGTTACTCTGCTGTTCCACAGTCTTATGCCAAGCAGGTGCCAGTGAAGGTGATATTAGAGTATACTGCATAACTCCTGGATGAAAACCACACCAGAAAGTGATGCCTCTTATTCTTTGTGGTCCCTAGCTTAGAAATTAACAAGACACACACTCAAACATGCAAGGTCATCTTCTCTTTCTCACTGGTAGCTTTCACGTGACAAGACAAGAATACTAAGAAGGAAGAAATCTACAAATTGAGCAACTGTTACTGAAGTTGTCAATTCATGTATATTCAACATAATTACCATTTACAGTATTTAATGTTGCTCAAAGATTAAATCAATTTGCACTAAAAGATGCATTTATGCAGGTTAGAAATGAAACTAACATCTTTAGCAGTAAATGACATAATCTGATTCATACATGATATGCATGTGCAGTGAATGCTTTTAGATTTGATGAATGACTGTAAATTGATTACTCACCATCACTTACAGCTGACAAATAAATGCAACATTTTAATGATAATATGATGCATTCATTTTTGTGTTTGTTGTTTTGAATCAGTTTAGATTTCTTTGAAAGAAAAACATGTTATGGATATACCTGCATGTTGACTGAGCAGAGTTTAACTCTGACACTGTACACTGGTACGTCAGGAGTACTCAGGTAGTCTAAAACCCCATCTTCTTTTACACCTCTTCAATTATATACAGCCTGCTGTCTAGACCTTATCACCACAACACTACGAATATTCTAATGTCCATCCCTCTGGACAACAGCAAAATAAAACCACACACCAAACAGCCATACTATCCCAGACTGGAAGTTTACCGTCATTAAGCTCTGTCCATTCAGTAGATGGGTGAATACGTTTCATCTGTTTCATTGATTTTCTGTCACGCAGTTGATAATTTGTATTCCAGAGGCCTCCCCACCCTGCCATGAGAACACAGTGCGGACATGTGCATCTTCCGCCGCCTACTAATGACTGCAAATACATTAGGTACATCTGACTCAAGAAAAACTGTGAAAACTTCTAACTCAAGCCATTTGCCAATTCCAATAAAAGCTTACATTAGCATTAAAACCACTGCAGCTTGGCTACGGTTTCTTCCGTTCACTGTGTAAAACCTCATCGTGATTTGTTTTCCAGGCCAGTCCTGTCCTCAGATCTGCAGATAATATATATTTCATATTATAAATGTATGTATGCATTTACTACCCTTATTACCATATCAGATCACATGTCTTCACTTCTACTGTTTTCCACTGTGGTTTTATTCTCCTCCATGATGCTCTCTTTTCCAAGTTCAATTCTGATCAGCAGTGGTTTCCTGCTTGCTGATTTGTAGGATGTGGAGCATAAACAGTGTTTTCCTAAGAATTCTCCCATGACAGGGCAGCGGAGGGAGGGGCTAGTGGGAAAGGAATGAGAAGAATAGGGAAGTGGCGATAGGGGTGATCACAGGGACACTGTTTCTTTAAGGGTATTTTTAGTATGGGAGATAGCAGTGGTCACTCGTGAGGAAAAAAGACTGGGTGGCATGAGAGACTTGTGCTGTGTTCTAGCACGATGCTGAGTGAGAAAGCGAGGAGGCAAAGCACAGACTTGCTCTCCCAGGTGACACAAAGCAGACTGCCAAGGCTTGGTAACTCTACCTGAGTGTCATGTATATTCACACAAAACCAAGTTATCAGTCACTTATATTGTTGGGACACTTTAAATGTGTTTGGCAATGCACTTCCATTCTCCACTTCATCAATAATCAAGAGTTCAAGAGGAAGAACGACTGAATTTTCTCTCCACTTTTCTTCTTTTAATTTAAGAACCAGTCAACAGAGTATAATAGCTCATTATACAAGCCATTATATTCAGGATCTAATTTGATAAAAACAGTATAGCGGATCAGTTTACATCAATTCAGCCAGGCCTTTAAGCAGAATTTTAGGAACAGCTTGTAAACTGTCAAACTCAATTTCACATTTAATGCTTTGAACCATTCCAGCAGTCTTTTGATCAAATTCACACAGTAGTATCGTGAGTCCATATTTTCCCCTCCTCGGGGCAGATATGTAAATTTAATGACGCTGGCAAAGTGTGTGTGATCAGGTTACTGTATAGATTACACGGTGACCCTGCCAAACACACAGGCACACAGACCTAGAGACCCAGAGAGGACAGCAATACACCTTCATGCAGGTCACAGCTTCACACTGCACCGGCTCTGCTCCAAGGAAAACCATGCCGGGAAAAAATTGCTTTGCCTTCCTTAAGGGTCAACGTAACAGGTGTGTGTGTTTTTGTTTTTTTTTTACAAACCTACAGTAGTTTTAAAAAGTTGTTGTTGTTGTTATGATTCCTCAGAATTACAGCTGAGGGGGTTAGAAACTGCCAGGCTGCACTGTGCTCCAATGTGTCGGCTTAATTAAAATGAAGGAGAGATAAGTATGGCTTCCAAGCTCTGTTTGTTTGAGTGTGTTTGTGTGTGTGAAAGCCAGATAGACAGAGGGAGAAAGAGGATGAGATGGATGTGTGGCAGCTGAGATCTGGGCTTGACCGTGCATAGAAGAATACAAATGCTCTGTAAATATCTTTCTAATGGTGTATGCCTGAGTGAGCAAAAAGGCATCCCTGTAGAAGGGAGAGAGAGACAGGAATCTGATCTACTGTCAAAGAGGACATGCCCTTATGTTTATGTTTGTGTTTGTCAAATGGAAATCAGGGTAAACTATTTTGATAGTTAGCCCTAATGACCTCTGGGTTTCTCCCTCAGCAAATATGTGAGTGACTCAGGGGTCCACACTGTTCACTGTTGTTATTGTAGATATGATCCCACAGTATATTTGCATATTTGTGGATATTTATAGTCCTCAAATAATTAGGGTTACTTTTACTTGAATGTTATGCTACCACTTCAAGTTCAAGTTGCCTCATTAAGTTGTAGGTCACTAGGCCATTGAGCACGAAGCTGATTTTATCTAACGCTGCTCGTCAGTGTTTTTATTTGTGAGCGTTTTTACTGAATTAATGCTAAAATATATGCGTTACCTCCTTTTTTTAAAAATTTTTTTTTACACATTTTAACTACTACTACTACTTAAGAAAGTATTCTACCTTTACTGAGGAAGTCATGTGACGATGTCAATGTGGAAAGCAAGTTTAACTCTACAAGTTGTCTGTCATTGGACGCCCGATATAGACCACTAAAGAAGCAGAGCGAATGATGATGTTCATATCTGGTCGTTTCTGCTTGGAATTATTTTGTTTTTTTTGTCTAAACAGAATGGTATTAACTGTCAAAAACTATTGCATTGTGAGTTATTCTGTTAATGACCTACGTTCCTGAAAAACTCACTTTTTTCAGCTTGTTTTTGTGGTTTCTTACAATTTAATTTTTCTCCATATTTAATATTTCCTAAGTGATTGACAACCATTCATTATAATATTAGTCTCTGCATTTTTCATTGACAATCAAGTTTTTTCCTGTAATAAATTTACTAATCATGTAGATGTACATAAAAGCTAAGGGAAATGTCAAATGTTATATCAGAACAGAGAAAACTGTAGAAAACGTGAGTTTTTCAGCAAAATATATCATTTACTGAATGTAAAATCAAGGTTAGATGCTTGTGTTTAGAACCACTGTCATTTGTAAAACTAAATGTTTTTTATTGGTGAATTGAAGATACAAAAAATTAATCATTTCAATGGAGCCTCTGAACATCCAAATGTGTCACATCTGATGAGATGAAAAGCTGAAAAACTGTATTTTACTTGAATTATTTCAGTGTATCGATAGTATTAGTGGTTCAAAAGTTGCAAAGCATTATAGATCAATGGATGCTTTTGGCTGCTGGTGACTGTTCAGGGCTTTGAGGATTAGATATAGGACAGTATTGGATTTTCATTGACAAATACAAAATGCAGAGGCTATATGATTGTAATAAACGATCGTAAATCATTTATGAATGGTTGAAGATTGAACTATTTTTGTGGCAAATTCCAAATGAATTTTTCTCCATGTCTCTAAAGAGTAAGAATACTACTGAAAAAAGACATTAAACTGAATGTATTCGCCACACGTGAAATGTACCCATATGAAGGATCCCCCACATAAAACATGTTTTAATATTCACACTTTTCAAACTGTTCCCCATGAGCAGATTGAATTCTTTTCACTCCTCGGTGAACACAAGAGCATACACTCCACTGTGGGGTTCCTCTCTACGAATGAGTGATGCTGTGAAATTCTATGATGCTTCAGTCGTGTGAGGACAGGATTTAAGTCTGGTCCGGCATTATCGAAGTGCGTGGGAGAGAAAAAAGCACGGTGACAGTGGAGATCGTAGTTTTTGCATTCAAACTGACAAGCAGAGAGAGATCAAAAGAAAAGAACATGATGGAACCGCATCTGGTGATTGCCTGCTGTCTTACAGTCTTACATAATACTGTTGACTGATAAACATGGGGCAGGAAAAGGTGGTTTAACAGCATCGAGAATATTGATGATAATTGTTTTAATGATTAGCTGTTTACTGTTGTTCTTGTGCTTTAATGTGACAAAATAAACCACAAATACTATTCCTTCATAGTTGTCTACAAGCTAGACAAGACTGATAAAACCTTAAATGAATTAAAGACACAAACAGCAAATATTAACGTAATGCATTAATATAATTTCTGATGATCAACAAAAACAGGAAGAGGATCATCTTTTTAATTACAAGCACCGAAAAGATTTTCGAGTACCAGATTGTGAGGTATAAAGTAGTCTCAGATTACTTAAAGGATTTCCGGTCTCTGTATGGGTCCTGAGCAGAACTGCTGCCTATATCCCCAGATGGAGATTGTGCTGATGAATGTTTCCTGTGTTTACGTGTGCGTGTGTGTGTGTGTGTGTGTGTGTGTGTGTGTGACTCAGATGAAGCCAAAACTGGCAGTTTACAAAGAGAAACCATAACCGTTCTGCCACTCACACTTCATACATGACGTAACTCTTCCACACACCCACACACCACTTGCTCTCCATGCCTCCCACACATTTCATTCACACTCACCACATACTGAATAGAAATGTGTCTACTGTATGTCTTACGTGTGCACTGGCATATGAGTGAATGTGTGTGTGGATGAGTTCTCTATATTAAGGAAACTTAAATTTGTTTAAACCACAGGTGTCAAACATATGGCCCGCGGGCCAAAACCGGCCCACCAAAGGGTCCACTCCAGCCCATGAGATGAATTTATGAAATGCAAAACTTCAACTGAACATATTTACCCTTTCATGCACAGTGGTCACTACAGTGGACAGTAATTCTACAGCTGTTCTCTTGTATATTCATGGATTTTGTTATTTTAGTTTCATATCAGCCAACACAATACACAAAACATTGCAATTGATAACATTACTGTAACTTGGCTGTTCTTGATAAACCAAATCTAACATGTTTGAGTGTAAATCAATTTCTTGTTATCGTTATTAGACTGTGATTAACAAGAAAAGTTTTTTTTTTTTTTTTTTGGCATATTATCTCCATGAAGTGACTAGTATTGGAGTTCACTACAAACAAAAAGTTAAGGATATTTCTTTTTGTTTCTTGTCTTTTTTTTTTTTTTTGTCATTTTTGCCATTTGTAAATAAAACTATGTCTGGTCATTAAAAAAATGTGTTTCAATTCTCACACACACAAAAAAAGTAAAATGCATTGTGCAAAAATCCCAACTGAAAAAAAATAGCTCCAAAAATTTTAAATATCCATAACTTTTTGTTTGTAGTGTATGTTAAAATGTGAGAAAACATCAAATTAGCAGCATTTAATGTTTTTATTTCATAGTTTTCACACCGTATATCAGCAAATACAAGTTTCATTGCTTTAAAAATTAAATGCACATTTTTGCAACTCCATAACAATAGTTTCATAAAAAAAAAAAAAAAATCATCTCATTGTTTTTTAAATGCCTAAAGAGGAATAAAGAAAAAAAAAATCTTGATTAACGTTATCATAATTCGTGCATGAAAGGGTTAATAATCAATAGTGTCAAAATCATTTTAGTTCAGGTTTCACATTCAGAACAATATGATCTAAAGTGGATCAGACCAGTAAAATAATAACCTAATAACCTATCAGTAATGACAACTACAATGTTTTCTCTTTCTTTTAGTGTAAAATGGTAAAATTACATAAAAAATCTTCACATTTACAAACTATCCTTTTACCAAAAATGTGAATAACCTGAACAAATATCAAATAACCTGAACAAATATCAACAAACTGAAATGTCCTAAGACAAAATTCCATTGACCATATGAATAATCAGTAGTGTCAAAATCATTTTAGTTCAGGTTCCACATTCAGACTGGTATGATCTAAAGTGGATCAGACAGTAAAAAATAACATAATAACCTATAAATAATGACAGCTACAATGTTTTCTCTTTGTTTTAGTGCAAAATTGTAAAATTATGCAAAAATTTACATTTAAAAACTACCCTTTTACCAAAAATGTGAATAACCTGAACAAATATCAACAACCTGAAATGTCTTAAGACAAGTGAATGTAATTTTTTACCAATATTCTGCCTGTTACTAAATGTTTTATGCATTTGTAGATCCACTGTGATCTGTAAGTTGTAATGTACATGTGCAAAGGTAAACTGAGGCAGAATATTGTTAAAATTGCACTTTTTTTGTAAGACATTTCAGGTTGTTCATGTTATTCACAGTTTTAAAAGGATAGTTTGTAGATGTAAACATTTTCATGATGTAATTTTGCTGTTTTTCATTTATGATTTTACTGGTCCAGCCCACTTGAGTTCATAGTGGGCTGAATGTAGCCCCTCAAATAAAATGAGTTTAACACCCGTGGTTTAACCCATAAGGACTTTACTCTTATGGCAGTTCCCAAATGAATTTTTTTCAATATTTAACCTTCCTTAAGCGATTTATCACCACTTATTGTAATATTATCTTCTGTATTTTGATTTTTTTGGTTAAAATCAGGTATTTTCCAGCATTTAATTTACTTATCATGCAGATGTTCATAAAGCTCAAAGTAAAGTTGATGGTTATTACATTAAAAACTGAGAAAATTGAAAAAAAGTGACCTTTTCAGCAAAATCTATCATTAACTGAACATAAACCAAGTGTCTCCATACACTGTCATTGATTAAACTCCATGAGTTTTACTGTTGAATCAATGTTGTAGAAGATGATGGTGTTTCCACAGTAACTACGGAGCCTCTGAACATCCAAATGGGTCATATCTGATGATCATGAAAAGATGACAAACTGCATTTTACAATGATTATTCATATGTATTGATGGGATTAGTTAATCAACAGTTATTAAACATTTTAGATCAGTAGACGATTTTGTTCGATGGTCGATGTTTGGGTCTTTATGGTTTAAACAGTCACATATGGGAAATCAACTCTCTTTAAGAGAATAAAATAAGGCTGCTAATATCTTTCTACTGTATCATACAAGAACAAGATATTTCTAAGACGGGAATTAGGTGTAGGTATGTTGTATTTATGGCTACAGTTATATGATTCCAGCACTCAATAATAGTCTACCCACTAAAGTGATGTCAAGTAGACTGTGTTATGTAAAACTAAATAAAAATATGTAGCTAAATATTCTAGATATAAGTATTCTCATGTAGAAGAATGGTTTGGTGAGGTTTAATTAGTCTGAGATTTTCTTGTCATGCATTTGATTCTTTGCTTTTGCATTAGTATTCTCCAAACAACTTGTAGGTGATGTAGAAACAACAAACTTGGCATGCCCTTAGGTTATAAACTGTAACATTGACATTGAGTTTTTAGAAGAATATGAAATTCTTCAGGGCTAGGATGAGTGTTATTCTGGAATAAATAAAAGATAATGGTGATCATGGCCTGAGGAGGGTGAAAAGAAGAATGCCCATGCTAGTTACTTTCGTCTTCTTCTTTTTTTTAAACATGGTGACAGCAGCACAGGATAACATTGCCCAGATTGTCTCTTCACATCACATCTTCTGTGAAGTAAAAACTCTTGTGGGAGAAATGCCAGAATAAGAAGGGCAGAGTAGGAAGAAGAAATACATGGACTGAAGAGATGCTTTGTGTCTGTGGGTGTTCGCTTCCTATTACATACATCTTCATCTAGCATTCTATAATCTAAACAGCTAACAACAGCAGAAATGTTTAATTGAGGCCCAAGAGGAGCTGTCTAGACAGTGTGTGGAGTGGGTGAACTGCTGCACACTGAAATAGACAAACAATGTTCCTAAATGGGTGCTTCTATGAAACTGAATAGAATAGAATAGAATAGAATAGAATAGAATAGAATAGAATAGAATAGAATAGAATAGAATAGAATAGAATAGAATAGAATAGAATAGAATAGATCTTTATTGTCATTGTACATTGTACAACGACATTAAAAAGTGCGATCCTAAAAGGTACAATCCTTGACATAAAAAAAGCACACATACACAATCACACTCGCATAATAAATAGATTAAGAAAGTAAAAACACACAGACACAGTCACACTCCCATAATAAATAGATTAAGAGGTAAAAGCACACAGACACAGTCACATCCTATTGCACTGGTCCCTAAAACCAGGACATGGTTGCTAAAAATTCAAACCAGATAATGTTATGAAGCAGGTTTGGAAGCACTTTGGGTCTATTTTTAAAGTAAACACTTACTGAGATAAAAGAGAAATAATTTTTGAGATAAAACACATTTTTATATTATTTTACATTATTTTTAATACAAAAATCTGCATGTAACACAGTCAAAAGGACACGAAAATTATGGCTACAATTTATTTATTTATTTTTTTAAATATGTCTTCATTCTCTCACAGGTCCATTTTGGGAATTGAACTAATTATGCAAGGGAGAGTATTTCACAAAAATGACTGCTGTTGCAAAATCATTCACGATTTATATGCATTTAACTGGGCAGGTTCTGCGTGTAACACAAGTGGACATGATGGGTTACAGATAAAACCTGGAATGAGACTGACAATTCATGAAAAACCTGCATGTCTGGATTAGAAAAACCTCTAGGATCATCAAATTTAACACAGTGTCTTTATTTATAGCGCTATATAAGACCATTTACAGCCATGTTTTCTAGATCAAATGCACCGACATCTAAGTAGCTTTTCACGTCCTAATTTTGGTCCTATTTTTGGCCCCAGTATTTTATTAAAAATTCACTAATTTTGGGATGGCTCAGAGTAAAAGTAGAATTTTTTTGCAATTATATGAGGTCATCATTAGGTACATGCTTGAGGAAATATGTCTAAATGTCTCTTTTATTACTGGGTCTAAAAAGCTGGAAAAGTGCCAGGTACCAAAATGAACCCAGTTTCATAGAAGCAACCAAATAAAGTAAGATCCTTTTTTTCAGACATTGTGTACAGCATTTACATTATGTCTTATGAATCAATTTGACAATTAGTGCTTAAATCTGTAAAGTGCAAGTAATCCAGAAAAGGTGTGGATTTCACATCCAGATGCACTGATTTTTTTTTTAAAATGACCTGTGCCTGTATTTGAGTTAGTATTGAAGACTGATGAGTTTAGGTCAGGGATGTCAAACTCCTTTTAGTTCAGGGGCCACATTCAGCTAAATTTGATTTGAAGTGGGCTGGACCAGTAAAATAACACAACATATATAACAATATAACATAATAATATGTACATAATGTCAACTGCAAACTTTTCTCTATGTTTCAGAGCGATAAAACTAAATTTACAATATGAAAAAGTTTACATCTACAAACTATCCTTTCAAACATTGTGAATAACATGAGCAAACTGAAAAAATAGGTGTAATTTTAACAATATTCTGCCACAGTTTACCATTTACACATGTACATTATAACTTACAAATACACAAAACATTTTGTAACAGACAGAATCTTGCTAAAATTGTACTTACTTCTCTTAAGGCATTTCAGGTTGTTCATATTTGTTCAGTTTATTCACATTTTTTGCAGAATTCTACTTTGTTTTAGTGTAAATACATGAAAATATTGACATTTTGAAAGAGAAAAATTTGGAGTTGTCATTATTTCTATGTTATTATGATAGTATTTGTCTGAATCCTGCCCACTTGAGATTGAATTGGTCTGAATGTGGAACCTGAACTAAAAGGATTGTTAATATCTTAGTGTAATTTTTGCTTTTCACAAATTCATCCCAAGGGCCGGATTTGGCCCCCGGGCCGCATGTTTGACACCTGTGATAGAGATGGACAGTCCAGGTAATATATTCTGCTGAACTGCCATGAATGACAACACATTTAATATTTACTAGAGCTGAAATCAGCATATCTGCAGTTGCTCCCTCGTTCATCACCGCTGAAATAATCCTCTCATCTCCACTCACAGCCTAATCACCACAGTGACATTTCAAATAGACGGGTGTTAACAGTCGTTGAGAAAATGTGCAACGTATCAGGCATAAGGGGACATTGTAAGGTCTTTGCAGCTCATCACACGTGACATAAAGGAAATAAATCGCCTTGTCCCCTTTAATTTCAATTTCCGTGCGTGATATATATTGTGATCACCTGTCAGATGCGGCGCCTGCGCACTAAAGTGGGAGGCGGAGTGGATGCTGATCGCTCTCTATCTGCTGCCCTGTGCCCTCCATCCCTCGGCGATCAGACAGGCACGGACAGGGGATATCCGAGGAGGTTTGGGCGAGGATGGGGAGACACATCTGCCGTTGCTGAAGGTATCAGTTCCCTCGGTTTCAGTGGGAATACCGCGCTGCTCCGTTTGACATTGTGACCGTGGAGGGTGAAGGATGCTCGGCAGCAGGATGGGAGGAGATGAGAGGGGGACACGGAGAAAATAACAGATGGTATTTGGGAAATGCCACCCATGACAGGCTTTTACTCGGTTTTGTCGCTCGTTTTAGGCGCTTTGAAACAATTCTGGGAAGTTAATTGTAGATTTTTCTTTTTTTAAAGACAAAAAATCTTGTCAAGGGCACATAAATAACCGATAATGGCTTTTTTCATCCGCTGTTCACCCGTGCGATCGGAGCTGCCATCACCTTGTACCCTTTGCGGACAAATGTTGTCGGGTTTAAAGTGATTGGATGTGATGCATGCCTCTTTTTCATCTCGATAAAATGCTGTGAATATATCCGATCCGCTTATCCGTCTGTGGATGAACCACTGCCACCAATGGCCTGAACATAGTAAACGGTACATCCATGTGTTATATATAGAAAGGCAAATCCACATCACAGACCAGTTTTGCCCTTGATATTGTAGCCTATTTCTATTTGTATACACTTCACATTTAATCTCTTTTATTTTTATTTTTATTTTTTTTAAAAATTTTTTCTGGCTCCCTTCCCGGATGTGCCAGCGGTTTCTCTAGAGACAGATCACCAGGTTTCCAGTGTTTACTCATTCTGTAGCTGTAAAACATGTCCTGCAAGAGATTTTTCACTCTTCTACGAGGTGTCATTTTAGCGATGAATGAAAAAATACGGGTGGAGTGATTAGCAGAAAAAGTCCAGTGCATTCATGGTGGAGGGAAGCGGTAACCAGGACTTACGAGTCAGCCTTAAATGGTCATAATATGAATTGGGTTTGTAGTATCCGGATGTATTGAGAGCTCCTGTGCTGCACATTGGATGGTGTTGTGTTGTATTGGTGTCTGAAGGGGGGGGTCTCTGTGGCTTGTATACTCTGTGATCAACGGAGCGACTCTGACCCTGTCCATGGTGCTGAAAGCAACAGTGGAAGCGGAGTAAATCAAAGTGAGGCTGAATCATTATTGGCTCTCTCCGTGTACAGGCGACGATTGCTATGCAAATGATAATGGCTTCACTCGGGTGAATGTAAAATGTATTTATCAAGTGCTGTGGGATGTGAAAGAGGTATTTTGTTGATTTTTACAATGCCTTGTAAATGTCTCTGTTGTGCAATATATGGATTATGATAAAGAAGAGAGCATATAGTGCAGAGTTAACCAAACATTATGTAACACATTAAGCTGTCTTTAGTGGACTTACCATACTAGTGATTCTTTGATTAAAACCCAGCCTAAGGATCATAAAGCAACATTATAGAAGCCGTGGATGGAGAACTATTATTGTTCCTGCGAATCCATCATACTTTAGCAGTGTGTGTTTATTTTTCTTTACCTGACATTATATTGGCTCAGACAGTACTGTAAATGTGGTTCACAAATTCTCACGCTCTCTTTCATCATCCCTCCCTCTTGTCTTGTTTCCTGCCATCTCACACTTCCTCTATCTCTCTACCCTGGTCTTCTATCTCCCTGTCTATCTCATGCATTTAGGAAGTCTGATGTAGACGCTGAGCCAGAGGAGAGCCCAGGCAGCAGCAGCAGCAGCAGCAGTAGCAGCAGCAGCAGTGGGGCTGTAAATGCCCTGTCCACAGCTCCGGCCCCCCCTCAGGCCTCTGCAGGAGAGCCAGGACAGAGAGGAGACAGCTCCTGCTCCGACTCTGATAGTCCTGTAGATTCCAGCTCCTGCGAGGAGGAGGAGGAGGAGGAGGAGGAAGAAGACGAGGAGGAGGAGGACGAGGAGGAGGAAGACCCTGCAATGTTCTCCTCTAAGTTCCTTAGTGGGGCCAACCCCCTCAGTGCTGTTTCCTCTGCTGTGAATAAATTTGGTATATTTGGAGATGATGGGGATGGGGATAAAAATCAAAAACCACCTCCGCAGCAGGGAGTGAAGCCTCCTGGAGACCAGCAGCCAGGAGGAGGCCCTGGCAAAAGTCCTCAACAACAGCAGAGACGCCAGACTTCAGGCCAGCCCCCACCTACTCAACAGAAACAAGGAACACCACAGAATGGCCAAGCTGGGCCTCAAAACAAGCCTGGAGGCCAGCAAGTTGCTGCAAAGGAAGAAGGTAAACAGCCTGGCAGCCAGATTAAAGGAGGGCCACAAAATAATCAGCCAAAGGGACCACCACAGCAAGGTTCACCTAAGCCTGGAGCTCAACAGCAGAATGTGACTAAGAGTGGAGCACAACCTGAATCTGCAAAGGGACCACAACAACAGGCTCAATCTAAGACAGGGATGCAACAACAAGGTCCTGCTAAGACTGATCCACAACAAAAAGAACCCATAAAGACTGGGGTGCAAGGGTCACCAAAGGCTGTGCCACAAAAATCTGGATCACAGCAAGGCTCGCCTAAAGCAGGACAGCAGCCGCAGGGCTCACCAAGAACTGGACAACAGCCGCAGGGATCACCAAGAACTGGACAGCAGCCGCAGGGATCACCAAGAACTGGACAGCAACAGCAGGGGACTGGTAAACTTTTACAACAACAACCACAGGGCTCACCGAAGGCTGGGCAACAGCAGCAAGGCCTCAGGACTACACCCCAGCAGTCTTCGGAGAAAGGCCCTAAAGGCCCTGGAACACCTGGTCAATCCAGGGCAGGATCTTCATCACCTGGAGTGACAAAAGCTGGATCTCAGGCAAAAGCAGTAGCTAAGACCCTCTGTCCAGTGTGTAGTACAACAGAACTCAATACGCACACCAAAGAACCACCTAATTATAAAACCTGCACACAGTGTAAATCTGAAGTGTGCAGCTTGTGCGGTTTCAGCCCTCCAGACTCTGATGTGAGTAATAACTTCATATTTTTCTTGTGTTACCATTTATTTCTTGCATTACATTTTTATTTGAATGTGCATGTGATTCTGCTCAATGTACACAACATTTATTCAAAATTTCATATTTAAAGTTTTGATTAATTATTATTCTTTAAAAAAATCACACAAAATTCATAGTTGTGCTGTTCTTTTTGCAGTTCATTCATTGTGAACTTTGCTGCTTACATTTCACTCATGGACAAAGTGGACTCTAATTATATTTTCATCCTCATTTTATTATTCATATATTTTGAGAATGTTCGAAAGCTTTCTTGTATTGTTGAATAAAAATCAAAAATAAGCAATGAATGAGCAAGGAATGACTCTACACAAAAGTGAGATGTTCAATAACAGCTCTAATATGCATCGAAGTGACAAAGGACACAGCAACTACTTTGATATTTTACTATTTTAAGTAATTTTTCATGTATGGAACTGAATGTTATTTTTCTCCCCTTTTTAACATTACATCTTTATCATTGTAAATATTCATTGTTTTTCCACAGGGACGTGAGTGGCTTTGTCTTACCTGCCAGATACAGAGAGCTCAAGGAGCTGCTGAGCCATCAGGACCCCCAATGAAAAAGGCAGCTTCCCCTGCACCTGCAAAAAAAGAGATTTCAGCACCAGGTTCACCTCACAAAATGCAGCCTGACAAGGCTCAAGCAGTAAAAGGACCAGAAAGTCAAAAACAAGTTACCACAACTTCAGGGTCTCAGAAACCAGGGCAGAGCCCTCAACCTGGACGCAAACAAAGTAGCACCACCGCCACTCCCCCACAGCAGTCAGGAGGTTTATTTGGCTTTGGTGGTGTGAAAGCTGAACCTGCCAAGTCTGAAGAGTCAGTGACTGGGAAGATGTTTGGTTTTGGCTCTTCTATTTTCAGTTCTGCATCTACTTTGATAGCTTCAGCTGTTCAGGATGAGCCTAAAACACCACCGGTCTCTCCAAAAATGCAACCAGCAAAAGAGACGAAAACCCCTACTAGCCAAAAGTCAGAGCAGGAGAAGAAACAAGACCAACCCCAGCAGGCAAAAGCCCACGCACCAGGACAGACCAAAGTGGACAAAGTTGAGACTCAGAAGGAAGCAACAGCTTCTAATGCTCCTAAAGGTGCCCAATCCACTTGTCCACTGTGTAAGGTGGCGCTCAATGTGGGCACAAAGAACCCTCCCAACTACAACACCTGCACTGAATGCAAGAGCACTGTCTGCAACCAGTGTGGATTTAACCCAATGCCAAATGTTAAAGAGGTAAGCCCCTGAATGTGACAAACTAAAATTTGACCTGAAGACTGAGACAAATGTATACCAAATTACATCAGCATGATGTCCAAGATTTCAATTATTTTTTCTCAACATACATCATATTTTATGACCATTATTGAAATGTTCCCTTTGCTAAAGAACATCTTGAAAGGTTAAATGTGTGATTTCAATCATTTTGACATCAAGAGGGATGTGATTGGTTGTAGAACGCTCATCATACTTCTGAATCAAGCTCTTTGAGGGTTCTAAGTTCCTTTCTGATGCCAGAGTGGTTGCTTAAGTAGTTTCCATTTCATTTCTTTGGAGTGCTATCCCCAGATGGTAGCACTCCTGTACATGAATAGCAGTCATCATTTTCAATATACAGTCCAATTCTTTGTACAAACATTTTTCTTGATTTTTCCATCATTATATTGCTATAATATTTGTAATTATTTTATTCCATGTCCTTCTGACAATGTGTCAAACCCTTTAGCTAGACCAAACAGATGAGCTGCGTTCACATACAGTATGAAAAGAAATACAAAAATAGTGTTACACACATTCACTGTCACAATGCTGCTCCCTCAAGTAATACAGCTCAGTATAAAAAGATTGCAAAAGACAGTTTAATTTGGTTGTAACTGCAGTGTTAGTGTATGGTCATACTTACAACTTTATATATACAAAATTGATTTACTATACTTAATAATGGCTTGAACACTGTATTAATGTAGGATATAGTTACATTCAGTACAGGACTGGTTTGTACCACTATCCTATCCTATCCTATCCTATCCTATCTTTAAATAAGTCATAACCGTTAAATTGCATGATTTGCATTATAAAGACATTCTATCTCCATAAGAGAGCTGAGTTCATACTAGTTCCCACGTTAACATTTACTTTCACATATGGCCAAACACACACACACAAATACACATGTAAACACACACCTCAAGGGAATCACCTTTTGGGGATACCACATACAGGGTAAATGCACATGGTATCGTGCAGGCTATCTGAAGAAACAAAGGACCTGATACTTGACTCTGTAATTCAAGGCACAATTCAAAGCTCGTAGCCTAACTGTCCAAGGACATTCCAAGGCTACTTGTTCTCATGATACTGATATGTTCTTTTCAAACTAATGGCTAAATTAGCAGTCAGCAGCATTAATGCAGAAAAAAAAAACCTTTGTGCCTTTTGTGTGTGTTTCTTTTGAATGATATGGGTTTTTACCCCGCCCCCCGAAGGGGAGGCAAGGGGTATTGATTTTGGTTCTTTGATTCTTTGTTTGTTCACACTTTAGCAGCAAAATTATTGGTTGAATTCATACCAAATTGGGTTGATAGATTACCAGTAACCCAGAATAGATGTGATTACATTTTGGGAAAAGTAGGTCAAAGTTAAAATGTTTTATGAATTTTTAAAATCTTTTTTTCTCCATTTACTTATAATGGCTGAAATTTCAAATGTCTATAAAAACATGAATTTTGTGTCAGTTTACTTCAAACTTTGCACATATATAGAGGCAATTGTTATACATCATTCTGACGTAAAGCTAACACATATATTATATATAAATGAAACAATGCAAAATCTTTCTTTAAGTAATCTTAACATTAACACTTTTTTGCTTCAAATGCATGCATACATGCTGACATCACCACATGTCCAGACATGCTGACATCACCATACGTACATGATTATATTAGGACATGCCCAGATATGCTGACATCAGCACACACATAGACATGATGACATCAGCTGGATTGATGCCAAAATAAACTACAATACGTGTGAGGGGTGTGGTTTGTTGTGCCTGACACCACGTGTTTTCTTACTGTTTTAAATATTTTTTAACTTAAATCATAAAATATTTACATTATTTTTCTTTTTTCCTTTAAAGGGGAAGGAGTGGCTTTGTCTAAGCTGCCAGGTGAAACGTGCTTCTGGAGGATTTGAACCGCAAAATGAGGCATCTTTGGTCAGTTCATCTATAAAAAAGACCACCCCAGCACAACCCATACCACAAAAGACTTCTGCACCAGGCTCGCCTCAGAGGAAAGCACAGCCATCTAAGGTTGAAGATACTAAAGGACCAGACCGAGACAGTCGTAAAGAGACCAGCCCTGCTACTACTCAGAAAAAGCCTCAGGAGAGCCAAATGACAGGTCCCCATAAACAGCCAGACCAGACAAGTCAGACAGCACAAAGCCAAAGAAATGCCACTCCAGTGTCACAGCAAGAGACAGGAGGCTTCTTTGGTTTTGGTGGTTCTAAAACTCAGGCTGAAGCTGCAAAGCCTGCAGAGTCGGTGACAGGGAAGATGTTCGGCTTTGGATCATCATTCCTCAGTTCTGCCTCCACTTTCATTGCCTCTGGTGCTCAGGAAGAGCCCAAAGTTACACCACCAGTTTCTCCCAAAATGTCTGCTGCAAAAGACTCTAAATCCCCCACTGCCAAGAAACCAGAGCAAGAGAAGAAACCTGAGCAACCCCAACAAACCAAGGGACTTCCATCAGTACAGCCAAAAATCAACAAACCTCCATCAGAGCCTCCACAGAAAGGATCAGCTTCTCCTGTTGTTTCTAAAACAGGCCAACATGTCTGTCCTCTATGTAAACTGGAACTCAATATTGGCTCTAAAGATCCTCCAAACTACAGTACTTGTACTGAGTGCAAAAACATTGTCTGTAACCAATGTGGATTTAACCCTATGCCAAATGTTAAGGAGGTAAGAAAAATCTGCAAACAGCTAAAAAGTTATTGTGAAACTTTTTTTCTCCCATTATATTATCTCATTGATTATAATATATGTGTAGTATATTGTTAGACATAAACACACTCCACATTATATTACAATACTGATCAATGTGATCTGATCTGTTTGGTCTGAACAGGTGAAGGAGTGGTTGTGCCTCAACTGCCAGATGCAGAGAGCACTAGGAGCATCTGAACCTCCAGGAACCCCTATGATGAAACAACAGGCCTCGTCAAATAAAGTCTCAGCCCCTGTTAATGCTGTAAAAACAGAAACTCCGCCACAGGATAAACCACTAAAGAAAGACATTTCAGCGCCTTCTGAATCTCAGCTAAAGGGGGCCTCCACACCAGCCTCCCCCAAGAATAAACCATTAACACCAGGTCAGCAGCCGGCAAAGGCTGAAGTTCCTAAAGGACCAGAAAATCAGAAGCAGGCTAGTCCAGCTCCAGGACAGAAAACACCTCAAGAGATTCGGAAGACAACTCCTCAGAAACCACTAGAGCAGACAGGTCCTGCTGGAAGGAAGAGTTCTACTATTTCAGCAACACAAGAGGAATCAGGAGGGCTCTTTGGATTTGGTGGTCCGAAAACTCAGCCTGAAGCCACAAAGCCTGGTGAATCATTAGGTGGGAAGATGTTTGGATTTGGTTCTTCCATCTTTAGTTCTGCTTCCACTTTAATTAACTCAGCCGTCCAGGATGAATCCAAAAAAACACCACCAGTATCTCCCAAAATGCCTGCTGCCAAGTCAACCACATCACCTGTTGCTCAGAAAAAAGACCAAGAGAAGAAACAAGTTCAACAACCAATTACATCTCCACATCTCCAAGCCAAATCAGAAAAAGCTCCATCACAGCCTCCAAAGGACAAAACTGCTTCCCCAGCTGCTCCCAAGCCACGCCAGTCTACATGTCCACTCTGCAAGGTGGAACTAAATTTTGGCTCTAAGGATCCTCCAAACTATAACACCTGCACTGAATGCAAAGAAACAGTCTGCAACCAGTGTGGATTTAATCCAATGCCAAATATGTCTGAGGTAATGCAGTCAAATCAAACAAATGCCCCAAATTTTACTCAATGAACTAATAAGTGTTGTGTTTTAATTTTATGCATTTTCTCATTTCAGGTGAAAGAATGGTTATGTCTGAACTGTCAAATGCAAAGAGCTCTTGGTGCATCTGAGCCTCAAGAACCTCCTATGAAATCACAAAATGCTAATAAGACAGCCAATAAGACTTCTCCAGCTACTGCACAACAAAAGATATCAGCCCCTATGGTTGAAAGTTTAAAAACTGAAACATCAAAAACAGAGGCACCTCCAAAAACAGAAACATCAGATACATTGAAACAGAAAGAGAGTTCCACAGTTCATCAGAAGACTCCTCAGGATATCCAAAAGACATCAGGGTCTCAGAAACCAACTGACCAGGCAAGTCAGCCTAATATAAAACAGAGCAAAGTTACCCCAGATACAGAGCAGGAGTCAGCAAAACTCTCTGGGTCAAGTGGACCTAAAACAGCACCTGATTCTTCAAAAACAACAGAGTCGGTGACTGGGAAGATGTTTGGCTTTGGTTCCTCCATATTCAGCTCAGCATCCACCTTGATAACATCTGCTGTTCAAGAGGAATCACGTACAACACCACCAGGTTCTCGAAAGATGTCTGCACCAGCACAAGTCTCCCCTAAGATGACCCCTGTTCCCAAAGCCTCCCCAAAAAGTACACCAACAGTTTCACCCAAGATGTCACCAGCAAGAGAGCCCAAAACTGCTCCAAAACCAGAGCCGGAAAAGAAACCAATCCAATCACAAGAGGGAAAAGAAAATAAAGCTCCATCACAGCCAGAAAAGACTCCTCCCATTGCAGACAAAACATCTTGTCCATTATGCAATGACAAGCTCAATATCAACTCCAAAGACCCTCCCAACTACAGCACCTGCACTGAGTGCAAGACCATTGTTTGTAATCAATGTGGATTTAATCCCATGCCTATGGGAGAGGTAAGTGAAAAAAATTGTAGTGTTTCTTTGCTTACTGTACATATACATATTTGTTTTGAATAAGCTGCTCCTCCAAATGATTGATTTAATTTACAAGTAATGTTTTACATAAAAGCAAAACAAAACTAAACCTCTGCTGTATCTTTCATTTTAGGTTAAAGAGTGGCTCTGTCTGAACTGCCAAATGAAGAGAGCAGTGGCAGCATCTGAGCCTCCAGGGCCTCCAACACTGAAGTCCCAGACATCACCTATCAAAGTTCCTACTCCTGCTGCTGTCCAGAAGACAGATTCTGCCAAACCAGCTACACCTCAACAGGACACTCCAGAGTCTGCATTACAAAAGAAGGAAACCTCACAATCACCTCAGAGGAAAAAGTCTGTTTCAGCTGTACAACAGAGCAGTCCAGCACCAGATCATAAAACAATACAGCAGAGACCTCAGAAAACTCCTGATCCTGGAGGTCAACCTGCACGGAAGCAGAGTAATGCATCTGCAGGTACACAGCAAGAATCCGGAGGCTTCTTTGGGTTTGGTGGTCCTAAATCTCAGATGGATACCACAAAGCCAGCAGAGTCAGTTTCTGGGAAAATGTTTGGTTTTGGTTCATCTATTTTCAGCTCTGCATCCACTTTAATTACCTCAGCTGTTCAGGATCAGCCAAAGACAACTCCTCCTGTTTCCCCAAAAATGTCTCCTGCAAAAGAGATGAAATCCCCAGCTACCCAGAAAGCAGAACAGCAGAAGAAACCAGAGGCAGCCCAGCAGACAAAGACCCCTCCACTAGGACAGGCCAAAGTGGACAAAACACCACTGGAGCCTACAAAGACCCAGGCAGCTTCTCGAGCAGTCGTCAAACCAGGGCAGTCCACCTGTCCACTTTGCAAGACTGGACTAAACATAAATTCAAAGGATCCACCCAACTACAACACCTGCACAGAATGCAAGAACACTGTGTGTAACCAGTGTGGATTTAATCCTACACCAAATGATACAACGGTAAGTCTGAGGAGAACATTTTTTATTATGTATACAGCTGTTCAAATAATGTATATATCTAAACTGCTTATTTGAATGCCTCCTTTCTTGGTTCTTGTGTTGAAATTGATTCAGTCTTTTCAGGACTTAAAACAAAGTATTATTTATTCCCACTGTATAGGTAAACGCAAAACACTTGGTTACTGTAAAAAGCTTACAAACATAACCATAATCTTTCGTCATTTTTAGGTCAAGGAGTGGTTGTGTCTTACCTGCCAGATGCAGCGGGCACTAGGAGCAACGCAGGGTCCAGGAGCTCCCTCTGTTAACCCTCAGATACCCGAAAAATCCCCAAAGAAAGATATCACAAGCTCAGCTGCACCTGAAAAGAAAGACTTGTCAGCATTACCTTTGGATCAGAAGAAACCTTTGACTACAGTAGAGCAAGCAGCTCAGAAGACAGAAGGTCAGAAACAGACCAGCCCAATTCCTCAGAAAATGTCACAAGAGCCTGGCCTTAACAAATCACCAGACCAGATGAGGCCAACTGAAACTAAGCAGAGTAAACCACAGACACAGCAAGACTCAGGGGGCATATTTGGCTTTGGTGGTGGTAAAAAGACTGATACTGCAAAACCAGATGAGCCAATGACTGGGAAAATGTTTGGTTTTGGTTCATCCATTTTCAGTTCTGCATCCACTTTGATTACCTCTGCTGTTCAGGACCAGAACAAGACAACTCCACCAGTTTCTCCCAAGATGTCTCCAGCTAAGGACATGAAATCACCAGCTGCCCAGAAGAAAGAACAAGACAAAAAACCAGAACAACCTCAGCAGACCAAGACTCCCCCTATGACAAAAATGGACAAAGCCCCTTCAGAGCCTGCAAAGGCTAAAATGGTTTCTCAAGAAGCTGTTAAACCAGGGCAATCCACTTGTCCACTCTGTAAGGTTGAACTCAACATGGGCTCCAAGGATCCACCTAATTACAGCATTTGCACAGAATGCAAGAACACTGTCTGTAACCAGTGTGGATTTAACTCCCTGCCAAATGTGTCCGAAGTGAGTATAACTCACTCAATATATGCATAATAATGAATTGATATTACACATCCTCTATAACATTATAGAAATACGTATTTTTTATGAAATAACTGTCAGGTATGCAAATGTCTATACTAACAATAATGTAATTTTCTTATAGAAAACGGAGTGGTTGTGTCTGACATGTCAGATGCAAAGAGCTCTCAAAGCATCAGAAGCAGTGCAGCCATCACCGATGAAACCTCATGCATCACCCAACAAAGTTTCAACACCTGCTACTGCTCTAAAAGACACCAGTGCAAATCAAAAGAAAGATATTACCTCTGTCCAAAAAGCAGAACTACCAGAAGAAAACAAGAAGGACACCTTACTGCAAAAGACAGAGGAAACAGATGTAACCCAAACATTAACGTCTTCTGCGGTTTCTGCACCAGACACCACAACCTCTGTTTCAGCCCTGGTTAAAAAGGACATAAGTGGTTCAGTATCTACCAAAGAGGTTCCAACTGCGCAAGCCACAAACAAAGCAGTTGGAGCTTCGCCTACACCCCCCCTTGAAACAGGTATTGAAACCTCTCTTCAGAAGAAAAAGGATCAAACTCCCCCAAGCTCCCCTGCATTAAAGAATGTGTCAGAAACGAAAGAGAAGATAGTAGTTCAGAAATTAGCTGATCAACAAGTAAAATCTTCAGATGAGGTCCAGGCACAACAAGCCCCCAGCAAAGACTCAAATCTTGACACTTCAGCTCCAGCAGCACATCCAACTAATAAGGACTCAGGAGGTTTCTTTGGATTTGGTAGTCCTAAATCTCAACGTGCTGCATCAAAAACCACTGAAGCAGTGACTGGGAAAGTGCTGGGATTTGGCTCATCTATTTTTAGCTCAGCATCTACTTTGATAACATCTGCAGTGAAAGAAGAGTCACGCACAACACCACCAAGTTCCCGCAAAATGTCTGCCCCACCACAAGTGTCAGGCAAGATGCCAGTATCACAAGTTTCTCCAAAGTCAAGCCCACCAGTTTCTCCAAAATCTTCTGCAAAGGACTCCAAACAGGCTGCTGCTCAGAAACCACAAGTGGAAAAGATACAAGATCAACCCGAGAAGGCCAAGGAAAAAGAAGACGCTGGTCCCCCAGAGCCTGCAAAAACAGAATCATCTGAAGTGCCCTCCAAAGTTCGCCAGTCTGCTTGCCCACTTTGTAAAGTGGAACTTAACTTGGGCTCCAAAAATGCACCCAACTACAACACCTGCACTGAATGCAAAACTACTGTCTGCAACAAATGTGGATTCAGTCCTATGCCAAATGTATCAGAGGTAATTAAACATAAGTAACTACAGTCCAATAAATTGGCTAATTCAGTTCAGAATTTTGTAATTTAAAATATTGTACTGTTTGTAGACTGTTTAAATGAAACTTTTACTATTGTCTTTCAATCTATCATGCCCCTTCCCAGATCCAAATGATGTATTCAGAAGCTAAAAATGTTATTCCATGTTTTTGTTTTATAGGTAAAGGAATGGCTTTGTCTGAACTGCCAGATGCAAAGAGCACTTGGAGCTTCTGAACCTCCTGGCCTTCCCATGATGAAACCCCAACCATTAACAACCAAAGAGGTCCCTGTCACCATACAGAAAAAAGATGCCCCATCATCAGATTCCAAGGAAAATGTTCCCAAACCAGTCATACCCACAAAGGAGCCTGTTGATGCTGTTAAAGAAATCAAAACACCTGCAGTTGGTGCACCGACCAAGGAGGTTACACCCGTAGCTCCGTTGCCTGAGAAAGTGGTTTCATCTACCATTTCTAAGACTGATGTTTCTCAGCCTTCAGTAAAGCCTTCTGAAGATGCAACCAAGACACATCCTGGAGCACCCCCACAGCCTCCAAAAGCTGAGATTTCTGTTACTAAGTCTACTCCTCCACCAGGCCCAGCAGTAGAAAAGCCAACTCCACAACAGCCTCCAAAAACTGAGGCCTCTGTTTCTAAAAGTGCTCCTCCACCAGGCCCAGAAGCAGAAAAGAAACTGCCAGAGCAGCCTCCAAAAGCTGAGGCCACTGTTACTAAAAGTGTTCCTCCACCAGGCCCAGAAGGGGGAAAGCAACTGCCACAGCAGCCTCCGAAAACTGAGACTCCTCCGGGTAAACCTGTACCAGCACCAGCTCCAGCTGCCCAGCAGCAGAATGTTGGTACACCAGCGGCAGTAAAACCTTCTCCAACTACAAAGCCAGATATCAAAGAAGGTCTTGCAAAGCAGGAAGTTGCAAAAACACCTCCACAGCAACATTCAAAATCTCCAGCCCCTCAAGCCAAAGCAGCAGCACCACCAGCCCAACCTGCAAAGCAAGAGTCAGGTGGCTTTTTTGGTTTTGGTGGTCCTAAAACACCACCTACTGCAGCAAAGTCTGCAGAGTCAGTTACTGGGAAGATGTTTGGCTTTGGATCATCTTTCTTGAGCTCTGCATCCAATTTAATAACCTCAGCTGAACCCAAAACAACACCACCATCACCTCGTAAAATGTCCACTACAGCCCCCACTTCTCCTAAACCTACACCACCAGCCTCTCCTAAAACAGTCCCTCCAAAAGATACCAAGCCACCTATAGTTCAAAAAGAGGTGGAGAAACCAGAGAAACCACAGCAAGAAAAGGCACCACCAGCAACACAGGACAAAGTGGACAAAGTTCCACCAGCACCCAACAAGGCACCAGCTGAGACCCAAGGTGTTACAAAAGCAGATAAAGCCACTTGTCCACTCTGTAAGGTGGAACTGAACATGGACTCCAGTGACTCTCCGAACTACGACACATGCACAGAGTGCAAGACTACTGTCTGCAAACAGTGTGGATTTAATCCACTGCCCAATGTCACAGAGGTAAATCAGAGCACCAGCAAATATTAGATTTTCATGATAGAGAATGAAGGAAAATTAGAAATGATTAACTGATTGATTATGGCCCAGACAGTGGCAATTAATGATTAATTGTGGCATTTTAATTGTTATGGGAATAGTCCATTATAGTAAATTTGATGTTTTAGCATTTTAGTCCCCAAATATAGATGAAGTAGCAGAAACTATTTTAACATCATATAGTAAATTTGGCTCAAAAACAGTCTTTGCATGCATTTAATTTCTAAAGTAAACATATAGCAATCATTACTTTTGGTCCACTAACTAAATTGATAATGCAGACCCACTATAAGATTGTGTCAATTGTTACAGTGCATTAATACAGTTTACAATAGTGCAGTTTATATAAATTATTGATGAAAGCACATTATGCTTGAAGTGGCTGAATATTCTACATTTGTTGACACTGTATAAAACAGCCTCTTTTATAAATTAAAAAATATATATTTAACTTGCATGACCTTTACATTCACTTGTACTTGATTTTTTTTTTTTTCCCCACAGGTGAAGGAATGGCTTTGTTTGAACTGCCAGATGCAGAGGGCCTTAGGAGCTTCTGAACCAACTGGACACCCTGCAATGAAACCACAATCACTGATCACAGAAAAGAAGGATATGCCTGCAATCCAGAAGGAGAAGTCTGCAGATTTACCAGTCAAAAAAGAGATCATTCAACCATCTCCACTCAGCAAAGAAACCTCAAAAGCTGAAACCTCTGTTCCAACTGCAGCACAAGAGGTAGTTACACCTCGCAAGGACTCTATAAAGAAGACACAGGATCTTAAAGGTGCTGAACAAGGAAAAGCCATGGATATAGCTGGCCAGCAACAGCCTGTTGGAAAACCAGCTGCAGTAAAGCCTTCTCCAACTACAAGGCCAGAAGTCAAAGAAGGTCTTGGAAAACAGGAAGCTGCAAAAACACCCCCTCAACAGCGCCCAAAATCTCCAACTCCTCAAGCCAAAGCACCAGCTCAACCTGCAAAACAGGAGTCAGGAGGCTTCTTTGGCTTTGGTGGTCCTAAAACACCACCTACTGCTCCAAAGTCTGCTGAGTCTGTGACTGGGAAGATGTTTGGCTTCGGTTCCTCATTCCTTAGTTCTGCATCTACACTGATCACTTCAGCTGTTCAGGATGAATCTAAAACTACACCTCCAGTTTCTCCTAAAATGTCTCCTGCTAGGGAGGCCAAGTCACCTGTTGCACAGAAATCAGAACCACCTAAACAAACCAAGCCTCCTCCATCAGTACAACCCAAAGTGGAGAAAGGTCCATCAGAACCTCCAAAAGCAACACCAGTGATTAAAGACACCACAAAAGAAAGTCTTTCAACCTGTCCACTCTGTAAGGTTGAACTTAATATGGGCTCCAAGGATCCTCCAAACTACAATACATGTACAGAATGCAAGAATGCTGTCTGCAACCTCTGTGGATTTAACCCCATGCCTCACACAGGAGCGGTGAGTGAAAATAATTATTATATGATTACAATGATTATTCTAATACATTTTACAACATTCTGTTTAGGTCTATATTGGAAAATTGAGGTTATCCTTGCTATGGAATTTCTATTTTGATGCTGTTTGTTACTTTGTCAGCAGAAAAATGTGTACACTGCTATTTCATTGTCATAAAACCCAGTGGAAGGAAAGGGCAAGGGCCAAGGAAGATTTCATGGAGTGTACTGACAACTGAAGTGTTTTTTTCTTAATATTGTATCTCGGTGCAGAGACAGGCTCTAATGAGTGTCTTTCTAAGTTTTTATTGGTCCAGTGGTGTGGTATGGAAAACAAAGTTGCCATAAATAGGTGTTATTTGTTTTGCTGGACTGTGATGATATTAATTATTTTAATTTGTAGGTATACTGAGCAGCAAACATCAGAAAGGCCACTTAACAGATAAGCACACACAACTTAATTAGGTTTAACTCTTGTGCATTCTAAATTGGGCTCAAGTACAAGAAAAACACATCAGAAACAAATAAAGGAACAACTAGTGGATCGTAAAAAACAAACAAAAAAAAAAAACAGCTATTTAAAGACATTAAGATATGTTATTTTTAAAAGTGTGAGGGCCTTTAGGTTACACATTATCAGATGTCTGTTTTCCTTCTTGTGGCTTGTGATTGGCACTAATGTCTCATCTTATTGGACATGTTTACTGTCAGTAAATCGTAGTTGTGCAGCATAAGTGTGGTAATGGTGAATGAAAGAGGGTGGCCTTGTAGGAAAAATGAGGAGAGTTTGCCTGAAACAGTTTTCAGACTGTTTATTTTCAGCATTGATTTCTGCGCAGCTGACTGATTTAACTGTTGACCTACTAAGAATTTAAGCAAAATCAAGGACAAAAAAAAAATACAGACCACCTGATGGTTGACTGTGGATATCCCTCCACTAGGGTGACTTGGGTTATTATGTAACAGCTCATGAGAAGAGTGCTTCAGCAGACCAGCCTCAGTGAAAATGTATTAGAGTGATTGAAGGTTGTGCAACAGCATTAGTGAGATGGGATCTGCTGCCATAGCAGACCAGTAGCCAGGGAATCTCCAGCCCCCGTGAGAGATCTGAGATGGCAAAGCCCTGTGATATGCCAATAAGTAGAGGTGAAACGGATTTAGTCCATCATAACACGGTGCAGTACATTAGACCAGCAGACATTTCCTTTCAGGCCATCTGCTCTTTCACAGATCAGTGGCTCCATGTAATTCAGCAATTCCACATTTATTATACGTGGGTGACTGCAGTACACATTCACGTACCTGCTGTGACTCACCCACACAAATATGGACTACTGTTGAAAGCAGGGTCATGTACCCTTGACTTTTTATATCCTTTACATTAGATACCTTTATAATTTCTCTATATTTTTTCCTCTTGGTAACAGGTTACCTGTGTGGGAATGGATCTGTTTCTTTATCAGACCCATCTAGAAAATTTTACCTCTTAAATTTCATAACAAATAAAAAAAAATGCTGTGACTGATTTCTATCTTTGGTGATTGTGCCTCATAATGTGAAATTGTATAAACAGAAACAAATACATTTTTATACTTTTATATTGACTGAACAAGTAAAATTTTATTTGCGTGCTGCTGACTCTTAATAAAAGCCAAATGTATTTATATAGTGAGTGAGTGAAGAGCAACACTATAATTCTTCTGTCATTGTTCATGCATGTTTGGTTTCACAGAAACAGATTAACCGCACTCTGAACTCAAATGGCACATTATTGTAGAGAAATAACGCTGGCAGAGATAGGCCTCTTATGTAATTGACACTTCTCATGTTTTTCAGACACCAGAGTAGATGAAGAGCCAAAGGGTATAAGTTGGATGGGGGAAGGGACAAGGATGGTTGCTGCTGTGTGTACAACATAGATTAGTTCCTCCTAATAGCTTGGGAAAACAGAAATAGCTTGGCCTTGACACAACTGGATAGGATGAGCTACCATACTTACTGCTGTCCGAAGGCCTGCTTTATCCACAGGGAATGAGTCTGTCAATTCGCTTTCATGAAAGCATCTGGGTTTGGGAGTAGAAAGGTAGAAATGCTTCCTTTACATTATGAAAAGGACTTCCATTTGAAAGAAAAGCAGGCCACTTCAGGCAAAGTGAGTGCCAGTGGCAAGACTATCCATTCTTCCACATGCTTGTTCTGCTTCAGCTGATGCCATCAAAAGCCTGACTGTTGCCTTATATCTAGGACACATGCAAATTGAGCTTTGCCAGCATGTCTGTGTGACAGGACAGTATGACAGATAGTTCCTCTATATTTGTAGGTAACCACATGGCTAAAAATCTCACTTTAAACACAAGTAAAGTGTTTAGTGCTGCCTTTGGCTTATTTTCTGTTTTGGAGCTTTGCTTTGTTGTAAGATTAATCTTCTGTTTCTACTTGCAAGAAAGCTGGTAAGAGCATGAAAAAGGCATTTTTTTCAAAACTTGCCTAACTAATTCTTGTCTAATTCAAGACAAAAGTTTTGGCTGCATACCATCACAACTGCAATGTGTAGCTTTTGAAGTCTGGCAGCTGACTACAATTTTGTCATTTTCATAAGGGGCTTTAGATCTGTGTAGTATCAGATATGTTTTTTTTTTTTTGTTGTTGGAGGCCAGAAAACTACAGGATGCTGGCCCCACAATAAGAATGAGACACCCTTTGGTGCACCTAGTGACAGTATTAAGAATAGTCACACTTAGGGGAGACCAACACAGCATGTCTGCTGCATCCCCACTGTTTCTCCACAGTCTGTTTTGGAAGGTACCATAGCTGATGCTAATTCTGAGTACTCTCATGCTTGGACTCACATTAAAAACACACTGAAAATAGTGAAACAAATATTGTTGTATCCATTTACTGCCGCAACTCTCATTCTCTGTGCAGATTATTTTGTTACTCTATTTGGGGTTAGGATGGAGTAAATTTGATCCCTCGTGACATTTCAAAGGGCGTCACACTTATCCCTCAAGCTGCAATGATTTCCCTGGGAATGAGAAAGTGATCCGTGTTGCTATTTTAATACATGCAGTGGTTTTCTGTCAGACACGATGGAATAGGACCTCCCCTGAGAAGTTTGGCTTTATTATTGTACATCTTTGTGTCTTTGTTTTGTATCTGTGACACAACCTGTCTTCCACCCCAGACTTTACATTTAACCTAGCTATCAAAGAGTTCGCAGATGTGCCATTTGTCAGATTAGAAAAAGCAGGGGGTGTCTTTCCCTGTCTTTAGAATGAAGCACTCTGCTTATTACAGATTAGTAGGTCAACATTCCCTATTATCAGAGGGCTTGATTTATGAGGAGTTCTGCACTGTGGGGGCTGCTGAAAGCCAAGTATATTAGCCAGCTACAGTTTGCGCCAAAGGCATTTGCCAGAAAATCAATAAGATCCTTACTAGCTGCAGTATCAACAGCAGGAAGGCACTGAGTAGAAGCTGTGAAATAGTAATGTAGTCCACAGTCGAAAAGGCCATTCCCTCAGTGTCCCAATCAGAAAATGTAAATAGGAAAACTAGCGCCTCTTGGATGTGAGAGGTCCACATTAAACTGGTGACATTTAAAACTGTAGTATACTCATTTTAGCGTGAAAATAAAACATTTTAAGCAGAATATCTTTGGTTGGTGTCTTAGTAAAAGAAAAGGACAAAACAATTACATAAAATAGCCTAGGGATTGGGGTGATTAGGATGTTTGTGTTATAGTAAAGTAAGGAACTTCTGCTTCATCTAACCTACCCTGTGTTTTCTTATTTTAAATGCCAATATAACTGAATGTATCGTCCAACTGTTTTTTTTTTAATCAATCTTTACTTTACAACAGTCTTGTTTATGAAAATCACACTTGTAAAGTAGTGAAAACATGAACCTTAACCTTAGTTTTGGCACATAGTTTTAACTCACAACTCTTCGTAAAAAATTAGACATCATGTATCGGCTGGTACAAATAAGTGATAAACTAGTATTTTATTCATCCATTAGCATAGTGTAGAAATGTAATAATCTTTTAACATAGGTTTACATTTATTTTTATTTTAATTTTACATTTGATTCATAATGTCCTTGTTTCACCATACATTTTTGTACACAGTCAATAACATGACTGATTCCTCTTTTTATTTACTGTTGAATACACTGTGGAATGTGCCAGATGTTAATGTAAGTAACAAATTTTTAAAAATAAAAACAACAGACTTTAATAGCAGACACAAAAAACAATAAGAAAGTCACAGTTTCAGCATGTCCACTGAGAAAGGGTTATTTTTACCAAAGGTGTTGTGAAAATCCACAGTATCATTGATAGTTTTATATTGTGATTAAAGGGAAAAAATTCCGTATGAAGCTGGGCAGATCCAGCTTAATGCAGAACGGCTGTATGTCAAGAGCAGAATTTCCTGACTACTGTCATTGTGAGAGTTTGGTAATCCAGCTCACAGCTAATCGTGGGGAGCAGCCTCTCCCACGGCTCTCTGCTTGGTTCTCTTGCATTTTACTCATAAAACAGATTTAATTAGACAAAAGGATGATGGCGACTTTCCAAACTCTACACTCTGATGTATGGCTCTGAGACTGCTGCGAGGCAGTGACTGGCACCGAAGGCAAATGTGATGAGATTAGACCTTTTTGTTGATTGAGATATTTTTTGGGAGTCTGATGTAGAATTAGCAAGTTAAATGACTCATCAGGTACAAGTCTGGTACTTCTGTAACAGATTTAAAGATTACCATCACAGTATTTGTTCATAGAGATTAACATATTCTCATCACCTCACTTAGATGAACTCCCATAAATCAACAATTTGCCGGCCATTCCAGGACGCTGTCACACAATAGCAGATATTATTGTCTCGCTTCTGACCCCTGTCTGTGTGAATAGCTTGAGCAATGAAATGCTGTACAGTTTAAAAGAAGAAACCTATAGCAGCAGGTTCCTTCCTGCTGTCCAGTAGTGAGTATGAATGACTGTCTGCCTATGTCTGTCACCCTCGATAGATTTCTGACCTGTTCAAGATGTTCTCCACCTGTCAAAAACTGTCATCTTAAATATTGAGCTGCCCACTGCAGCCCTGCAAAAGATTAAGCCACCATAGCTAAGACTTTTTCATTTAAAGTGCAAGCTGTATAATCTCTCACTAGTTACCACAGATGCTGCCCTACTTCATTCATGTGGAATATATGATCATAGCCAAACGTTTTGGGAATGTGTTGGGAATTTGTTTTTTTTATAAATTTGCATCCTAGTTAACCCATAAGACCCAACCAGAGCCAAATCATCTACTGATGTAAAATATTTAATCCTGTTGATCTACTAACCTACCAATACATATAAATAATTGGTGTAAAATGCAGTTTGTCATCTTTTTCATGGTCATCAGATATGACCAATTTGGACGTTCAGAGCTCCGTAGTGAACGTGGAACACAGTCATCTTCGACAACATTGATTCACCAGTAAAACCCATGAAGTTTGATCAATGACAGTGGATGGAGACACTTGTTTTTATGTTCAGTTAATGATATATTTACTGGAAAAGTCACTTTTCTTAAGTTTTCTCTGTTTTTTGATAAAATAACCCTCAAATGTTATAACAGAATGAATATTAAAGTGCATGTTTGTAAATTTTAATATAGGGAAATATCTGAAAAAGTGCAAATTACAGAGGATAATATAATAATAAATGGGGATAGATCACTTAAGAAAGGTTAGCTAAATAGGAAGTGTTTCAGAGCTACAGTGAAGAACAAGTTGAAGCTTCATATAGGTTTCAAAGACTTTTATTGGCAAATAAATCACATTTAAGCAAAGAATCCACTGGTGTCATTCACAAAACGTTAGGCCACAACTGTACAGTTCCACTTTGTCACCTATTGGACCACTTAATGAGTTTCTCATCATCTCAACTTAAAGGCATCACAGGGGTAAATGTGCCTATTAGCTGATTTATTATATATTAGTTTGCCATGAAATATAAATTATGATCTTTATTTGCATGACTCACCTTCTATGTGCCAGAATGTTATAACTGGTAAATGTATGTATATATGTATGTATGTATGTATGTATGTATGTTTGGATTATGATTGGTAGCAGCATCTGGAGGTATGAGGGGAAGTGTTACATTTAAACTGCAGGAGGAGAGAATAGATGTGACTGGCAGAAATACTCAGGGATGCATGGTCATTGCTCAGCAGCCATATGTGAGTGCTGCTCTTTGATCTTCAGCGGTATTCTCTCTTAGCTCCTTTCAAGCTTGTGTGGTTAAAGGGGAGCATAAATATAATGATGAATAGGCAACAATGTTAAATATCAATTTTTTTTTTTTTTTTTGCAGGCTGTCTTAAAAATCTGCATATAGTGCATATCTGTGTAACTTTATTTATTACATTGGTCTACAATTTATTTATTTATTGAAATGATCTCCCTCAGGGGTTAAATGTGTTGAATCTTATATCTTTAATAAGATAAATAGGAAACCAAATGGCAAGAAGGGCTGGCTATGTTTCAGTGTATAAGATAAAGTGTTATTACACAGATATCTCAGTTTACACACATTTATACACTAGATTTATGAATCCTCCACTTCGAGGAACCTGAAAGTGAATGTATTGTAAAGTGTAGACAGTGTTTTAAAGTAGATCTGGTAGCTCTGAGACAAACATTTATTTTGAATAAAAACCATTCTGTCATTAATTCTTAGAATTTCACATTTTGACCCTAGACTGTATTTTGGAAACTATACATACACTAAACATTACTACATTCATTCTAGAAACATTTTGCTTGCAAACCACTTTAGAATATCTAATTTACCATCACCCAAATACTGCTGAAGGTACATGTTTATATAGTGGTTATGGTTTTATGTAACTAATTCATTATGCAAACAAACATAATAACTTAATTACAATATTGTCACAGGAGTTTTTATAATTGGTCTGTTTTTTACTTGTAATCATGCTTGCATCTAAAATGGACCAGTGAGTTTTAGTTTCATTTTGGTTCACATTTTAGTTTGACAACACAGGTTATAACTGCATGATCTTCCCCTGTAGCAGGATTGATGTTTGTATGTATTTGTACATACAGTGCAGTCAGAAGTCATTGTATTTCAGTGAAGATTGCATTGATGCATAGATGCTGCCCATTGTACTGAGTCTGTAAGATGATCAGAGAACAGAGAAGGATCAGCTGGAGTCTGTAAATTGTGATTTGTCCTCTGATGGCCTCAGTAGTGATATGATTTCTCTAATTAACATAATTATGCAAAAGGGGCACTTTCCTTGTAGCTGTGGTTACATCCTGCAAGTGGATGGATGTTGAGGAGTTATGTCATTGATAGATGTTGAAGAGAGAATATTGGACTTATAATGACCCCCTCTGTTTCATCAAATATAAATAATAAATCATTGATTTATGAGCTTTTCTTAAATCAAAGAACTGCAAAGGGTGCAAGTATCAATCTTCTTCAGTAGTAAGTCATTCAGTGAGGCTGAGCTTGTTTCAGAACTCATAAAGTGGGGGTTTGAATTATTAAATTGTTTATACCATTATCAGCATCATGCATGATGACAGTGAGGCTTTGTTTCTTTCTGTTATGGATAAAGGTGATTATCATGTCCTTAAGCCACAACTCTGAATAAAAGCATCTCACTATCAGGCGGCATCAGACTTCTTTTTTATGTCTTGAGTCTAATTCATCAGGCTGCTTAAACAGTTGTCTTTAGCTTTCATCCTGTTTTCTCTGAATACATCCTAATCAGTGAAACCATTTACATTAATGCAAAACTTGCAAGTCTTACACAGTTTGCTGCACTCAGTTTCAAACTGCATGTCAGCATTTACGTTATACTCTTACATGTGTTGTGCTTGCAGTAGAATTATTTTAAAGTAAACATTTTACTCAACTCTTTGAAGTTCAATAATAATAATAATAATAGTAATAAAAATAATAATAATAGAGTTGCCAATTACATTTCAGAATGCTAGTGACACAGGATATGAATATGCTTCTCTTAGATTTGTCTTTGTGTTCACTGTTGTCTATTGTGTGGAGCATTTGTCTGGATTGTAAAAGCTAACCCAGGTTATGACATGAGGTAGATTACATCACTCAGAAAGATCAACTCAGCATGTGTGTCCATGAGCTAAGGCATTAATTGAGTGGGTGCACGCAGAGTGACATCCATATACTTGTCCTGTTTAAGCACTGCATGAATGTGTCCATCTGCCCATTGTGGTTTTATAATCAAGATCTACTGTACCTGATTTAGTACTTTATTGCATGGATGAAGTAATTAAAGTCTAATGGTGTTTTCACAAACAGGATGTGTGAGCGATGTAATCTCCTCCTCTGTTCTGTGTATCAGAACTGCTCTCTCTGGCTCTGCAGAGGCAGGCGCATTGCTGTGATTTGGTCTGCTGCTACACACACACAGATTGCCTTTCTCTGCTCCTTAAATGTTCATTAATAGGGCTTTGATGTGATAAGGAGTGTACCTTCAGAGGATTACATTTCAAAAGTAATAGCATTGCTTATAAGATGTGATTAGTTCTTGTGGCAAGGTAAGCATTTTTTATGCTATTTTGTGGCGATGGTTCTAATGCAATATCAGCGACAGTGTTATTATCTTTAATAATTGTGATAATATTTTAAGAAATGCTTTGGTTTTTGAATTGTGGAGTACTATAGTCTTTGTCGGAAATTGAATTTATGTTACTTCTGCTGCTATGGAATTACTCAGCATAAGAGACAGTTTTTCTTGTACAAGGGAGTTATCAATAACAAGTCAAGATGTATTAAGTAGTAAAAAAGAATTGACAAGTATAAAATTGGAAATATAAGATAAACGTGAGTCAGTGTAAGGTTGTATTTCTGTTTTCCACTGCATTGCATACCCTGTTGTCTTGACACAGGTACTCTGCAGCAGCCACGATTAGTAACTTTAAAGACAATAAATGTAACGGAAATGTAAAGGAATTAAGGAGCTTTTTCTGTCACTTTGTACAGTCCAAACCCTTTTTGTTATTAGTTAAAAAAAAAAAACATGTTGATTATATTTTTTTTGAAGAATGAAGGTATAGAAGTGGAATCATACTGAGTGAATGTCTTTTATACTTTATTTTACTTGCTTTGGTCATATTTGTTGTTTGGTGTGATCTGGAATGCCTTATATACAAATAGATGACACCGTCAGGTGGAACATTCAATCTGTAAACATGAACTTGTTAGCGGTACTGTGAGAATAGTTGTCTGTTCATGCAGTTCAGTTCAGCTCATTGTCAACATCTCACCCTGGTCTCTGTCCTGGCTGTTTACTGTAGTTTGTAGCAACAAGGAGTCTAAAGGGACCCTTGACACCTTTACCAAACAGAGGCAGCACTGGTAGTTTATTATTGTGGTAATATAGAGAGTATCAGCACATCAAAGCCAATACTTTCCATCAATATTGTAACATTTATGAATCTGTATACAAGTAAATGCTGAATGGTCATGAAGTATAGCATATGAGCAGGACATTTTCAATACTGTACAAGTGAAGAAATCACTGTACAGGGTTAATTAACTTTTTTAAGAATATATTATGCATAAGCTATACTAACTCCTGCTCTGCAGTTAAATGTCTATAGTAGTTTTTACCCTTCGACTGACTGGCCGAAGGGATATTGTAATCATTTTGTCATCTGTCCATCCGTCCGTCTGTCCATTCTGGCTGAGGGGTATTAGTGCGCAGTGTGTTATGTTTATGTCTTGTAACCTGTTTGGAAGGGATGAATAATCGTGGATGATTTGGGCTTTTCTCTTTATAAGAACATTTTGATCATCTGAAGCAATGACTAATCAAATATGCATTATATGTGATTTACTACAAGTAAAGCTTCACAACACATCTGCGTTGGTGTATATGAATATACCTTTGTATCCTAATCCTATTTTGTGTTTTTTGTTTTGTTTTGTTTCTTTTGCAGAAGGAATGGCTGTGTCTGAACTGCCAGACTCAAAGGGCTTTGTTGGGACAGCTGGGAGATTCAGGGAAAATGTCTCAGCCTTCACCTGTATCTGCCAAGCCAGAGACCCAGTCCACACCTGCAATCAAGAAGTCAGACCCCAAAACTATGGCAACAAAGCCTATGCCTGCACCCACAAAATCACAGCCCGCACCTGCTCCCACAAAGACAGAACCAACAATCCCCATCACAAAAGACAAACAGAGCCTACGTCTGCCATGGAAACCAAACAGCAGCAGCTGTTACCGAAATAAAGCAGAGACCAAACCCATCCCACTACAGAAGAGGTTTTGTCTGTTGTAGCAGAAAGCCAACCTTTACCATCAGCCAAAGAAGAACCCATTATGCCCCCGCCCCCTGTGCAGGAGACAGTAGTAACAAAGAAGGTTGAACCACCAAACAAAAGTGTTCCTAAGACTGTGACAGTAGAAAATAAAGAACATGTAGTTAAAACTGAGCTTCTCAAAGATGAGGTTTCAAAAGTTGACCCTGCAAAAGTTAAAGATGGAGCAGGTGTGGCTGTGATCTCCTCCGTTCCATCAACTAAAGCTACAGTTGCACCAGTTTCCACCGTTTCTGCAGATGTGTCAGTGGCTCAAGTTGTTCCAGTGTCTGAAACGAAGCCAGAATTATCACCAGCAGAGAGGATGATTAAAGAAGTAAAGCCTGGTGATCACACCAAAGTGAAAGAGCCAACAAAACCTTTAGAGCAAGTTGGGGTCGAACCGCAGTCACAAAAACCACAACCAGAAAAAGAAATTAAACCAGTTACGACAACTGACAGCAAGAAGGTGGCTGATAAGTTGGCTGAAAAGGTCGCTGAAGTTCCTTCATCTCTAGAACCAGAAGTATCTACACTTGACAACATCATAAAGGTAAGAATGTATCATTTTATGTAGAAAAAATATGAGATTAAATTTATATTTTACCCAAATGCATGCAGTATTTATTTCAGTGACACTGAGAATGGTGCGACTGGTTAACTTTAATATTTCACTATGTAATACAACTATTTGATGAAAACAGCTTAAGATTTACCTTGATTTTCCAAAGGAGGGAATTACTTTGTTTTTTAATCCATGAGCTAATGTGTGTACTATGTATATATGTACATGGTAATGTCTTTAATGTTGTCTTGTTTGATTTTATTTGCAGGAGGAAAATGAAATTAAAAAAGAGTCATTAAAAGAAACTGCTCAACGCAATGAATTGGACATTATCCCTGTGACAGCTACTGTCTTGCGAGAAGCGCATGATGAAGATCATCCTCAGATTTTACCTACATTTCAAGAATTTGAGGCTGCAAAGGTGGTTAGTGAAACAGTGGAAACTGAAAAAGCAGGTCCACCATTGCCAGCAAAGGAAGAGGTTAAAACTGAGAGAAGGCGCCTAAGTTTTCAAGCAATGGAAGAAAGCAGTGAAAGTGAGCTCACACCTTCACCTATAGTCCAGAGGAGGAGGCTAAAAGTGACCAATATTTCATCTAGCAGTGAGGACATCAAAACAGAGAGTGCTGACTCTTCTGTAGAAGATGAGGAGTTTATCCGTAAACAAATAATGGGTATGGGTGATGATGAAGAGATGTCTCTTTCAGAAGATGAAAGGAAAAGAACTTAGAAAGTGATGCAGTTGTCAATGAAGCTGACCTTGATAATGTACCAAAAGAAGCCAAACCTTTGACCAGAATAGGTAGCACAGATAATGAAAGCATCCTGGCTAAGAGTAAAGCTGTCCTGAAAACCAGCACAGCATCTACTCAGGATGCTTCTGAAATGATCCCCAGCACTACTTTCAAGAAAGCAATTCCAGTAATGAGACAGAGACAAAGCACTGATGAAGAAGTCGAAAGCATCACAGAATCCCTGTCAAAGGGATCCTCCAGTGTTCAGGCATCTAGTGTCACTCCAGGATCGTCACCCTACATCGGCCTCATCTTTAGAGGAGGATAGCGATAGTAGTCCTAGTCACAGAAAAGTTCGTGGGGACAAACAACATCGTAAAGGTAAACACAGACAGTCAACTCAACCTCTTCCCACCATTGAAGATTCCTCTGAGGAAGAAAATATGAGGGATGAAGAGAAGTCCAGGAGAGATAAAGATGAACTTATTGCCCCATGTCCAACCAGTATCTGCATCTGAGGATGTATCCTCCACTGAGGATTTTGAGAAAGGTTACATCAGGCTCGGATTATTCTGCCAGTTTAGAATCAGACCCAGAGGCTAAGCGAGCTGTACAAAGAGGACGCAAACCTTCACCAACAGTAATACCATACATTTCCTCTGAACCAGTTAAAGAGGATACTGTGATGGTAACAAAAGCATTGAAGAGTGCTGAAGAAGCATATGAGGAAATTATTCAGAAGACAAAGGCTATTCCAGGAGAGAGTCCTCCAGATATTGAGCCACTTTATGGAGGAATGTCAATAGAGGACTATCTTTATGAGTCCTTAGTTGAGGATCCTGAAATTAAAGTAAGTGAATCTCAAGTTGAAGAACTGAAGTTAGACACTGGTCCTGAACCTACAAAGAAACTCAGGTCTCCAGAGGAGGTTTATGAAGAGATGATGCAGAAGAAGAGAGAACTGATGTTAATAGAACATGAATTTCAACAGGCCCAGACTGCAATGGATTCTTCTTTATCAGGGGCAGCAGTCAGTGTGGATGAGACCTGTGTGGTGACAATACCCACTGAAGAGACAATCATCCCACAGCCAACTGAAATCATTGTGACAGGTACTGAAATTTTCAGTGATACACAAGTGAAGAAAAAGAAACGTCCAGCTCCACCGCGTCCTTCTGCACCTCCTAAGCGCCCAGAGGGGACTGTGCTCCTAGTGCTCCTACTGGCATAGGTTTTGTTAGACCTATGGTTCCCCCAGGATCCTGCACTCAGAAAGGCGCTATCCAATACCAGACCTCAAAATTACCCAGTGCTCATCTGGAGAGGAAGAGGATGACAGTCTTGCAGATGAGTACGGTGTTGGTGTTTCCTCTGACATTACCCCTAGTGATGACTCTGAGACTAAAGAACACTCGATAAGCCCACCATTGTCTGATACTACTGAAGTGGAACCTATCAGTGTAGTCTGTGAAATACCAGAACCCAAACCTATTCCACTCCAATTTCAGCCCCAGAACTAACGTCTACACCTTCCCCTGTATCACCAATGTCCCCTCCAACATCACCAGCCACACCTGACTCAAGTTTGGCTTCTAATGCTACATCGTCTTCTTCTTACCACATTCAAACACCTCTTTCATCAGATTCAACTCCAATCTCTACACCAACACCTCCAACTTCAATTGTAACCTCTTCACCACTTGAGACGTTTTCACCATCGTCTGCCACAGCTGCAGTGGTACCCCTAAATCTCAGCTCTGATGCTTCTGCAAGCACTGTTGTGGTTGCAATACCAGATGTGGTGTCTGATCCATCTAAAGTTCAAGGAAAAGAAGCAATAAAGATAAAACTTCTGCAGTTCCAACTCCAATACCCAGTTGAGACATCAGTTCCTGTACCTGTTGTGGTTCAAATGCCAGATTTGGTATCAACTCCATCTCAGATGCCTATTGAGGCTTCTGCTGTTATACAAGTTTCTGGGCCGAGTCCAGCTCCTGTGTTGTATCTGTTCAACCTACAGCGCCCACAACTACACCAGTTGTTTGTACCAGCAGCCAGTCCAGTTCCACCCCTTATTCCAGCTTCAATGCGTGTTTCAACTTCTGCCACTCTGGCCTCCAGCTCTGGGCCAGTTATAGTCCAGATGCCAGATCTGGTGTCAACAACATCTCCAATCTCTGCACAAACCCACTACAGTTTCAGCTCTTGTAACTACCCCATCTCAGCCCCAGTCCAAAGTGGTTCATTCAGTGCCCAGTTCAACCAGCAGTCCCCATCTATGACTCCAATGATTGTCCCAGCTCCAGTTCAAACAACACAGACAGCAACAACACATCCTGTGCCAGCACAGGCCTCAACAACTATAGTAAAAGAAAGGTCCCACCCCCTCCTCCCCCTCGGTCTACATCAGTTTCTTTACCTGAACCTGACCACAGATCTTGCAAAAACTATCCAGCATGTGTCTCCACTGTGGACTACTTCTGTTGGAACCAACACTGGCTGGCCAGCCAATTGCAGTCAGTAGTTGTGGATATACAGGCCAAGGATGGAAGAAATACAACCAGATGGTGTAGCTGTACCTCAAATAGTAACCCCAACTAGACAAGGACATGTAGTTATCATTGTGCCCAGTATGGAAAACTTATCTCAGCTCGGTCAAAACAAGATGTACCAGCACAGCATCCGTAACTTCCACTACTTCTGTAGCACGTAGTGGTCAAAAACCACACAACCTGTAGTTGCTAATGTTTCCCCCTACCCACAGCTGTATCAGATATACCCATCACAGCTATATCCTCAGTGTCCCCTAAGGTATCAACAGTACCAGTAACTTCAGCTCCTGTAATTCCACCTAAATCTATGGTGGTGTCAAAAGTTTCAGAAACTGTAGAAATATCTGTAGCCGATACTCCTCCACCACCTCCTACCACAGTACCCAAGCCAATTCTTTATCCAAAGCCACAAATTCCTGCTGCAATGACAACTGCTACAGCAACAGTTGCACAGGTTTCTGTTACCACAACTGGCTCTGGTCAAACTGCCAAGCCTCCTCCACCAATACCCCCCAAGCCAGTTTCAATTCCAGCAGGACTGGTTTTTTAGCCATAAACCAGGAGAGAGTGTCAAGCCACCACCTCCTCTCGTGGCACCCCCCAAAGCTGCAACATTGCCTAGAACAAAAGAACCACCAACTGCTCTCTCTCTTAGCCTCACAAGACCTGGTGAGTCAAAATTGGTACAACATCCCCTAAGTCCCCACTGTCTCCTAGACATGCAAATGTTTGCAGACATATGTGGTGATAACCCTTCCATCTGAGCCTGGCTCACCAACAGAGAGCATAACAGTCCAGGCACCTGTCAGACGAGGCTCTATTCCATCTACAAAAGTGTCAGGGTACGGACCACTCCTTCAGAGCAGAACAACACCCAATGAGATATTCTCAGCCCAAGCTACAGTTAGGAGAGCATCTGTACCCACTGTAAGGCATCCACCACCAATGCCAGCTCAGACAATTGTTCCAGAGCAAATCAAACCTTCTGAGATGTTTCAACTGAAGTACAAGCCAGGAAAGTTTCTGTATCTGCAATGCCACCACCTTCATCTATGAGTAATGTCACAGTACTGCCATCAAGTCACGACACACTGATTCAAGCACAGAGTGTACCCTCTTCCAATCAAGAAACCCATATGTTCCAATAGCAGAGCAACAACAACCAACTGCACAGCCACTAAAACCATCTGAAACAATGTCTGAAGTCATTGTAGTGCCTCCAGAGCCAAAGCTTCCTATTCAGCCACAGACAGTCCAGGTCACAGCAAGAGCTCGACCCATACCATCAGACACCCAGCACATACTCATGGAAACAGTTCCACCACGAGACTTCTGCTGACTCACAAGTTTCTCAATTTCCAATACCAACCTGTACAGCCACAGGTTCCAAGTGAAGTAGTTGGTGTGCCATTAGATGTATTTGTTTCCACAACTGTTCTTTCCTCCACAAGTCGCCACTCAAATAGAAGTGGTAAAGAAAGAACAGGATATACTTACTGGTGTAATCACTGAAGCAGTACTTGAACCAGTGACTCAATATATAGAGCAAGGACTTCCTGCAAGTGTAAACACTACTCACATCATTGCTGAACTACCACAAACTGTTCAGCCAATTGAAGTTTTACCTCAATTTACAGAGCAGTCTTCTCTGCAACAACCACTTTCTGTTGCTGGAGTGGTGACCTTTCCTACAAAGTCTGATTTACCTATTGAGTTTCAAACCGCTATTGTTGGAATACCAGCATCTCCGCCAGTGTTCCCAATACCTTATCCCATACCCATAGAAGCTGAAGTTAGAGAGACTTCAACAGTTGCTAAGTAGCACCCATCTCCTATGTTGATGGAAGTTCAACAATGACAGTACAACCAGAAGTAACCCCTGCTTCTTACATCCCTGGCTATCAAGAATCAATTACCTCCACTGTTGTGCCACATTAACACCTCCACTGGAGGTCATTGCATTGCAGCCTGAGCGTGAGACCCCCACAGAAATAATAACTGAGGATGTTGTAATGAGGAGAGCTTCAGTGCCATCATCAATGATGCAGCCTCAGACTGGGATGCCAGTTGGAGTTATTACAACTGAAGAAACCACCAGTAGAGGAGAACATCAATATCGTCCATAGTGCAGCCAACATACATGACAAATGAAGTATTTTCCTATCCACAGAGTATGAAATGCCAACACAGGTAGTTACAACAGAAGCCTATTCTGCCAGGAGGGAATCCATAACCATGCAACAACCATTACTCATGGCACAGGTAGTAACATGCCAGCTGAAAAAGATGTTTCTGCTGATAGTTTTGTGGATCAGGTGCCCTGCAGGAGTGGATCAGTTCCAACTGAACAACAACCATATACATATAGCTCTGAATATGATCAAAGAAGACCTGATGAAGCATACAACAGAAGGTCCTCAATTCCTACTCAGGACATCCCACAGGGTGCCTCTGTGGCTCCAGTAACCATTACCAAAATTCAGCAGGAGTCTATTGAGAGCCAAGAGATTCGAGGTCAAGAAAAAGTAGTCTCTAGTATGAGTCATATGTATTCTTCTTCAATCTCCACCTCAGGTCAACCTCCTGAAGCCTACCTAACCTTGTTACTCAGGTTGTCACAACAGAGGTCCAGAGGACCACTGTCTCTGTTGTCCATGAAAGACTGCCCCAAGTCCCTCAACCCAGTGTGGCAATCACTATCCAGCCAGACATTGCTAAAGTCCCACCTCTACCAAAACAGAATGGTAAAGTCTATCCCAGTGATGTGATTGATTTACGAACAATGAAGATTGGTGTAAAGATGACTGATCAGGGAATGGACTTGACACCACCTGAATCATGTCGACAGTCTTTTTCAAGTGACTCTAGTGGGCGTCAGATTACTGCTGTACAGCCTGAAATAGTAAATCTTAGCGCAGAAATTGCTCCTCAACCACATTATCTGTTGTCACAGACAGTATCACAATAGTCACTTGCACAGCCCACCATTGCCTCATATAACAGTACTCCAGCTGAGAAACCTCTTGACTTGCAGGGCCCTGTTACATCATTACCTCTGCCTTTAACCACATACAGGTCTTTTGAACCACTTGCACAAATTGTATATAGACCTGTCAACCTCCCAGCCTGCAGTCACTGCTGTTACATCCACAGTTCAAGACATACGATGAACCTTTCCTTTGGCGCTCTTGTCTCCTCAAGTGATAAACCACAAGTGATGTTTGACTCAGGAACTATCAACAATGGGGAACCAGTGCTTTCTTTAGAGGCCACAGGGGCCATGGATTTGTCAAACTACAGACCGATGAGAGCTATGGTAGCGTTGTCTGGTACAAGCCCAGGAGTGGTAACTACTGTTGTAGAGGATGACGGGACCCCAGTTGACCTTACAGCTGGAAGAAGGAATGTTTGCTGTGATGTCATTTATAACCTACCATTTACAGGAAGTTGCAGGACACAGCCTCCAGTCACAACCCAGCCTGACAACCGCTTTGGCTACAGAGATGACCATTACCAGTACGATCATGCTGGACTGTACGCTATCAAAGGCCTTGAATGGTATAAAAGCATCAGTGTCAGAGACAAACCTGAATGAGGCAGGACTGATCTCATATGATCAGAAGAGTGAGTTTGACTATCTCAGTGGGTCTTCAGATGGAGCCATTGACTCACAGCTACCAAACTTTCTGCTGGTGAGTATAGCCTTAATTCTGTGCTGTTAATATCATGATTTGTGTTGCTCTATGTTCTTGCTTTTTTAAATGATTTTTGCATTTCAATTGAAGTTTTGCTACCTCATCCTTAAAACGTTTGTGGTTGTTTGTTTCTTTAAGTTTATTATCCATGCCTTACTTCGTCATAGTTGGCTTGTTTGATTTGCATGCGTTTAGTAGATAAATATTAATATATGCATGTTTTCTTTTTTTCTTTTTGTCTTCTGACAGATGCATGTGTGTGCCTTCGCGTTCTGCCTCAGTATTTTGGTTTTGCATCTTGCTAGCCAAAATGACTGCATATATGCATGTATAATCCAAGACTCTACAACATTAAATTGCATGCCGTTTAATAAATACATTGCATGTTTAATTCCAAAATTAAAATGTATTTAAGATATCAAAGCATACATATATATTTTTAACTTAATGCGGCAGGTAAACCTCTGGACTACACTAGCAAAACTACTGGAGCCTACCCTGAGATGATGCTGCTCCATACAGCCAAGTTCCTGCAGCTGGATTTGGCGTAAATAGTGTCCTGAGAACCTCAGATGGAATTGTATACTCCTCTGTTGCTGCCCCAGTTCCATCAACATACGCAATTACCACTCAACCCAGGCTCCATTTTTAGCACTACCCTGACACCTACATCAACAGTCCAGAACCAGTCATTGCCACATCTTATGGCTTTATTCCCACTACTGATCCAGGACACATAATTCCTTTCGAAACAGGGCTACCCAGGAACTGCTACCTACAGCTTTGGCTGACCTTATAACAGGCTATCCAGACAATGTACTCAGACACCACCTGGAAGCAATGCTGCTTCTCTCGATGCTCTAGCTTCTTCCCCCATATTCCCTGGCTTAGACAATACCAAAATGGCCCAGTATCAAATGGACGAGGGAGTTTCTTGAGCTAGAGAAACTTAAGCAGTTATGTCTTGCTGAGGAGCTAGAATGGGAGAGACAGGAGATCCAGCGTTATCGTGAACAGGAGCAGATAATGGTTCAAAGAGAGCTTGAGGAACTTCAGGCTCTAAAACAGCAGCTTCTAATGCAACAAGAAGAAGAACACCATGCCCATATGGTGGCACAGCAAGAAACCTATGCCCAACAGAAAGAACCAGCTGCAACAAATCCAACAACTCCAACTGCAACTCCAGCGGCAGCTAGATGAACACTATGGTACTACAACTGGTAATCTCCTTGATGCCAAATATGCTGGGGTAGGGGACAGTGGCCAATACTGGCCTGTCAAAGATGAATCCACAACTCCAGCTATTGGGACACAGTTAGACGACAGTCAGGACCATCTTAATCTAGTAAAGAAACTTCAAGCTGATCAGGATATAAGTAAAAGATAATTGATAGTGGAGTTCAGACAGATGATGAGGACTCTGCAGAGAAGCAGCATGTAGGAAGGAGAAAGAAGAATAAAAGAAATATCGAGAGTCAAAGTGATGATGAGGATCAAGATGAATGGGATGCTCCAACCAAAGCTCGGCGACGTTCACGAAAACACAGCAGTGAAGGGAAACATGGTTTCTAAGGTCTCTAGTATTGCTATCCAGACAGTGGCAGAGATTTCTGTCCAGACTGACCACTCTGGAACTATTAACGACCCAACGTTCAGATGGACACTAAAGTGGAAATCATTAAGCACATCTCAGCTCCAGAAAATTCTCAGAGAGGTGGAAGCCTGAGCTGTCAGACAGACTCAGACCCGAAGACACACACCTATTGAGGTTGGCTACAGCACACACCTAACGGCAGATGTTCCGTCCAAGTCAAAAACATTCTACACTGCAGTTTCCCCCCTATCCCCTGAAAAGTCACTTGGTGGGCAAAGAATGCTGACTGCTGACCCAAGCAGATTTTCCTCTGGCCCTCGAGTGCTGAAGGCTGGCCAGAAGTCTCTCTCTGATCCTAAATCCCTCAGTCCTTCCACAGAAGACAGGATGGGTGGCTACTATGCAGACAGCTATTCTGTAAGTTATATCAGAATTTTACTGTGCTTACTACTGATAAATTTAATGTGTTAATTTGTTTTATGTGTAAAAAATATGTTATGTAGTAATCAGCAAATATATTTTGAAGAATTTAAATGTATTATTATTGTTATTATTATCATTATCATAAGGATTATATATTGTGTTCTAGGGCCGAGGCTCTCCATCTAGTACAGGTAAGAAAGTAAAGAGGACACTACCAGATCCACCTCCTGAGGATGACTCATTGAGTGGACGGTCGGGCTACAGCACCAACTCCGCTCGCCGTCGCCCTCGCCCGCAGTACAACAATGGCCCGTGCAAAGATCTTGCAGGACATTGACAAGAACTTGATCTGGTTGAAAGAGAATCTTCTAAACTACGCAAGAAGCAGGCTGAGCTAGATGAAGAGGAAAAGGAAATTGATGCTAAGTTACGGTGAGGGGATATGTTTATTTTTATTTATTTATTCAATACAAGATATTAGTTTCATTTTTCATGTCTGTCCTCAAACAATACTCACATCATCACATGCATATTATGTACTACAATTTCTCTTGTTTATATGAGATTCATTTTAGAATATGTTTTTAACAGATCATGTCATAAGATATGTTAATTACTTGTTGGCCAAAACTGTCATATTGGTACATCCCTGTTGTTTCAGGACAGACCTAAATATTGTGGTTTGTTTATGTATGTGTTAGAACCTCCATCATTGCGTTCATCCATCTCATTCATTTGCATGATTCCCCTCTGATTAATAGCTTATGGGCTAAAAGGCTGCCTTGACATCACTCAGTGAGACCTCTCCACACTCACACATTGTAAAAGGTATTATGTGTGAGAAGCTGGAACAATATTTGCCTCTGGTTGTAATGTTAATAGAATTTATTTCTGTAAAAAAATGTGGAATAATATAATTGTTTCTTTTTACTGTAGGTACCTGGAGATGGGCATCAATCGGCGTAAGGAGGCCTTGCTGAAGGAGCGAGAGAAGAGAGAAAGAGCCTATCTCCAGGGGGTGGCAGAGGAAAGAGATTACATGTCGGACAGTGAGGTTAGCAACATCAGGGAGGCCAGAGGTGATGGCCTGGAAAGACCACGAACAGCTCCTCAGTCTGAGTTTGACCAGTTTATTCCCCCGCAGACAGAGGCTGATTCCCAGTATAATACATTAACTAGTCCCTACTCTCACTATGCCCAGTATGTCCCCCAGACCCAAACCACCAGCCACTACACGCAACAGAACCTGTATCAGCAGCAGTCCCTATACCACCAACAGGTGTCTCCTTACCAAAATGTTCCAACCCTGTCACTCTCTCATGCCCAGGGTCAGCCCAGCAGCTACCAACATGCTCTGCTCTTGCAACAGGGAAAGCAGCGACAAACCACCCTGTCTGACTTAGAGCCTAAAATCACCACCAACTATGAAGTTATACGCAACCAGCCTCTGCTCATTGTGCCGACCTCCACAGAAAGTGGGTATGGGGTAGCTCACCTTGGAAGTAAGTATGGAAGCTTGGACTTGAGGCTAGGACTGGAGGAGAGAAGCATGGCCTCTAGTCCAATGTCTAGTATTTCTGCTGATTCCTTTATGCGGATATTGACCACCACAATGCCAGGAACTATGTGCTGATAGAGGACATAGGGAGCTAACTAAAGCCTCAGCTGGGCTTGGAACCACTGGATTTAATCTTCCTGATAAGGAGTTGTCCAAAGCAGACAGACTACTCAGAGCAGCAGAAGTCAGACGCACAGCAGAGGTGAGCATGTAATTAAGTATATTATCTGTTTTTACCATCAATTCATTCAAATCAGTTTATTGTGGGTTTTTTTTTAGTAATATTTACTTTTCACTTCACCTCCATAAAATTGTGATTGAGCCTTATGAACATCTCATAGCCTTCTAAGACTGTGTAGTAAAACTATCTACTGTAACAAAACTATACAAGTTTTTTTTTTTGTTTGTTTTTTTTTACGAAAAAGGATGCTGAGCGTAATACATCCATTTGTTCAGCATATGAATTCTTGATACATTTGTCTGTCTTACAATTCACTAAAAGAACTCAAATCTAGATGCACAAATCCACATCTGTTTTTCAAGGACACTTAGTGTTGTGTGCTGTCTTTCCTTTGTAGGTGGCAGACTTTTTAGGTTCCTCTCGACTTCAGGGTTATAGTAAAGGAGAAGATGACACTATGGAGGAACCTTATGAGCTGAAACTACTGAAACAGCAGATAAAACAGGAATTTAGGAGAGGAACCGAGGGACTAGAACACCTGACAGGCCTAGGCCTACCCCAGTATCTTCCTGGTGACACCAGTTTTCGCCACTTTCCAAAAGGCGAGAAATATAGCATTGGCAGGCTTACCCTTGAAAAACAGGCTGCAAAGCAACTACCAGCAGCTGTACTTTACCAAAAACAGATGAAAAACAAAAAAGGCCTTAATAGACCAAAGGCTATCACAAAATGTTCTCCAATTCAAGAAAGTAGAGATCTGGAGCCTGATTTTGGAAGCTACATGGGTTCTGGGGCTTCCTCTGTGACCAACCTCGCTGCTAGAGCCAGGTTGCTTCAGGATGAAATAACTTTTGGTCTGAGAAGAACTTGTCTGAGCAGCAAAAGTATTTGGGTTCCTCCCTGGGTGCCAACTAGCTGGTTCTCTTAATCTAGGGCAGACTCTTGGACTGGCATCTACTATCAGAGCCACTGCCCAGGATGATGGGACCTACCCAGCGGCAGCCGCTCCCGACCCTCTTCACGCCCCTTCTTCTCGTCCTTCTTCTGTGTATGGCTTGGACTTGTCAATCAAACGGGACTTATCTAGCTCTTCACTCAGACTTAAAACAGAGGGAGAGGTCCTGGATGCAGCTTTTGCCACTGGGGTGGCCAGAGCAAAGCCCACCAGTTTACCTATCAGCCAAAGCCGAGGCCGCATCCCCATTGTGGCTCAGAACTCTGAGGAGGAGAGCCCTCTGAGCCCAGTGGGGCAGCCTCATGGGTATGGCTAGAGCCTCAGCTGGACCTCTTCCTCCCATCTCTGCTGACACCAGGGACCCAATTTGGGTCTAGTCACTCTCTGCAGAAGTACAGCAGCATATGAGAGAGGAATCTCGGACACGTGGCTATGATCGAGACATCGCATTCATCATGGATGACTTGCAAGGCGCAATGTCTGACAGCGAAGGTAAATGGAGCCTGAGACTGTTGCAGCAACTCGACTGTGTGGACCTGCTTGTCATGCATGCTAATGCTGAGTGGTCTTACTGACTTACTGCATTAACTGGTTCTTTCTCAGTCATTAACTGCAACTAATTGTTGTTGGTTGTTTGTTACTATATTTTCCGATGTCACAGTAAATGTCACATTAGATGTCTGCATGCTTCTCCCTTTCTTTTTAATATCTTTCTCACCAATACATAATACTCTTGGCTTGAGTTTATGTATTTCACTTGTCACTTCTAATCATGTTTGCTCTGTGATCCAGTAGCACGCTTGTCTCTTTTTTTTAAATTTTTGTCTATTCTACTATTTTTCCTCCTTAGTTAAAAAAATATCTTTATTCTTAAACTCATTGATATAGCAAATGCTGTGTACAGAATCATAATGGAGTTGCTGAGTGCATATTATTTTCATAACTGATACTGAAAAGTGCATGCCAAATAAGAGATGTGATGGCATATGATGGCAGATTTTTTTTTAGAAAATAATTTTATCACCATTTAAAGATTTAAAGAAAAGAACAAGAATGTCACAATGGATCTTATCACAATATTTTTAACCTTTAAAATGAAATTTAAGAAAACCCTTTTACATATGAACCTGAATTTCATGTTAAAAGCTAAAATGTGTAATGTTCACGTTATTGTTAATAAAGAAAAATAAATAATTGAAACTGGCAGTGTATTATTTGAGCACATTTAATACAAAGTGCCTTATTATAACAATAAAATAAGTCTGTGCATGAATAGAACATACATGTTATAAAAATGTCATGTCAACAGCGTTTACAGTGTTTGTCATACTGTATAGATCATCTGCAAGCTTTTTAACTGATAAACTGTACACGAAGGTGTAACAAGGGATTCTATTTTTTTCCCCCTCACTTTCTATCACCAATCTGTAGACCAAAATAATGTCTCTGTGAGAAGTAGGTCATCATCTAAGAAAGATCTATATGTGCTTCCTTATGCCCCCTTTAGCTGTTGCAGAACAGCCAGCAGTTTCCAAAGGATTACTGCTGAATCATGGTGTCTGGATGTGCTCAAGTGTTCAGCAGATGCAATCAGAGCATTTGCTTTATAAAATCATTTTCCTCTTTTCAAGTCAGTGATACACCTGCCAATTCTAAACCAATCCAAACTAGAGGACTTTTTGCACACTTCAACCCATATTGCAAAACAATGACTCTTTTCACTCAAGGGCTACTATAGTCATGTGCACTGTTAAAAGTTATGTGCCGCTTTATATGATGTGTGTCTTCCATGTTTGATTTTGTCTTTTTTTCTTTATATCTTTGATTTTTTTAAAATCTGTGTTTGTTTTTGCATCCTTGCATGTTGTGCATCTCATTTCCATCTTAATAAAATGAATGTTTTTTCTGCTTGTTGGTTGTTGTTGTGGATGTCTCATTGCCATGTGAGATGTCCATGTTCCAAAGTGATTGACAACAAATACAGACATGTACAATCTCCATCTACATTACGTGTGGGATTGGTATTGTTCCATTAAGATAGGAAAATTTGGATATATCAATATTAATTAAAAAATACATACATATTTCAAATACCATAACTGTTGAGATTTATTGTGAGTATCTCTTTATTAGGAACATGTAAATATAGGTAATATGAACAATTATTATGAAAGGACAGTGTTTTCTGCCAACTGCAACCATTTTGCCTGATTAGGGCTCAATGTAAGATGGTTTAATGTCACCCACTTTGGTTATTAGAAATATTTTAGCAATAACAAATGTGTGTAGCCATCTTAGCTTTCTGAATCATTCTTTTTTAAAAAGCATCAATATGGATAGATTCCTGTTAAGAAAGTGACATCTGCCCTGACCCCACATAAAAGTGTCCATCTGCCTTGATTACAGCACTAAGTGAGCCCATGCTGGTTTTGAACAGAGATGATGCCAGAATCTTTCATGAAAGTATCAGACACGGTAGAGTATCTTAAAGTACTAGCTGAAAACACTTTCACTCTCATGGTTCTACTCCAGCTCAGTCTTACAATCATTGATTCTTTCTACCCTGATGTACTTGCTGAATGTTTTTAATAATGCTTTTTAAATTTCTTAGCTGTCTGGCTGCACAATAATGTTAGACTCACAGTAATTTCAAGCATGCATCTTACATTGACTACTGCTTTCAGTGCATGTGCTGAAATACACTCGCAATACACATGTAACATTAGAATATTTCCTGTAGTTTGTTAGAAATTTTGAAATTATGTTGAACAAATTTCTGAAAAACACATTTAACTTTGTATCCCAGCTGGAGGCCCAAACTGGAATATAGAAGGTGAGACAGCATTCCATGTAGTAACATAGAGACTGTACGCCTCCATGCCACATATCATGGTTCTGAATGATCCACTTGATTTTGTAAACATACCAGACTCATTCTGGAATGACCCATATGTCAGTGGTACACTTTACATGCCATTTAGAAGTTCTGTAGTAGATGGCACATCAGATTCATTCTGGAATGATCCCCATTTTAATGGCACTATCTCTTATGTATGTGTCATATGCTGTAGTGACTTAAGTTATACATCATTCTGGAATGAGTATGCATTCTGTAAGCATATCAGACCCATTTCCAATATTCATGTTCATGCACTTCTGCAAAAAATCACGTGTATATTGTGTGATCATGCATAAGTATTACCTCTAAATTAAGGTCTACGATGGTATATAATGCATATTTTTCCCCAAATTGTGAGAGAAATCAGAAGGTTGATGTTGCCACTATGCACCATATCAGACGATGCAGTTTCTTAAGTACAGTTTACTCAAAGATATTTAGTGCAAGCAACATTTACTTTCATTTAAAATGGTCATTGGGTCCTTTTCTTCATCATTATTGGGCGATCTACTCAGCACAATTAGATCATTGGTAATACAAAGAGACATTTTGCAGACCTGTGCACATTAGTGCCAATCTATTGCATTGCACACCAAAGTGATGAGTCACATTCTTAATATAGTGCATTCCCCACTGACAGGACTTGTTACCATGGCTTTAGACACTTTGCACTAGAGATAGAGATATTAGGGTAAAATCTGACATCTAATATGTTTTAGGTGTTGTAAATTTTGATGAGCAGTGGGAGAATTTAGAGCACACTGCATTTAACCCATAATTATGTTAACAAACAATGAAACTGTAATTCTAGATTAAAAGCTTTGTGTTTTTTTCCCCCTTCCCAACAGTAGTTATGGGACAACTCCAACCCACAGTGTTTTGTTTGATCTGTAATCTATGAAAAATAGATAATATAAACTATAACTACACAGGGAATCATTTCACAATGAGGTTTCATAGAAGCTATGCAAACCGAAATAACACTCACACGTAGATAGGGAGCACTGCATGGTACCAAACGCATGCCAGTCTTAAAATGCTCTTGAAATGTCTCCATTTTTCATTCCCTGTTTACAATGACTCTTTGGTCTTTCAGACAGTATTGATTGAGCAGATTGTTAGAGCAGAGTTTGTAATTATTTATTTTAACATCTCTATCATCTTTCAAGACCGATTAGCAACCTACTTCTGCTTGAGTAAATGGGGATAGATGTGTGACCAATGTTGTGATGCATATATACATATACATATACATATAAAGTTGTTTTCATAACTTGATTGTAAGATTGATCTCTGTTCAGTGGGTCTCGATCATGTCTGAACCAGAGGTCTATCAAGCAATCAGGCGTGTGTTTGTTTGCACACAGCTTTTAATCTTACATTTTCCCACCTAGCTTACCATCTAAGGAGAGAAGACACAGACTGGTTTGATAAGCCAAGAGAGGGACATCCACAGAGCGGACACATGTCTGACAGGAGACAGGTGAGATACAACCATGGTTTCCTTCCTAAAATCTTTAAGTATAGTAAGCATTTTATCTAATTAAACTGTTTTGTTTTATTTATACTTTTTTTAAATTGTTTCTCAGATGAAATTGGTCCCTTATGCCTTCCCTCACACACGAATTAAGCTTAACAGGGACCTGAAGGACACCAGTGTCTCAGGTATAAGACAAACACAAAACACATACAAAGGCTTTCAGTGTTTTGTTTTGTTTTACTGGTTACAGTTGGCCCTTTTCCACCAAAATACCAGGAGCTTTTATTTCCAGGAACTTATTTACTTGGGTAAAAGAATTCCTGGTAATCTGTGTGCTTTGCGTTTATCTTTTGTTGTTTATTTTGTGCTCAGGTAATGGTCTTGGGATCCGTGTGGTTGGTGGAAAGGAGATTCCAGGGAGCCGTGGAGAGATCGGAGCATATATTGCCAAGGTTATCCCTGGTGGAGTGGCAGAACAAACAGGAAAAGTTGTAGAGGGTAAGAATACAATGAGCACATTTGCATTAATCATGTGCTTGATTATGTATTATATGTATTTCTGAATCATCAGTTTTCCCCGAAAAAACAACTCCTGTGGATAGTAAGCTCTAGGAGGTGCTGAACATTGATTTGACTATTCTTGGCGATGTGCATTTTGAAGGATCAGCAGTTAAAGTTTAATAATAAATCTATACATTCGCTAAAAATCCCACAGTGAATCACAGTTCCACGCAGAGCTGTGAGTGGCTGCTGTAACCTTGTCATGTCTCATTTCCTAACGCATCACATCCACACAGAGAAAGAAGCCTGTCAACTCACCCTCCATAGAACTTCGACTGCATTAGTCATTAGGCTATACTTAGCATCAGTATACACGAGTACACAGGCATACACAAACGTACACAGGAAAATCCATGCTATTTAAGATTTTAATTTGGACAGAGAGCTTTTGAAAGAGCATTGAAATAAAGGTATGTTCTCCAGTTTTGACTTATTTTGGGGGCCACAACATTTGCTTTGGCACAAGAAAGGAGTTGATGGGCAACCAATTAAAACATATTCTTTCTATCTAATGTGACTATTTTATTCTCTTTTAAATGTGACAACAGAAGAGTGAAAAGAACAGACTGAGTTTACTTGTCATTGCATTATAAGCAAAGTGTTAGTGCTAAGGCTGGCAGTATTTACTTCCCCAGTTGTGCTGAACTGTATCCATGCAAATGTAATGTATGTTTCAGTGACATAAAATGGCGATGAAACATGCCTTCAGGTGAAAAGGGAAATAATGTGGGGGAGGATAAGGAAAATAATGTAGACGGAGCAGAAGGAGCAATTTAAATGACTACTGGCTCATGCAGAAGGATATGCAGATATTAATTCATGGCTTTATTGTCATAGCATATGGTGAGTTACATCGTAAACAGGAGCCTAAACCGAAGACCAGGTTTCAGCTGTGTAAGTGAGGTCTCATGCAACTCTGGCTTTGGATTGGAAATTTGAGTTTGCTGTGCACTGTATAATATGTAATCTTTATCATTTTAACGGTTCTATTTCAGATTACTTGTTTTGTCTCAGAGTTTGCGCCGCTGACAATCCATTTTCAGTGTGAACACAAAGAAATGAGAATGTCTGCAAAAGTCACATTGCTGTGCTGTGTGCAAATTTATAATGGTACAATGTCCCAAATAATGCAAAATCCTAATTGGAAATTGAGTTGTAAATGGTTCAATACACATTTAAATATGACTTCTGGTGTGTGTGTATGCATGCAGGAGTGCAAAATTATAATAGAGGACTGTTATCATTTTTGATACAGTATGGAAAAATGACAGGCTTCAACATGGAAATGAACTAAATCTGTTTTTTTTGTTTTGTTTTGTTTTTTTTCCCTCTTTCCTTGTTCAAAACTACAGGAATGCAGGTGTTGGAATGGAATGGAGTCCCCCTGACAGGAAAGACTTATGAAGAAGTGCAGTGCATCATGGGCCAGCCATGTGCAGAGGCGGAGCTCTGTGTGAGACTGTGAGTTACATCTGTCATCATTTAGCCCTCTGTCCCACTGAAACTAAATGTTTAGTTGCAATATGGTGACTCTGCACCCTTGTACACCTTCTCTCCTTCATATTTTCCGTATTTTTTTGTCCACACCCCTTCATCTGACAAATATCACACATTAAAAATGATTACTGCTACTGTAAGATGCACTCGCTGGTATTCCATTATAAATTTCCTGTATGGATCCAAACAGCGACCTTAATATGCTGTCTGACCCTGAGCACCCACAAGCCCTGGAGCACCATGTCCAGCTTAAGGCTGGTATGTACAAGGATTTGTTGCTATGTTTGCATGCATGCATGTATCTGTGTACCTATTATACACAAACACAATTCATATGACAACAATATTTTGACTCTGTAGGTGGGCAGCGTTCCCCAGGTGTGGATCCTAAGCAGCTGGCAGCTGAGCTCCAGAAGGTGTCACAACAGCAGGCCCCTGGTGTCGCTGGAACTGGAATGGGGCCTGGAGGTATGGGGGTCCTCTCTGCACTGGAGCGTTCTGCCCTCCTCCACTCTGGTACTGGATCAGCTGCCTCCAGTGGTGTCCCCAGCCCAGGCCAGCCTGCATCCCCTGCCATAAACAAGAAACAGCGACACAAGGTACAGAGGGGGTTTGAGTAGTTAGCAAGATACTTGTGTAACGTTAGGGTTCGTTGGTGGTTAATGGTTCACTCTTTATAAAATGAGACAGCAGGTTGGAGGCGGACTTCTTCTTGAATAGTGTTTTACTTTTCTTTTTTTTTTTTTTTAATTATCAGAAAGTTTTATTAACAATTCTTAAACATACAATCTAAACACAAACACAATAGAAAGATACATTCACCTGCCACATTTATAGATCAGATCTATGAAAGAAGAGACAAGAACAAAAGACAAACAAAAATAAAAGAATAAATCAGCAACACTCAGGGGTCTGCTACACATTAAATTTAAACTGAGGATACAATTTAATTGTTTTGATAAATTTATTGTTTTTCTTTTTCAAATTTTCAGTGTTGTTCCAATAAGTTTTGGGATCTGTTATTCTGAATTTGTAGAAGGAGGGTATATTTTTTTTGCCAAATCATTTTGTTTAAGTAATATTTTGCTAAAGCAATGATTAGATTAATCATATATTTTTCATTCGCCGATAAATTTGGATTGGTGACTATAAGAAGAATTTCAAATTTGCTCAGTAAGATACTTTTTTTCAATACTTTCACCCTCACAGCCACAGAATGTACAAATGTTACTCATATTGGGGAAAAAAGTACAGATATTTGCTTCTGAAGGGTAATATCTGTGTACAATTTTGAATGGCACATCTTCAGTTTTGTTCACAGTTACCAGTGCTTTATTTTTCACACACAGCAGCTACCACTATAACACTTCCTGACACATATATCATTACATGGCTGAACTAACCAATCAGGAGCTAGCAACACTTAGATTGGTAAATATGTGATTTAGAAAGGCAGATTCACCAGATTATTTTAGCTGCCTGTAAACTAAAAATGACAATATTTAAATGTGTAAATAATAATTCTGCAAACATAAATGCAAATAGTTAATTGGGTAAACGCTGTCAATATATTTTTTTTTTTAACTAGTACATGAATTAACTTATTCCCCTGTAATATGAATTTACTTCACTGTTAAACCTTACATTTCTTCAACATAAATGACCTTAACTTCTGAGCCTTACACTTGTTCACATGCACTTTAGCCTGCATAACCATTCTGCACTGCACTGTGTGGGTCTCAGTTGTGTCACTGTGATCCATCTTTCACCTTGGCTGCTGTGATTCCATTAGTATTACACCATACAACAATACAAAGTGGAGATTGCTTGTGAAGGTCAGAGTGTCACTGTTCACCAGAGAATGACAGGCCAATTGTGATGCAATAAGTGGTATGATGTATAATCCTTGGAGTCAGTTTCTGTTACAGCGGTAATGTGGGAAATACACTTCACCAGAAATATTTCAATTCTTGATTATTGAGAGATATATTTCATTGTTAAAAAAGAGAATAGTAAAGTCTCACAAAAATACCTTTAAATATTGAATAGGCAGTTTAAATATTGTTGTACTTTGGGAACTGGTTTGACTGAAAGAGACATTTTTTTTAATGTCAGACTCCCTCAAATAATTGATTAACCTTCTGAAACTTCATTGGAAGACTTTTCCAGTCTATTACACCACTCTGATCATCAAATCCCTCCTGAGGCTAATAAATCCTGTAAGAAATTTTTAACTCAGCATCTTCTGTACGACATCCCATTCATCTGTTAGCTGACCATGTATATTTCAAGAGTGAAGACAGAGGAGTCTTTGCTGCAACCCTACCCCCCATGCACACACTTCCCCCTAACCCCCCTGTTAGGTCAGGTATATTACTATTGTCTGTGTCTGACTGATCTTGAAATAATCAATTTTTTAACCGCTGTACGCTTCCTCCATTTTTTTTTTTTCTTTTTTAGCCTACAGAGATTATGAAGACACCTCACCCTATTACTGGAGAAATTCAGGTATAAAACTTCTTCAAGAAATCACAAGAAAATGGCAAAGAACCTAGTTATTCATTCTTTCTCACATACCTGCTGCTTCATTCTTTTCCTTCAGCTCCAGATCAACTATGACAGGAACCTAGGAAACTTGATCGTCCATGTCTTGCAGGCCAGAAACCTGGCCCCGAGGGACAACGACGGCTACTCTGACCCTTTTGTCAAGGTCTACCTCTTACCTGGGAGAGGGTGAGCTCCGAGTGTGTGTGGGTGTTCACTAACGGTCTGGTCTTTGTCTGCCTTTCTGCTTTTGTGTCTGTCTTGTTTTCTCTCCCCCTATTTCTTTCTGACTTTGTATTAACTGTGCTGTATGGAACTTACTAATAAACCTTAGTTTGTATGAGAGACTGAGATGGGACACAATCATGCAAGGCTGTCAATTTATGGATAGCTGTTTCAGGTTTTAAAGCCCTTTGATGAGAGGTCATGTAACACACTACCACTACATTATGTGTCATATTAACAGCGCATAGATGACACACAAGTGCAAATACACGATTGAGTATTTTAGTCGTGCTCCTTCGTATAAAGCCTCCTTAGCCTATCCCTGTCTGATTCACTGTCCTCCCAATAGCCGGTGAAAAGCAAGAACAGGGATCGATACAGCATTATCTACTCTGTAACAGTATCTTCTCTTAGATAATGACCCCATCAGACTTGTTTATGAGATTATAAGTCCTCTCTGCCTACATGTTGTATAGGTTAGAAATACAAGCTCTGTAGGAAAGCACTTTAGCTCTCCAGCTGTTTCTTTGGAGAGTGTTTCGAATGTATTTGTCTCATATTAACAGTCGACTACATCACTACAGTATCTCAGCAACAGTTTGGAAAAGTGAATTATTTACGCAACCATGAGCCAGCTTTAATCATTTTAAGGTTTTTTTGGACTTGCGTCACATATATTGCTCAGGCACAAAAACGGTGATACACCCTGCAGTGAATATTGATTGCCTCAGCTCTCAGTCCTTTACTGCCTTTTCTTTGAGCTCTTGGGCTTCTCTGACTGGTTTTTTGTGTTTTTGCTTTTCTTGTTTGTGATATCTGCCCTCCTCTTCCTCTTCTGGACTCCCTCAGCCAAGTCATGGTTGTCCAGAATGCCAGGTAGTGTGGTGCTGATCTTTGCTTTTAGTTGGTGTTTTTAATTTCTTTTTACTTCTGTTTAAATTTCTACAAATTATGTTTCCAACGTGGTTTTCCATCCTTTTGTTGTGGCCTTTGTTGTTTGTCCAATTATCTGTTCTATTCCACAATGTTAAGAGCACCTTATCATTGCTTTCTCTCTCCATGACTCACACTTTAACAACCTTCTACCTCTATCTCTAAAGCAACTGTGATTTTGTATAAACAATTTAAATTACATTTTTCGTGAATTTGTTTGCAATCAGATGACTCTCTGAAGTCTCCACAGTAGAAGATACTGCATTTATGAATTAAACCTGTTTATTGTGCATTTATGCGAGTTTTTCACAGTTTGGTGAATGTTTGCCAAAAGGTTAGCAGGGGAAGTTGATTTTTAATTACTACTAACAACCCTCTATTGTGAATATCATGCCTCTTCAGTGCTGATAACAAGAGAAGGACTAAGTATGCCCAGAAGACCATGAACCCTGAATGGAACCAGACTGTCATCTACAAGAACATTCATTTGGAGCAGGTACTGTGTTGCTGGGTATCATTGCACATGCACTACTGAGTGTCCTTATATGACTCTGTAAACAGAATAATGTCCCAGTAGCAAAAGTACACAGTTATAGACACAGGGACACACAGCGTTTCTTGGGTAGCTACTGAATATGCTGTGGGCAAAGAGGATGTACTATACTCTTATTAGGATTCTGTCCCCATTCCTTGTCCCCGGGACTGTTCAGTATCTCTGTGCAACCTCTTATCAGCACTCCCAAGCCTCAAGTTAACAACCATCATTTCTGCCTTCACACAGTACCAATACAGACAGCCTAAGTGTGTGTCATTTCATCAAAAAAAAAAAAAAAAAAAAAAGATTTACTGCCTATGTGCACATCTGCTACTGTGTCATTGTATAGTGCAGTTCATGTGTTTGTTCCAGGGTATGTGTGTTTGTGACAGAGAAACCACCCGGACAGTAATTACAACTGTTAGGCTTGAGTGCAGATGCAGTAGCTTTAGTGGTCAGAAAAAAAAAGAGGTTTTCTATAAAGGCAGTGGATTCAGCGTGTCCTCTGGGGCTGCCGTCTGTTAATCATGTCTCTTCATGTTCAAAGCTGTTGTTAAAATTCTGCTGCATCGTGCCCACTTCCCTCGGGATATGTTTCCATCCCCTCCCACACCTTTCTGTACACACATGCATATTCACATCTGTGTCCACGTGAATGTACAGTACATACGATGAAAATAACCAAATCTAATGTAAATGATTGCTTCCTTGCTGACCTACACTCAGTATGTCTTATCTGTTTACTGTCATGCTACCACCACCACCACCCACATCCACACCCACACCATTGCAGGCTCCGACTCCCTCTCTCTCCCAATTCAATTTTGCTTTTTTCCATGTTATGCGTAAATGCATGAGATATCGCTCAACATCACTCAATTTGTGTTCCTCTCTCCTCTTTTTTTCACTCTCTACAGTTAAAGAAAAAAACACTGGAGGTGACAGTGTGGGATTATGACAGATCTTCTTCCAATGACTTTCTGGGAGAAGTGAGTGAGCTTTTTGGAACCGAGTCCCATATCTGAAAATGTCAAATGCATTGTGGTTTGTAAATCTGTATAGGGAGTAGAGCTATTTACTTGGTGCTAAATTCCATGTTCAGTTGTGTAGCAAATGGACTGCAGATATTTTGCCATAGTACCTCTTTTCTTTCCCTTTTTCCTTATATCTATGAATATTAAAGTTGTATTCCTATACTATTACTATCTAACCCTTTCAGGCATGAATTGTTAATAAACCAGTAGTATTTCTGACATAAAAGAGATAAAGTTGGATTTGTACAAGATTTTATGTCTTTGGTTTAATACCAAGCTGTTCTTTGCGGTGGATTTCATGCATCAATAATTTAACATATAATGATATTATTTTTGTTAAGCATACATGCATCCATAAAGCTCTTTCCATAAAGAGAATATATCACTGCTTTCAGAAAACATATTTCGGTGTAAAATGTTTATGTAATGATTATATTCTGGGAAATTTCAGTCACTGAAACAAAGGACTAAACTGCAAACAAATAATTCTTTTACTGCAAATTATTAGAGAATTTGTCTGTAACTACATTTTGGATTTGTTAAACAATATATCAGGATAAACTAAGACTTTATTTACTGGAGTTGGAGTTATTACTGCAACTAGTGTAGCTTTAATTAAAGGCTGAATAACTGTCCACTGAAGTAATGTCATGCATGAAAGGGTTAATGCCTGTCCATATCTGAGCCAATGTATGTTTCAGTCTCTTAATATCACTCTCTGTGTATTCTTTTATTTGTATTTCAGGTGTTGATTGATTTGTCAAACACTGCCCAGCTGGACAACACTCCTCGGTGGCTGCCTCTGAAAGAGCAGAGTGAGAGCATTGAGCACAGCAGGGCCCACCACACTGCTCAAGGCCCTCCAGGGCCTGGATCTGGTCACGGTCATGGTCAGGGTCATAGTCAAGGACAGAGTCATATGCCAGGGTCTGGGATGGGGCATGGACATAGCCTGGGCCACGGCCAAGCATCAGGACAGATGGGAGATGGGAGTCATGATTCACCGATAAACTCTGTGATCAAGAGCAGAAGTCATGGAATCTTCCCCGATCCGGCCAAAGGTAAGAGTCTGGAACTACCAGTGAACATCCTTTATTTCTATAGTTTTCAGCACTTTATTTTCCATGATTGTCAATTGTTATTCATATCATTATGCTTGAGAGGTTTCCAGAAAGAAAGTCATTTATAAAGTGGTCATTTGGTTGCCATGGAGAAAGAGACTATTGCCATAGAAACAAAAATGATAACAATTTCTTGACATCTGTAATTACACTTCATGTGAATGTCAAATGCTAAATAGCACAAACAGGGACACTATGCAGTACAAAACAAAATATAATACATTACAACGGGTTATTTTGCACATCTTTATCTTTATTTCACCTTAATTTAATCTTACAGTCTCATTGAGGTTAGAGTTACAGAGCAAGAAACATACACAAAAACACAAAGACCAAATGAGAACACAACACACAATACAAAAAGGTCTCAAGTTAACAGTTACAAAAACTGGTGAAAATATCAAGTAATAAACCTATAATTTGAAGTTACATACAGTTGAGTCACTCTACATTCATTTTATAATGTGTGTAGTCCTGGAAATATAGTTCCTGATATCACCTCTGACACCACTGGCGCATACAGGGATATCTAAGGTAAAGTCATTATTGGATTCTGCACTGTAATTACTAGACTTATATGATGAGAGATTTGAGGTAAGTTTAAAAGTTTTAACTTTATGCATGAATAACATTAGAAGAAAAAAAGTGGATTATAGTTTTTTGGAACTGTAAAATAGTGTGGATTATAGTCGTCCAACTTCCATGGGTCCAATTACCAGTCATAATCCTCCATCTCACCTCTTCCTCCAGATATGCAGATGTTACCTTTGGAAAAGTCACATAGTAGCCCAGGCAGCTCCAAGTCTTCCTCTGATGGCCAACTTCGCTCCCACGGCCCCTCCCGAAGCCAAAGCAAGAGCAGCGTTACTCAGGCCCATCTTGAGGATGCTGGGATAGCCATTGCTGCTGCAGAGGCTGCCGTGCAACAGTCCCGCCTGCAACCAAGTAAATCCCTCCCCTACCCGTGATACAATTCCTATGACATGCTTCCTTTTTTCCTGTGCATGTATTCTATTTGATTTTTGATGAAACCTAAACTGCCATGCATTCAGCTCCACAACATTGTTCCTTTGCATTATGCTCTCCTCTTCTTGCAATTTCCCAAACACAAAGTAATTAGTTTTTTTAATAACTGTATCATCAATAACTTTAATTCTGCCTTGTCGAGGTAGGATAATTCTAATAAAATCAAAAACAAAACACACAATATAAAATAAAGAAAATAATTATTACATATAATACTTATTTTATTTACTCCGCACCATAAATGTATGATAAAATTCTATTAAAGCTACGTAAGAAAAAATGTACATTCCACAATTATCTTTATACTTAATATCTTGACAACTGTGTAATATTTTTCTACCTATTTGTGTCTCTTGATTATGTAGAGTTGTCACATTTTTCTTAGTTAAATCAACCAAGTTTAATCAAACATGAGAACCCCAACCCCATCTGTTTCTACATGGATTGTGCATGTGCCAGTCCCAATGATATGGTTTCTAGAGAACCCTAGTGTGGAGACCTACAATCCCAATATAGAAACCAAGCTGGGATGGCTATCCCTCACACACACACTGCGTGTAACATATTAACCTGATTTCAATAAGTCTGCTAATACTCACTTCTAATCACCACTGTGTTTTAAAATGAAAAATGTTATTGTGATCCCTTTGTGAGTTAGGTTAGCTCAGTGTCAAAGCCATTACAGCATGCACTTGCAGCTTCCCCGCCTACCGTTCCTTGGCCACTGAGGACTGTAATGCTGCAATCTCTGTTTGTGTGCATGCTTGTGCCATATGAATCCTTAAAAAAAAAAAAAAAATCACAAAACACCCACTGAAACACACAAGTATGGCACAGAGGCTTCCCTCCCTACCCTGCCCTCTTCTATTCCCGCTGCCTAAAAACAAAGGAAATAAATATGTGAGACACAGATATACCCAAGGGTTCAAAAGTCAACAGGAGACTCATTCTGCATTCATCGGCCAATGAGAGTAAAGCGGTCAGCTAACCCTGAGAGGAACAGAAGTGTCAAGGGAAGGTGAGACAATATAGGAAAAATACTAATAATTACTTCTAACTATATTTTCTTAACCATAATGCAATAAAACAGATTAAAAATAGTTTACAAATAACTGAATGTGTAAATAAAAGAGTTGCTAAGTATTTTAAGTAATTCTAATTTAAAGGGGTCATATGTAGTATTGATATTACAAATTCTCAACAGTAGGGGGATGTTGTGCATCAGAACACACTTATGACTACCAAAACCACCAACAAATCAACACTATGTATAAAGAGACTGTGTCACTAACTGAAAATAGTATAAATTATTTACACACATCTGTATTATGGTATCATTTTTTTCCTTCAACAAAGACTCATGGACAGTTATTTTAAGTCAGTCAAACTAACACTGTGTCTTATGCCGTGTTTCCACTACGTGGCACCGGCTCAACTCGACTCAACTCAGCCCGGCCTTTTTGTGTTTCTATTACGTACTAGAACCTAGAATCTGGTACCCGGTACTATTTTTTCAGTACTTGCTCAGCCGAGGTTCCAGAACGGGTGAAGAGATACTAAAATATGATGTGTAAACACTGCAGACCACTGACTGTTCAATTCTCTGCGTCATTGCGTCATCAATGTGTGACCTGCCCTTTAAAAAAAAATATATATATATGTAATGAATTTGGAAGTTTATATTAAATATACCGGTAGGCTAATCCACATGATGGCAGCCTGCAAAACAACACCACGGTCGGTCGAGGAGGTTCAGACATTTCTGTCCTTGGTGGCCGATGAAAAGATTCAGTGTGAGCTTGATGGGGAAAAACGCAACAGACAGAAGTTACATGCAGCGTAGTAGTAGTATCCTGTAAGGGAATTCAGTCTCCAGGAATAGTACCTGGTACCTGGGTCAAGTCAAGTCGAGCCGGTACCACGTAGTGGAAACACAACTTCATAATGTTCCCATGCTCTATCAGTCAATAGTTTATATTATAGCTGTTAGTCTAGCTTTTTTATTTGACAGAAAACAACCACAATAAATCACCTCTGTTTTCTGTATGGTTTGTCTTGGCAATAGCTAAACTAAAGATATGTTTGGAATCATCCAAAGAAGGTCAGAACTGTCACAGTTTAGTCTGAGCCATGGATCAATAAATTAACAAAGATAATAACATCACGTATTAATTTTATACCTTCATAGGCTTCATAATAAAACTCACTCTGTAAACTCTGTAGAAGAAATGCTGCAGTATCAGCATTTTAGAGTCACTTTCCCTGACTCTAAAAGTTGTTTCTTAGTGGTTCTCATCCCATCTGGTCACTTACTGATCTTGGTGACTTTCTCACCATGGGAGACCAGTGGAGTGACTCACTACTTCCTTTAGTGATGACATAAATCTTCTGGCCCATCAATATAAATATATTCAGTTCATATCTTTACAACCCGATACATTAGCGCCTTTGGCATAACTTCAGAGCTTTTTATCTAAACACACTATTGATAAGTAAATTTCTTTAAATGATTTTAAAGTAAATACTACATATAGCTCCTTTGATTATTTCCATAGATTTAAGTCTGTGAATGTCTGAGAATGTATGTGTCATCATCATGTTTACATTGTGAGGCTGGAACAATGAAATCCCCAGATATTACTTTGGAGTCAGAGCTTAACTGTGTCTTAAAAACCTTTTAACCTCTACCAGGTCACAGGGGGGCCCTTTTTTAGGCTTAGGGTTACATTTGAGCTATGTTCTAGCTGAAGTTTAGATTGTGTTTCAGTCACATGTTAAATACTGACATTAGAAGATGTTGCCTGACCTTTGCAAAGGGTTATGGTTCCAAGAAAAGAGTAGATGTTAAAAGATTGAAAAAACATTCCAAAATCCTGAGAAAGTACGAACAGTGGACAGTTATGTATAAGACTGTATCCACCTTCAGTCTTAACAAAAACACTCCACATATTCTCTGAGCTAATCGTATTCTTCAGACTGTCTGAGCGTTACTCAACAGCGGCAAGGACCTAGAACCATTCATTAAATCTATGACTCACATTACATTAATTCATTTCGATGTGTGAGTTCAACTTTGTGAGAATTTTTTTTTTAGCGAGGGATTTTCTCGTATCTTTCAAATGATCCAAGGTTACACTGAAATATCCCTCGATGCAAGAACAAACTGTCATCTCAGCTCATTTGTTCCCTACCCGACATGCTGTTATGTGATGCTTAGTCAAATCTATGTGTGACTGACAATATCACTGTCAGTGAATGATAGCTGGGGGTGTGAAGTGTTTCAGTGTATCTATTGGATGTGCATGCATGTGTGGTAAAAGCTGTGTTGGTGAAGAGGTTCTGTGTTTATAGCTGTGCCCAAATAGTTTTCTGTGAGAACGAAAGCACCACATAGTCAGACATAGAAGGTTACAGACTGTTAGACAGTATAGGAAAACAGGTAGCAAGATTAGACAGACAGACAGAAAGACAGACAGACAATGGACACATAGATAGATAGATAGATAGATAGATAGATAGATAGATAGATAGATAGATAGATAGATAGATAGATAGATAGATAGATAGATAGATAGATAGATAGATAGATAGATAGATAGATAGATAGATAGATAGATAGATAGATAGATAGATAGATAACCCTCTGTTACTTCCCACAGGACCAGGCCACAGACTCAGTGATGTCTCAGGCTCAGTGGTGCTGTCAGCTCCTAGTCTTGTTGGAGACACCTATGGAGGCGTAGATGGAGAAGATGGTCCAGGCACTGGAGTCGACAGTGCCATTTTTCAAGTACCTCGCATGTAAGTGTTTGAAAAGCATTTTAATGTTGGTGAAACTGCATCGGCATTCACTGTTTGGTGATATAACAGGTTTATTTAAAAAAAAAAAAAAAAAACGTCCTCATATTTTTGTGTGTATGTATTTTGTTTCCACAGTGGTAAAACTATCCCAAATGGCACAGACAAAAACCAACTAGGGACTCCGGAAAATGAAGGCAAGTTCCAGAAATATCCCTAGAGGTTGTGAGAGAAAAACACATGATGTCTGACATTTGTGTCTGTTGGTATTTGGTTGTAAGTTGACATCTACTGGCCACTTTTTAGGATTACACTGTTGTTTTTATTTTTTATTTTTTTACTTATGTACTGATACTCCTTATTTGTCACCTCTAAACTGTGTTTTCACAATGACTATTCAGGTGTTAAAACCAGTATGTATTTAAGTGTTTAGTATCAATTAACATTATTTAGACTGCCATAATGATGTTACGCATGGCTGGGGATGGTAGATGTTACACTAACCTACTCTCTGTCATAACTATATCTGCTCTTCATGTAGCTCAGGTGTCGTGATGCACCCCTACCATCTCTAGTTTCAGTTTGTAACAAAGAGCCAAGGTCATCTTAGGCTGTAGCCTGTCAGCTGTTACTCAGATATGGGTCAAGAGGTAATTTCCATGGTGCCTGTCAATTTAACACATTCGAAACCCTTAAAGGTAATTATCAGTAGAGATATATAACAGTCAGGGCAACCTGTGTGAAACTGCAGCACTGAGCCCTGACCTGTTTTTTTCCCTCCTGTTTGGGACAGTGATGCATACTTGTTAAATAATTTAACCCATAAAGACACAGTGCTACTTTTAGGGCAGGTTCCAAATTATTTTTATCTACAGTCGCGGAAAAAATTATTAGACCACCTCTTGTTTTCTTCAGTTTCTTGTTCATTTTAATGCCAGGTACAACTAAAGGTACATTTGTTTGGACAAACATAATGAAAACAACAAAAATAGCTCATAAGAGTTTAATTTCAGAGCTGTACCTAGCCATTTTCCATGTTTTCTTGATAATAACCAAAATCACTGCAGATCTTACATCAATAGCTATGGCATTGTACTGCCAAAAACAGTGCTTTCAGGCATGCCATGTTTTCTTTTCTTTGTTTTAGTCACATGATACACACAGAAGTTAGGACTTGATTGCATAACCATTGTTTTTGATTACTTTTGATTGTCAAATATTTTTTTCAGCGACTGTATATTTAACCTTTCTTAAGTGATTAATCAGCTTTTATTATTATATTAACTGCTGTAGTTTGCATTTTCCAGTGAAAATCAGATATATTCCTGTTTTTAATGTACTGATCATGTAGAAAGCTCAGATTAAATTTGAGGGTTAATGTATCAGAAACAGGGAAAAACTGGAAAAAAAAGTTACTTTTTCAGCAAATATTTCATTAACCCTGTAAAGCCTGAACCAATAAATCATTAACAGAAAATTCCAGTTCTTTGAAACTGGCGCCTTTATTGGAACAACCCCCCCTAAAAAAGTTTCAAAAATCAATTTCCATGTATGAATTTTAATTTTGTATCATATTTTGACACATCAGGTCTCAATGCTCAAACATTATTATTTTTGAACAAACAAAAACATAAAATAACACAAACATTTCAAACAAATAGGTAATTCCTTTTCAAAATTGGAAAAGTTGTGCCTCCTTCCTCATTAATGACAATCTTGTAGTGTCATTGGAAAGGCCTCTGGTGAACGAATTCCTCTCCCCTGGTGGATAATCTGTGTATTGCTTGTATATAATTGTATACATCAGGTTTTTCAAGATAAAAAATATCACTCTGATCATGTAGAGGGCTTCAAAACTCATGTATCAAATATGATATGTTTGGCGTTATAGGGTTAACTGAACACAAACCAAGTCGTCATCCACTGTCATTGATCCAACTCCATGGGTTTTACTGGTGAATCAATGTTGTAAAAAATGACAGTGTTTCTACTTTCACTACGGAGCCGTCTAAATGGGTCATATCTGATGACAATGAAAAGATGACAAACTGCATTTACACCAGTTATTTTATGTATTTATAGGATTAGTGGATCAACAGGTATTAAACATTTTTGATCACAAGATGATTTTGTTCGATGGTCAATGTTTTGGTCTTTATGGGTTAAATTACCGCGATGACCCATGCGGACCCATGGGTTCTAGATGTGCTAGTTTTTATGCTGTTGTGTATTTGTGCATGCTGTACCACAATTGTCTGGAAGTCACCACCAAAGTGTTCTGGGTATAGCAACATGATTGTAAGGCTATTGTATTCCAAAATTACCAATATCTCCCAAAATATTGGTCCTATCAACCTGCGGTTTTCACTACTGTCTTCCTTGACCAAAAATATATACGTGTGCCAAACTGCAGAAGTCAGCTCTTCCTGGATTTTGTGTGATTCCTGAGACACACACACACATGCGGGCACGCACACACAGGCCACTTGGCTTTTATAATGTAGATAAATTTTAGTGTCCAGAGGCTATTACTGTGCTACTCTAGAAATCTTCGCTTAAAACAGTAGGAAATGAACTCCTTATTGTAAAAACCTATCATATATACATCTCTCTTTTCCTCTTTTTGTTTTAAGGTGGTAAAACACAGGTAATGGGGGAGATCAAAGTAGCTCTGAAGAAGGAGGTGAAGACAGAAGGAGATCAACTGATCTTGGAGATCCTGCAATGCAGAAACATCACATACAAGTTCAAAAGCCCAGACCACCTGCCAGGTCTGGGACTCGTGTGTGACTGTATTTAAGCATGACTGCCTCCCTCTGTGGCTGCTTTACTTTTCATTTTCTGCCAGCGTCATAATTAATCATGAAATTTCCGCTTTTCCTTCAGACCTGTATGTGAAGTTGTATGTGGTGAATGTAGCCACTCAGAAGAGAATCATCAAGAAGAAAACCAGAGTGTGTCGGCATGACAGAGAGCCTTCTTTTAATGAAACCTTCAGATTTCCCCTCAATCCAACGGGACACTCAATACAGGTACAGCAGAAGATCAGATGGAAAAAAGGTCATATATATATATATATATATATATATATATATATATATATATATATATGTTGTTGTGTTTTTTTGAGAAAGTAAACCACATTTGTTGCATATTTTGACAAAAAAAATCACTTACCAAATCACCAAAATGTTTAACAATTTAGGACATAGCTATAAAATCAAAACTCAGTCACTTTAGATATCCAGATTTTTGCTCCCGAAATCCCCAAAGATATTCCATCTAATTAAATTAATGAGTAAGGTCTACAATAAGAAATAACACATTTTGTCCCAATACACTATGGCTGCAAATACAGTCAAGTCCATAAGTATGTAGATAGTGACACACATTTTGCTTCTTTGCCTCTGTACACCAAGGTTATTATCGTTAATGAAAACTAACAAAATGACAAAAGCTAGAACTGAAAAAAACATTTTTGTTAACTGAAATAAATAAAAACAATAATTAAAAGAAAAAACTATATCTAACTTTAACTGTATTGTGTGATTACAAAACTAACTAAAACATAAAAATTATGGATAAAATTTCCTTCGTTTTTGTCTTTGTCAATGTCGGATTGATATGAAATCAATTTATTTAGCTCGAGCAATTTTAGCTGGCACTTCACGGTTTGTCATTTAGAGTTGTCAGGAAGGTAAAAGATATGAAAAAACTAAAACTAATACTAAAACTAAGCATTTAGAAAAAAAAAAAAAAAAAAAGAAAACTACTAAAAACTAGCAAACCTGATCTAAAAACAAATTAAAACTAACTGAATTAGAGAAAAAAAAGTCAAAACTAAATAAAACTAAACTATAATGAAAAATCCAAAACTATTATAACCTTGCTGTACACAACCACTGTTTCAAAGGGGGTTTTACAGTCATGCACATATATGAGAACATAAGCATAAGAGTTTTCTGATGTCCTACTGTAGATCAGTGATAAACAGAGCAAATACAATATCAACAACAGGTAATAAATAAAAATCAGCAGGTAAAAATACAATATATACAGCACTAAGCATAATCTAAGCACCTAACATTAACTAAACATAGTATAAGGTGCTTATAAAATACAGACTACTGAGCAGAACAGTCATGTACCAGGTATGTGCAAGAAGGCTCAGTAGTGATGAAGCTAGGATTTAAGTGTAGACTCTAAGCTTTAATTCAAGGGCTTTAACAAAATATTACATTAACCATTTAGAAAATGCAGCCCTTTTAAAAAAAGTCCCTGCATTTTCAGTGGCTCAAAAGTAATTGAACAGAACAAGATCACTATAAATATGAGGACTTTTTTTTTTTTTATATATATATACTTTTTGATGAACATGTTTTATAGTGGAGGTGTCCAATCCTGGTCCTTGAGGGCCAATATCCTGCATGTTTTAGATATATCCCTCTTCCAACACACCTGATTCAAATGATAAGTCTATCATCAAGCTCTGCAGAAGCCTGATAACGACCGTCAGGTGTGCTGGAAGAGGGAAACATCTAAAACATGCAGGATATCGGCCCTCAAGGACCAGGATTGGACACCCCTGCTTTATAGTCAATGGCTGCTTTAAGTCTGGAACCCATGGACATCACCAAACGCTCAATTTCTGCCCTGAAAATGCTTTGTCAGGCCTTTACTACAGCTGCTGTTTGTATATGGGTCTTTCTGCCTTCAGTTTAGTCTTGAGTAACTGAAAATCATGCTCTACTGCAGTGTTTTTCAACCTTGGAGTCACCTGGAATTCAAATCACCTGAAATTTCTAGTAATTGATAAAAATTAATTAATTAATTTTAAAAAATAAAATAAAATAATAATAATAATAATAATGATAACTAGAAGCACTCAGAGAGCGCAGACCTCTGCCAAGGCAGATCAGTGCCCTGGATTTGGATGAAAATTTCAGGAAATGTTGATACTGGCACAAGGAACAAATGACTAAATTTTGGTGATCGGGAGTGGGTGGGTGGGGACCCACGGGGGCCCACTGATCTGCCTTGGCAGAGGTCTGCGCTGTCTTTTATAGAAAAGCACTCAGAGAGCACAGACCTCTGCCAAGGCAGATCAGTGGGCCCCCGTGGGTCCCCCCACCTACCCCCACCCCAATCACCATCAAAATTTAATCATTTGTTCCTTGTGCCAGTATCAACATTTCCTGAAATTTTCATCCAAATCTGTCCCTAACTTTTTGAGTTATCTTGCACACAAGCAGACAGACTAACCAATGCTGACAAAAACATAACCTCCTTGGCGGAGGTAATAAATATTTGGTGAGTTGAGAGAAACAATCACAATACATAAAAGACATGACAAACTCTGAAGCTGAAACTGAAGCACTGTGGTACTGTTTATCTATCAAATGTTCATTGTGGTCAGTTTCAGATGCTGCAGCTCTTTCATAATTCGTAATTTGAGTTATTGTTTTTCAGTATAAATTTGCAGCCTTGTAAATACAAGCTGGACTGACTGTACATATCCTGACCAAGGAAAATACAGGGGTTGGACAAAATAATGGAAACACCTTCACCTCAAGATGATAATGCCCCAATCCATACAGCTAGAATTGTTAAAGAATGGCATGAGGAACATTCTAATGAAGTTGAGCATCTCGTATGGCCGGCACAGTCCCCAGACCTCAACATTATTGAGCATTTATGGTCAGTTTTCGAGATTCAAGTAAGACGTCAATTTCCACCGCCATCATCTCCAAAAGAGTTGGAGGGTATTCTAACTGAAGAATGGCTTAAAATTCCTTTGGAAACAATTCACAAGTTGTATGAATCAATACCTCGGAGAACTGAGGCTGTAATTGCCGCAAAAGGCGGACCTACACCATATTAAATTATATTTTGTTGATTTTTTAAGGTGTTTCCATTATTTTGTCCAACCCCTGTAAATTCTCACTTTGTGCAGTAATCTCAACATGGCTTTTCTGCCTCTGTCCATAATAATATACATTATATCGACTAAATGCTATCTAAAATTAACATTTATTTGCAACATAGTATAGCAAACTATTATTTAACTATTGATCAAAAAGAAATTAATTTTAGCAAAAAAAAAAAAAAAAAGTCTCCATTTTGAATGTCTGGTGTCGCCAGAAATTTGTGATGTTAAAATGGGGTCACAAGCCAAAAAGGTTGGGAACCACTGCTCTACTGGGTCAAGATCAGGGGAATGACTTGGCTGCTGCAGATCAAGCCATATCCATTACCTTCAAAAGCTCAGAGGCAAAATTACAATATATGTGTTGCCGTTCAAATGCTTATGGACTTTCACTAAATACATCCAATACAACTCCATACATGCCTTTTTTGACTGTTGATAAGTGATCGGAGCATTTTAAGTTGTTACAGTATATACAGGGTGGGGAAGCATAATTTACAATATTTTGAGGCAGGGATTGAAAGACAGTGTATGACCAATTAGTTTATTGAAAGTCATGAGAATTTATTTGCCACAAGAAAATTTACATAATAGAAAATGTTTTTATTCTATGTGTCCTCCTTCTTTCTCAATAACTGCCTTCACACGCTTCCTGAAACTTGCGCAAGTGTTCCTCAAATATTCGGGTGACAACTTCTCCCACTCTTCTTTAATAGTATCTTCCAGACTTTCTCGTAATAGTTGTGCTCATAGTCATTCTCTTCTTTACATTATAAACAGTCTTTATGGACACTCCAACTATTTTTGAAATCTCCTTTGGTGTGACGAGTGCATTCAGCAAATCACACACTCTTTGACGTTTGCTTTCCTGATTACTCATATGGGCAAAAGTTTCTGAAAAGGTATGGATAATAGTGTTAGGTATGATTATGACATCAATATATGTTTGGTTTCAACACAATTGACGTAGTGCCTGCTGAGAAAAAACAACTAAATGTTCATTGTAAATTTTGCTTCCCCACCCTGTATAAACTGGAAACACACAAATTCTAACGATCAAGGAAAATCAATAACAAACCTGTGTATCTCTGATGTATTTCCAGCTTTTCTTAGTGTCCAATGGAGGAAAGTTCATGAAGAAGACCCTGATAGGAGAAGCCTACATCTGGCTGGACAAGGTGGACATGAGGAAGAGAGTGGTCAGCTGGCACAAACTCCTGGTCAGCTCCACACAGACCATTCCCTGAGCATCAGCCAAGACAGATGCACAAAAGATCACATAAAAGGTGAAGTTAGAGTGCACGAGGTTGGAGGTGAAAAAAATAAAGGGGAGAGAAAATTCTGCCAACGAGAAGTCGAAATAAATAAACACATCGAGTTAACTTCCTCAACTTATTCTGTAAGTTATAAGAGAGAAGGAATTATGTTGTAATACCATAACAACTGTATCAGTCCGACACTGCCAGCACACACGTCCACGTCCTCCAAAATGTAGTCTCTGCTGGCTGTGGATTTTGCATGTATGCAACAATGCAAAAACCACAGAAGGCAGACAGAAACAGACCCAGGAACAATATGGCTTTGATAGCAGTGATGTCTCACTCAGCAGAGTTCCAATTTCATGATCCACATGAGACGCTGTTGTTTTGGCACAGTGCAACTGGGCTAACTTATCTGTCCTCAGAAGGAGATGTGAAACACTTTCATCACTGGATGATCAGTTGAATTAGCATTGTAATTCCTTCATAAAAGAGTCATTGTTGTGATGCCTAAATGATGGTTGTGATGTGTGAACATTAGTGGTCTTGAAATATTGATGATGTAGGAATGCATCATTTTTATTTTATTAGAGTCTTTTAGTTTTATGTAAAAGAAAAAAGAAAAAAAATCCTATTTAGAACAGAGTCAATCGGTTGACTTTTGCTATGGGATTAAGATCAAATGTACAGCACTTCAGATTGTAGATATAACAAATGCAGATTAGAGAGCATATCAGAGAATTCACTGTACAGCGTGACATTTATATAATAATATACAAAGATATCAGATGCAGACTATATCTAAATACAATATACAGTATAAGAGTTGTCCTCTTGTCACCAGACTATATATAATAAAATATAGATGATATCTTTTACTTTCAGGCTGGGGGTGGCGCACTGACAATCCACTAGGCTACTCATGTCTATGGTGTAGGCAGACTTAATAGCTGTTAAGTGAATGTGGACCTATGTGAGCTCAAGAAAAATTGTGAAAAATAGCTCTTGGGTCCTTCGACCACACCGATACACCATCTCAGATATATTCTACAGGGCTGTATTACATCTGTGTCGGAGAGGTTGGAATTACAGTTCAGCCCAAAACACATTATGTGTTGAATGTTACAACCAATGGCGGAGGATAAAGTTTATCACATCTGTATAATGCGTATGACATTTTCCTTTACGGTCGTTGTAGTTGCTCAGAGTATGTTAGTACTTCTTCCTGTGTGGCCCATCATGTAATCAGACCATTGAAATGGACATGTTACCCACACAAGTCGTGTCAAAACCATATCTGTCACTTGCACAGTATCACAGTTCTGCTTCCTGTGTATTAGTAAAGCCCCCCGGTCCAAGTTTATTCTCAAAAATAATTTCAAAGTGAAGTAAAAAAATGACCTTACCATTCAATTGTCAAGAATCCTCTGTGTGTCTGGCTGTGCTGTGAAACCCACAATGCTGTTTTGTGTCAGTGACTCCTGTTGCAACACAGTGAACCAGCCTCTTTCACTGCCTTTGACCAAAAACGCTCACTCAGGCCCCTGGGGTTTAGTCATATAACGCTGAAAAGTACACATGGGGCCAAGTCTCAAAGCTACCGTGGAGCAAGTGACCCATGTATTTATCATGTAATGTTTTGCCACCATATCTGAGAAAAAAAATCATATGATCTTCAAAAAAATTGTGTGTATTAAGGCATATCACAGGGCTGATGCAATTCTTTAAAGAAGTAAATATAACAGAGGAAACAATAAAACACATGAAACAATGATGTCATTGAAATCTTATAGCAAAGGAAAACAAAAATAGAATATAATAATGAAGGGAATGTGGTTGACTTTATGGAAGTTATTTTGCCGTGCCAACTTTAACTTTTTTATTTTATTTATTTATTTATTTTTTATCCCAGACCATTGGTTCTTTTGAGGTAATTCTATGCAACATTAGATGTGTTTGAATGCATTTGTTTATTTGGAATTAATTGTTATGTCTGTGAACATGGTCTACAAATGTGTCTTATAGAAAAAAAAAACACTTTAATTTCTACATCTTTTAAAGAAAAAAAAATAGATATGATTTTTTTTAACTGATTTTAGTAAATGTTGGTGTTAACAGCTGTTAACATCCACATGGAGCTTGTGCACTTTATTAATAGAGTTTATTTTCTTGTCTCATTTTAACTGTCATGAAATGCAAGATAATGTGTTTTGTGTTTTCTGCACTGAAATGAACGGAATCATGGTATATGTGTTGGCAGAAAATATTGTAGTGTGCATTTTGTATTTATGTGGCAAAAGAAAACCATGCAGACACGATGGGGTTCCTAAACACAAATGCACAATCTGGGAAGACATCACCCTGCTCAGTGTACTGAACAGTCTGTGTACAAAGTACAGTAAATAAGACATATTCCTTCAATACTGTGTCATGACTGTTTAACCCCTCGTGTTTCATTAGACTTCCCTCAAGCTAAATACTGTTTGTTCAGATCAGCTGTTGCCTGTAATTGTGAAATCATCCATTTGTTGTTGTTTTGAGGGGTGTGAATGTGACTCAAGTCCTTTAACATGTGTACATAAAGTGTTTATTTTCTACAAAGATTGAATGTTTATATTGTCCAAAGTTTGAGCATGTGAGTGTTGAAATAAACAAAAAAATCACAAGACTTGTAACTGTACAGCAATGCGTGTCTCTAGTTGTATAAGGGGAGTTGACTGTGTAATCAAAACATGTGCTGTCAACCAATGACTATCTGTGCAACCACGTCCCGTAAACGGCTGAAACAACTTAAAGGGAAAAAAAAATCAATTCAACTTCAATAGTTGTCTGAGACTTTATGTTTTGGATGTTGCATGTTTTGTTGATGGTTTGTCAGTATATTTTGCCTACAGATTATGTTTAAAAAGAGAAAGAATATGTATAGATTTATCTGTATGCTGACTGTAAAGAAATATGCTTGTACAATTGTCTTGTTTTTCACTCAGTGTAAAAACAAAGAATCTAATGTTATGGTTTTGTGGTTGTACACAGGATGTGTTGAGATATTATGCAAATTGTGCTGTAAAAATTCAGCTGTTTCCCCTGAGTCTAAAGAATAAATATTAAGAAGAGACTATATTCAAGTTGCAGAGCTGATCCTGTTGTTTTTTCATGAAAAAGTGTTTTTATTTTAGTGTTCCAGCAAATGGATGACATAGATTTCAAAGACGACAAGCTTTGTAGGAGTTAGACATTTTAATCTAAAATATATATTTATATATATATAAAAAAGTATCAAAGGGAATTGTAGCTATTACCATTCTTCATGTTACCTCCAGATGGAGCAAAAGTAGGGAATTATGAAACTGTGGCTTTAATGTGAAAGAGATTAAAGTAGAAAAACAAACAATCACAACACTTTAAGTACTTTTAATCAACATTTCTTGATGTTTATCATGTAATTTACTTAGTTTTGATCATGCCAAAGGGTGAGTTTTATCCTTTGTCAATAGCAATAGTACAATGTATGGTATTACATGACAATTATCAGGTGAAACTAATTATAATAAACAATTGTTTGACATTACACCACTTAAAGCAAGTCAGACTTGTTGCTGTCTGTGGTGTCCATATTGATATTGATGTTGTTTTAAATATTTATCCTCTATTCTCACTAATCACAAAAACAAACCAAAAAAAATCCACATATACTGCCAATTCTCACACTCTATGCATTAGCCATTACATTTTCTGTAAGAATGGACTGTAAATATGTTTTATGCACAGACATCATGTACATGTTTGAACTGAGCTTCACTGAGGTGTAATGTACAAGCCTGGCCACTAAGAGGCAGTGTGACTTAGGTTAACATTAAGAGTGACTGTTGGAGAGAATAAAAAGAGACTTCAGTTGCAACAGCATTTAAATCCAAGTAGTCAAAGGACTGAATTTATATATATATATATATATATATATATATATATATATATATATATATATATATATATATATATATATATATATATATATGTATGTATGTATGTATGCATGTACGTATATATGTGTGTTTGTATGTATTTCTTGAATGATCCTTTTTATAGACATTGTTTTCAACCTTATAGAAAAAGAATTAAAAAAAAATAGATGGCTGAGAAAACAATTTTTGTGAGTTAATGTGATAGAATGAATGTAATATGAATATTTTGGGCAACTGAATACCTATTTAAAATGACTATTGCTGTATGTTTGATACCATCCACCTAACTGGACAGAGTTACAAAAGACACTGACTTGAATTCTCAGTGTAACACAGTGTGTAGTTCAGTTTTAATATTCTGAATACACTCCCTCTTGGTCTTGTTATCTGCTTGTGTAGAACTGTCAACTGTCATAGATTTGCTGATGATGTCATAAATATATCTGAACCACTGTGATCTATTCAAGACTCTCCTCCTCCTTATTACATAGATTATGTAGGAGGATAAATAGACTCATGAGAAATTAATGTTATAGCTGAATTTCATCAAATCTTTGGACAGCTTTTGATACATGGGCTAATTATTTTTATAATGTCTTAAACCAATTAAAAATGTAAAGATCTCCCACTTCATTATCAAAATGTCCTGCATTGAATAACAGAAAACAGGGGAGTCTTAATTCTTAACGTCAGCTCATAAGGAACTCTATTTTTGGATATAATTGCTCCCCATAAGGAAACTGCTCCCCATCCCTACAGGGGACTTGAGACTCAGAGACTACAGGTGATGCTGGGTTGGAGGTCAGGCTTTGAAATGTTGTGAATAACAGCAAGCATTGAGATAGGCAGCATGTGAGCAGAGCACTGCTGTCTGACATACGTTGACATACTCAAAAGGGTATGTTTTATTTACCTTGAAATAAAAGGAATATGTAACATGCAACACTAGGCTTCACTGTGCTTGTACTTTTCACCATCATGCCTCCACAGGGATCCACTCATGTGATTTTAATCCAGAACCTCCAGATGGCAGTATCCTCTATTGAATAACCCCAGTTTTTTTTTTTGTTTGTTTGTTTTTTTTTTACAACCAATAGTTAACCAGGATTATTTAGATAATTACCAAAGACATCTACAGGTGGTTTCAAGTGTTAGTGTGATACATAAAAGCATGCTTGCAGCCTGTGTTTGACTAAACATGCAAGAATTAGAATGCAGTCTAATAAGTTTTATACAAAAACCATAATTTACTGTATTTCCCCTCTCTCTCTCTCTCTCTCTCTCTCTCTCTCTCTCTCTCTCTCTCTCTCTCTCTCTCTCTCTCCTTCTTTTTTTAATCTGGTGTACTGATAATTAATGGCTACTAATGTCTTCCCCCAAACTTGTGAGAAAATGTGTTGTTAAAGTGTAGCAGTGGAGGCATTAGTCTCTCATCTCTTCCTTTTTAGGAGTGTGTAATGTTCCAAATTAATAAAAATGTATTAGGAAATGTCTGCAGAGGAGTCCTCCACCTCTATCCTCTCCCTCACACTGCTATTATGTTTGTTTAGTCCACGCCACCCCTCCAGTTCTCACCATTCACTTAGTTCTCTCAGTCCCATCACTGGGTGCATCTGTTCCTTCGCTGTGGCAAATGAGTGTGAGAAAGGTGTAGCGAGACCGAATGTGGAGAAAGGGATGTGACAGGAAGTGAGAGGATGAGAACACAGAAGAAACAAGAGGGGAAGAGCAACAGTGCAGTACAGTGAGTGCAGGGGAGAGATGGGGATGAGGGAGACAAAGAGAGAAAAGGGGGAAAGGGAGGGGGGAAGGGTGAGAGGACACGAGAGATGGTGTGTGGTTGCCAAGCAACGATTGATAACCAAATCCCCAAGCATCCTGCTTGTGCTGCCCTGCCCTCCCTCCAGGCCTGAGTTACACACACAGACACACACCCGGGTTTGTGATCTTGCTTGTTATTGAATTATTCAATGAAATGGTTGATGCTTTTTTTTATTTTAAATGATAAAAGAACAATGTTTTCTATTCTATATTATACTTCTATATTATGATGCATGGCAGATGCTGTGGATTCAGTCTTATAAAACAGATATGATTGATGGCACTGAGATTTATTGGACTGAACTGTTCTGTGTTTTGCTCATAAGATTTTATACCATGTGTGAATTCGATAGATCTGTCACTCTGGCAGCGATTCCAGTGTGGGACAGTTTTTCTGTTTGCTGCCACTCACGCTATACCAGAATGACAGTAACTGGCTAAGAGTGTGCCATCAAAGCAAATAAATTTCCCCATATCCCTCCAGGCTATACGTATTGAAAGGTTGTGGGGGATTTTAAAGAGCCAAACCTGCATCTGTATTCAGTGTGAGTCCACTTGGATGTGTGGTCAGACCCTCCTTTTAGCAGGTGTTTCTTTATAGGGAGGTAAAAAACTATTTGTTACTGCCAATATGGAATGCAGCACACATCAAGAGGATGAAAACAATGGAGAGATGCTGGAATGTAGTGGTTTTAAATCATCTCTGATTTTTTATTTGTTTTACAGTTTCTTCTTATTTGAATGATATAATTTATTTTGTATAATCCTTGCAGCCTGAAAGGATAAGTCACTAAAGAGCAGCCCTTTGATAAGATAAGACGAACATATGTGTGTTTTCCTGTGAAAGAAGGGGGGCATGTGAGCGATGGAGTGAGAGATAAATAGAGGAGAGAGAGACACACAGAGACACAGAGCGAGAGAGAGAGAGAGAGATCTCCAGTTCCAGTACCTGTTAGAGCCCTGGATGGTCTCGGCTGATCAGATTAGAGGTGTCAGGGCTCGTTAATCTGGGAGGCAGTGACAGTCTGCCACTCACGCCGGTTCTGCTCACCGCTCCCATTCAGCGGCGGCGCAGGGGCAGAGGAGCGCATTTGGCGTTGACGCGTCTCGGGGAATTTCCCCCCTTTTACAATGGATACCTGCAGGGTACGAGCCTGGGTGTTTCTGGTCCTCTTATGGCAGGACGGACCTCTGGCATCGCAGTTTCCGACACAGCTTATGTAAGTATACCCCTCCTTGTAATCCTATTTCGACCAGTCAATGTTCTCTTTTTTTTTTTTTTCCTCCCAAGTGATCGCCGTTTTGAGACAAGTGTTTCATCTAATGGGAACTCAAATGTGTGGAGGCTTGACGTGCGCTCCAGGTTGTGAGAGTGGGGTGGGCTGCTCGGTTCATTCATGCATCGGTGGTCATCTTGAGGAAAACACGTTTGATGACTAATAATAATCCAGCTTTCATCTGGATGCTGGCCGCCAGGTGGTGGTTGATGTTGGGTACTATGATCAGCTGCTGGCCGCCGGTGGATGACTACACTGACCACGACGTGTCGTGACACTTCCACTGTGAAGTAGTTGAGGAGTTAGGTGGCTTTAAACCAGTTCAAGTAAAATGACAAAAGTTGGTCGTTTTCTCTGGTTCTTGAGAGTTTAAACCGAACCGTACTTGTCTTGTGTGCAGCACCTCCTCTTGTAAAATAAATAAATAAATAAATAAATAAATAAATAAAAATAATAAAAAAAATGATGCTGTGCCTTAAAAAATCCCCCTACTAATGTGAATGATGCTTAAATCCTCCTGAAATTCAATTACAACTGATCTCTTCATTAACTTTTCCCTCACAATAATCAATAATATTTCACTTTCTTTGTAACAGACATAAGTTTGTTATTGTTTTAAGAGATAGATGATGCAGGGTTGGTTCAAGCTGGATGCAAAACCCTCACATTTTGCATCACTGAACTTAACTGGCTTGTCCATTTGGATGTTCTGTAGACTGCACAGCAAGAGCAGAGCACAGTGGGATTTTTTGGTGCATTACTGTTGGTGTTTGCATGCTTCACTCTGCTTTTGTTGTCTGGACAAGACTGATTCTGTCTTTGCCTCTGTAATGATGTGTAATTAGACTGTAGTTTAACACAGACGCCCACTGAGATACACACTTTGGGCCAAACTCATTACTATCTTTTGTTCCAGCTGATTCTACCACAACATCTGTCTCAGTCTCGCTTTCTTTCTTGTATTGTCTTTCTGCCTCTCTTTCTGTTTTGTGCTCATTTGCTCTTCCTGTGTCTGAAAGAACAATGTAGGGCAGTGTCTGACCCAGTTGCCATTTGTATGTACACGTGTGTGCATATATGTGTGTGTGTGTGTGTGTGTGTATCTGTTTAATTATCCACTGCTGTACCAGAGGCTGCTCTAATCAAAGCCCAGCAACCAGAGCAGAAACATTTCGCTACCTCAGCTCCACAACAATGACTTTATTACTCTTTGGGCATTTCTGAATCACCGTGTTATTTCATCCACAATTAGTCTCAACTAATATTTTGTTTGTGATAACTGTGATAACAGATCATACAATAGTAACCATTAGCACACTTTACCTAGTTTGCATTTGTAAGGGGCTGTACACAAACATTAACATAGTACTGACTGCAGGAGTGGATTGAGTTTCATGAAGATGAATCATGAAAGGACTGATACCAGGCTTCACCTAATGGCATTTTTACAAAGCTTTGCCATTAAACAAGGTCACTTCCTAAAAGGATGGTTGGAAGGATGAGCAATTAATAACAGATTTCCCACACTAATGCACTAGTACATCTGGTCATATAATACATTTAAGACAAGAGGATTTCACTCTGGAATTCATATAAAGCAACAGACTTAGAGCTTAGTAGGACAGTAGAATAACTTTCTATTCTATGCTCCTTTACTATATGTTATGAGTCATGAAAGTGTTGCACAGCCAAGACTTCTTTTTATGGAGTTTGCAGTCCCTTGTATTTTTTTTTTTTTCCAAAATCACACCAGAAGATACACATATGAGGGATTTAATATCATCCACAGATTTGGCCGAAGCACCGAGACACTTTTTTGAGACTCTGACTAATGCTCCAAGTAGAATTAAGAAAAATTGCAAAGAAAAGGGTTCATAATCTGTGCTCTCACTCAATCAGTCTTGGACACACAATTTGGTTTAAGCAGCAGTTTATATTTACTAAATGACACATATAATTTACAGTTAGATCATAAAAAATGCAGGATACTAATTTTGATCACTTACTTTGCAAAGAAATGCATACTTTTATTTTGGAAGAATGATTCCCCTCCACCATTTAAGATTTTCTATGATCGGCTGTCTTCTTTTTTACCTTTAGAAAAACTGACCTTGGATAAATATAATCGTGGCCATCTCTTTTATGCTACACTATACATCACTATGCTTATGCTTATGTTGCTACCCCTATTATTATTATTATTATTATTATTATTATTATTATTATTATTATTATTATTATTATTATTATTACTTACCTTTTTTTTCACTTTTTTTTGTTATTTTATTCATTTATATTTACTTTTGAGTGTGTTTATCTGGTTTATTCCTTTAGGGGTGGGAGTGTGTGAATAGTGCACAAAGGAGAATTACAAAATGTAAGATCCAGTATCACTAAGTTTGTATTGTATCTGGATGATTTTCGTTTGTGAAATAAAAAGATATTAAAAAAAAAAAAAGAAAAAGGGTACATGTCTCTCGTATTGTCCCCGCTAAATAAACCAAGCACACATACTGCACTGCAGGCGAGGGCGGCTCATCCATTTGTCAGCATTTGGGGGGTTTTGTTTTAAAGATTTAGGCTGGTAGCAGTAGATTTCACAGAGGCTAAACTCCAGAGAGAAGGCCCTCTGCTTTGCTGAATGTCAAGCACACACACACACACAATGCCCTCACACAAACATAAACACTAACTCACAATTGACTTGTCAATGCCTCAGGCTTTGAAAGTTTAGGGGCCCAAGGTCCACTAAAATATCTTACAACCCATTTGTTGTTGATATTAGACTTGGGGACAATGAATGGCAGGAGAGAAAAGAGGAGAGGATCAGAAAAGAGAATTTAGAAGGAGAGAAGAAGATGCGATTGATGATCGTACAATGGATATAAATACAGTGCAATATAGTACACTACAGCATACCACACAACACTTAGAACAAAATGATGTGCCTCTCATAATATAATTCAATGACTTTCTTTTTTAATCAAACTAAAAAAAGCCTCCTTTAAGAGCTGACATTATAAAACATTTTAATCAGTTACCACAGCTATGGTAAAAGAAATGTATCAATGGACTAATCTGTTAGGAAATCCAAATTAGATGTTAGAAACGTATTTTAGATCACTTAACATCATTGCATCTATATCATCTGTGTGACTCCATGGAGGGAATGTGCTCCCTATTTAGATAAAACTCATTTTATGATAAATGAAAACACAATGAATCTTAATTTCAGTTGATTTTACACTGATTAAAGCCAGATATGCTTATAATATTACATTTCTTTGAGTATATCTCCCTAAATCTTATAATGAAACTTCAAATGGTGGATTGTAAAAATTCTCATGGTTAACAAAGTGGTCACGCTCACCAGCACCATTCACTTTATCTAAAATGAAGTGAATGACTGCATTTGGTGACTCCCAGTAGTAAAAAAAAAACCAAAAAAAACACACACACACAGAGTTCTGGGCATATAGCTGGACACTGATGTTAGTTTTCCTTCACACTGTCATAAAGGTTGGCCAAGCCTCAGTGTGCTCTGTTGTCCACACTTCCTTTACCATCTGGCTTTGGGAATTAATGGATCGGGGATGAATTATGAGTGACCCTGCTCTAATATCTCCACCTACTCTCTCTTTTCTTAAACAGTTTCACACAGTGCTATCCCCTCTGGTATTCCCTCTTCTGCAAAGTGCCTCATATATCTCCAGAAGCATACCTGCTCTGAATTCTCCCTATCCACTGTGGATTCTGTATCCCTGATGTATCTTTCCCATTTCTTTTCAGCCTTCTTGATCTTTTTGTACCATTCTCTTTAAGCTAACCACTTCCCTTAGCTGTACTGGAAGGCATAGGCAGAGCAGATGTTTTGCAAATATACACTGACTTGCTTAACAATTAGTACACTGCTGCAGTCCCATTTTTTTTTCATTATTTTTGGGGGTATGTCTGTTCTTGTATTTTATTTTATTTTATTTTTTCAGTGTGTGTATATGTGAGCACCATATTACTGTGTTACCAGCAGGGATCTGTATTCAGTATGAATGCATGGCAATGAGAGCATCTGTATCTCATGCCAATATTTTATCATTCTCATGCAATATTAATGCCGCTTTCTCAGTGTGCAAGTGTGCTGTTGTTTGTTTGTTTGTTTGTGTACATAGATATTCATGTTTGGGTCAATTAATGCATCCAGTTCACATTCGGATTTTCCTATCGTACAAGGTGCTCGTCTAAATGAGTCAGATTATTCTCACAGGTCTCAGTGTGACTGATTGGATTCTGTTGGTGGTCTTCACCCGCTCTCTTCTCATCCATCCTTATCCATGGTCACTGCGATCAGAAGACACAGTGACAGCCTTTGTCAGTACATTATATTATCATTCTTGCTGTGAGTGCTTTGACAAGATGATTGGAGGTGGATGAGAGAGGTAGGTGTAATCCATTATGTGTCACCGGCAGGTTGGACTTGTTGTCCCCGGAGCTCTTTGATATAACAAAAAGGCACTCTGGTCATAGCCACCTCCCACCTCCTACCTCCCACCTCCCACCTCTCACCTGTCCACTCTTGTAATTGTTAATAGCCACAACACCATCTGACTCGTGTGTGATTGGTTGACTTCACGTTTGAACTCTTTGAAAGTAATCATACCGGTTGACACTCACTGAAGTGTGTTTTATCACAGATGGCGTTGTATTTGTTCGCAGTGATTCCATTTTGATTGGTTGACATTATGCTTGACCTATCAGAGTGATTCTCTTCGACCTTGTTTGTTTCCATGCTTTGTGACTGTGCATCCCTCGTTGATGTTAAGATACCTTGATTGACAGTGTAATTGCGCTGTGAAATGGTTGTGATGCCTCCTTTAAACTGGTACATCCAAGTTAAAAGATTGGTTGCTTTTGTTGCTTTTCCCCTCAGGATTAAAGAATGGGTTGATCAGATGCAAAAGGAGCTTGTCACCCTTGCAGACACAGCAACAGCTGGGAAAAGCCTCACTCAGGTATAAAGACCTAAAACTGACATTCACATACATACATACATACATAAATTTAAATAAATAAATAAATAAATAAATTAATAAATAAATAAATTAATAAATTAATAATAATAATAATAATAATAATAATAATAATAATAATAATAATAATAATAATAATAATAATAATAATATAACATAATATAAGTCAAATTTAACAGAGGTATGAAACCCCATCTCATTAACCCATAAAGACCCGAACATCCACCATCTACTGATATAAACTGTTTAATCCCTGTTGATCCACCAATCTATGTAAAAAAATTGGTGTAAAATACTGTTATTCATCTTTTCATGGTCATCACATATGACCCATTCAGAGGTTCTGTAGTTACCGTGGAAACAACATCATCTTCTACAACATGGATTCACCAGTAAAACCCATGGAGTTGGATCAACAACAGTGGATGAAGACCCTTTATGTTTAGGTTTATGTTCAGTTAATGATATATTTTGCTGAAAAAGTCACCTTTTCTTCAGTTTTCTCTATTATCGATATGATATTCCTCAACTTTACTCTGAGCTTTTATGAACATCTACATGATTAGTAAATTAAATGTTGGAAAATACCTGATTTTCACTGAAAAAAAAACAAAACAAAACACTGAAGATATAATAGATGGTGATAAACCACTTAAGGATGGTTAAATATAGAGAAAATTTCATTTTGGAACTGCCACAAATGTCACACTGGGTCCTTATGGGTTAAATTACAACTCTTCTATTTGTTACCCATATATAACAGACTAAATTCATCTGGACATCCCATGTTATATTTCATGTTACTTTATACACTATGGACTACTCCCTGTCTGTCTAGATTTTTCGGAGAAACCGGCAGTTATACACTGTGGAACAAAATGATGCAGAGGAGTTGGTGGCCAGAGCTGCTCTCAACATTGAACAGCTGCTGCGGAAGAGGTCTGCTGCCTTGGAGGTAAGGCTCACGTCACTCTGAGGAACAAACTGTCACACTGTGTAAGTTTTTAAACTGTACGAGACAGGGTCTTTATTAAGAATGACAATGACAGAGAACAGTTTTCCATTTGCTTCCTGCTTTAGACCTTTTTAGAACTGGAGTATCCATATACTGTTTATCAAGTGTGACATGTGTGGAAAGTTACTTTAGATTCACTTTTTGGCTTAGCTGAGTGTAAAAACTTTGAGAAAAACAAAATGAGAAAAAGAGTTGATGTTGTTTTTCTACAAACACACTGACATAAGTGAAATGCATTTTGGGTATATATTTTTAAAAATAGTTTATTCAGCAGTCATAGTTTTAAAAATGTCAACATCTAAAATGATAATGTAAGTGAAAGCCATTAAAGGTGGAAGACACAGACTGAAGGAAAGTTATGGCAAACTGAGTGCATTTCAGTTTACATATTGTAGGATATACCATCAACTGGATTTTGCACCAATAACTAGTCACATGGCAAAAAACCCATAATTACTTTTAAGCACAATGTAATTCAAGTCTGATAGCAAACAAGAATTTTACTCTCCCCTGACTTTGGGAAATGTACCCAGTGATGCAGACTTTTAATCCAGGTTTTTCAGGCAGATGAAGTTAAGCATGTAATCGACTATGGTAGCTGAAGAAAATGTTTTTACCTCTGATTTTGGCTCCTGCAGCTGTAAATGTTAAAAACTAAATGTTGAAAGTACAACACTTCCAATAGATTTGTTTTGATAGAAAAACTTTAATGGTTGAAACAATATATTGAAATCTTTTCAAAGTATTAAGATAATTTTATTCATTTTTCAATATGTTTTTCCTTTTTTTTTCTCTTTTGTCTTTTGGATTATGCTAAATAATCTGATAATTCATTAGAAACATTACCTCATAATGTTAAAAACATTAAAAACAAACAAAAACACAGGCCATGTTGCTTGTAATGGATTTACCCCTAAATAATTAATAGGTTCATCAGTGCAGTATTTTTTGCGTAATCCTGCACCCCAACAAACAAACCATGAGATGCAGGCAATTACATTATCTCCTTGGCTGAGGTTATTAATAGTGTAAATAATAATTTCAATTTAAAATGTATGTATTCACCAAAGATTGCATGCAAAATGAAGCAATTTGCCACAGTTACACTCTCATCTGGTTTTTGTTACTGTAAATTTGTTTGCATGCTAGGATTACACAAAAAATACTGCACAGATTTTTAGGGGATTCATAGGGATTGTTCCACTTTTTTCTAACATTGCAACACAGGATGCATTGTATGATTGAATTAGAGAACTGAGGGGCCTTGGAGGAGGTATGCACTCTCTGAGTTCCCTTCTGGTTCTTTTTTAATGGCGAATGTGGTTTCGTGTAGTGCCAACTTTAATTATTTTGTACTTTAGACGTGCTCTTCAGGCCAAAATAATTGCACTTATCCTTTAACTGGTGAATGTCACATTCAAATGATTTGAATAATCTTCTGGCAATAAGATCCCTGGTCCTCCTCCATAACAGAAGGCTTCCCGTACGAGAGGGAATAGTATGAATTTTATGAAATCAGTCAGCAACCTTCAGCATTTTCATCACTTTCCGACTGCTGCAAAGCTACTCTACAGCAACATAAAGATGTGAAGAAAAGCTATCCCTCTGACTATGAGGCAGTTTTACTGTCAGTTATCATCAAAGTGGTCATTTTGCCAGCACTAATAATTTAGCATTTGGGTCGTATGTATAAAGTAGATCTGTATAATTTTGTGACATTATGGATGATGGATGCTTTGTATGTGCATAAACACCAGTGGTGAAGCTCGTACTGTAAACAAAAGAGCAGAAAGTGGAGGCTTAGATGTTTTGTTTTTTTTTCCACAGGACTGAATGTGATAATGAGAGCTTTAACCCCAGGGGGGTTCTCTCTTTCTCCTCCCTATTATATTCATTCTTTTCTCAGAAGTGGGTCAGAGATCCACATCCTTATCAAGAATTTGAAATGTTTTTATTAATTCACAGGGTCTTCACAGCACCCTTAACTCTGCCTTTATAAGGCATCATCATTGTTGTCTTATTCGTAATGGAGAAGGACTATTTATGGACGTTCATAAACACATCCTCTGCCAAGTGTCTGTCTTGTGTATGTTAAGTAAACACCCTTGTGTTATCATTTTTCCGAACACTGGTGCCATAAGATGTGTAAGCACTGAGGGGAATTCTGGCTCCAGTGCATTATCCAAGTGATAGAACAGGGATAGTTTTGTGGGAGGGAGACATTAACGTGTAACTTTTTTCTCTGTTAAAGGTATATAGCAGTAGGTGGATTTAGATCTGACAGCTAGATGCTGACGGTCCATCAAACCCCTGGGTATTGATCACTGCTCACTCTTTAATGTACCTTTGTATCTTATCCTCTCCTTCACGTAACCTCAAGGCACGCTGGTATTGGATTCTCTGTCCTAAGATGTATGGATGAGGACATAAATTGATGTATGAATGATTGGAAAGACAGGCAAATGCACAGACATGATGGATGCGTGGACTGATGGTCTGAGCAGATGACGGTGACTGAAAACGATGGTACTGTGAGAACAGATGACAGAGGACATAACACTTCAAATTTAGATTCCAAGCCATTTCTATCTTGAGTGTTAGTTTTAAGTTTCTTTCTGAAAGTACCTAAAGTGCATACTGTAGCCATGAAAAAAACACCAGTAAACTCCAAACAGGAACCCCTATACATAGCTGTCCCAGTAGATTTTGTTGTAGAGTTGATTTATGCTGACGAGTCTTCTAAGTTAAATGAAGGGATTTGGCTCTAAAGTTTATTTGATGGGAAAAGGAAAGGGGATCACATTTGGGAGTTCCTTTGATATAAGGTTGGATGTGACTCTTAGTGGAGATAGCCCAAGGCACTTCAGCCACTTTCACAGAGTTGTCAACTGTTCAAACTTTCATCCTTGCTTTGCCTTTCTGTCTTTTTCTTGTCCTCTCTGTCTGTGATGTCAAACTCTGCATGATGGATGACCTTTGAAAGGCTGCAGTTTACTTAGCCACAGGTGTGTGATATAAGTGTGTGTCTATGTGTGTGTCTACTCATGCTTCCATAAATAAGTGTGAGGCAGAGTGTAACATGCATTATTAATGAGGAGCTGGCTGCACACTGTTAGAAGGGATTGCTTTATCAAAGGTTTTACAATGTATACTGGGGATCATCTCAACAGGAAACACACACATTTGTGTGCAAGGACACTGCTAACACACTCACACCAAGCAGAAAATGGAGACGGCGTATATTGGCTGAGGCACCTTAATCATTTCTCTGTAACTGGTTGAAGTACCATTCTTGACCAAATTGGTATCAAATGTCTATTACTTGCAGTTAACAAAGGGTAATGCAATTTTATACTAAAAAAAACAATGCAAAGTGTATCTCCCAAAAATGGTAGATTTAATGAAATTTGAATCAACTGCTTGTAGGTTTGGTGTGTAGTATTTAGCGGCTTCTAGTGGCTATGACGCAGATAGCAACAACTGAACACCACCAGCTCACCTGCCCCTAAAGTGGCCACAAAAATGCAGAAGTTCCTCATTAGAGCCAGTGTTTATTTTGGGGGGATAATAATATGAGGATAATAATTTTAATCCACACTCAAACATACAAGAAAAAATAATGAGACCATCAAAAGTCATCAAAAACAATGGTTATACAATCAAGTACTAACTCCTGTATGTGTCATGGGACTAAAATAGACAGACAAGAAAACATGGAATGCCTAAAAGCACTGTTTTTGTCAGAACAATGCCATAGATATGATGTAAGAACTGAAGTGATTTCGGTTCTTATCAAGAAAACATGGAAAATGTCTAGACATCAACTCTGAAATTAAACTCTTATGAGCTGTTTTTGTTGTTATCATTATATTTGTCCAAATAAATGTACCTTCAGTTGTACCAGGCATTAAAATGAACAAGAAATTGAAGAAAACAAGGGGTGGTCTAATAATTTTTTCCGTGACTGTAGGTGGCAGTAATGGACCTTTACCTTCTCTAGATATAAGTGGCTCATTCTCAGGTAATGACAACACAATGGTTCTTATTTTCAGGTAATTACACACAAATGAAAACATAATTATAAATGTTACGTCTATTTTTTCTCAATTAGATCTGTCTAAATCTTAAACAGAAACTTTAAAGACTGAGAACGAAAAAGATTGCACAAAAAACAGTTGTTGAAAGTAATAGTCTGCATAGTGAAAGTGTGTGAAATGCCTGAGGCATGATCCAGTTCTTTTATTGCATTTCTTCCTCCCCTATCACCAACCTGTTCTCTATTGCTGTTGTCTGTGTACACTGTAATTAAACGCTTAATTATTGATGTCTCTGAATTGTTAGGTCAAAATGCAAACTGATAAAACACTGAAGACAGACACGCCAGTTATTGTCCAGTGTCCACCTCTGCCATGTGTCTGGTGCAGCTGTTTAGTTTTGTTTGAACAATCTGTATGATATGAGTGTGCGTGTGTGTGTATATATTTACATTAGTATATGTGTCTGTGCCATTTCCTCTGTTGCCCTGAAGAAAAGGGCTTTATCCAGTGAATAATGAGTCACCCTATCACAATATTTAGAGTTACACCTCAACCAGAAGCACTAGAACTCTACAGGACACAGGTGGCCTAATACTCAGGGCGGGTTTTTGCAATATTGACACCATGGTAATCAGCATACAAATAAAGATTTGTAATGAATATATTTAATTATTTAGGATATACACATCTGTATTTACTGTCACCAATACTGCCAGATCTATCTATCTATCTATCTATCTATCTATCTATCTATCTATCTATCTATCTATCTATCTATCTATCTATCTATCTATCTATCTATCTATCTATCTATCTATCTATCTATCTATCTATCTATCTATCTATCTATCTATCTATCTATCTATCATTTCTGTACACTTTCTAAATAAAAGTAAAAACATATGTGCAGTTGTTTCCAGATTGGTGGGTGAGGGTAGCTTGAAATCAATCAGATGTAATTGCATTTAATAGTGATTCCATTTTACCACACCGCACCATCACCAGTCACCACTAATGTCAAATATGTTATGACACATCTCAAATCATAGTCTTTTTCTTTTTTTTTTGCTTGAGATTACCTTTAAGCAGAGCCAGTATTTACCTCTACTTTGTACCACTCCACTATTATCTGTATTAATGTGATACATAAAACGTCGACCTTGAAATCGATGAGAAATCTAGTCTCAGTTATTTAACTGAACATATTTTACGGCTTCAAAAACTCTACATCTCTATATTTTAAAGAGTTTTGTGAATTATATTAAATATATTTTTATGTCTGTTAGACTATAAATCTATTAATGCTGCCTTGATCTCTGATTTTGCACTTTTTGTAAACAAGATACCTTATTTTTAATCATACCTAACTGTATCCTCTAAAATCTACAGTACATTTAGACTCTGATCATCTTGACAATCTAAAACAATGCACCCAAGTAGTTCATTTTTTAAGCCGATGCGTTAAGCGTTTGTGCATTATTTGGCAATGTGTTTAATGGAGTGCTCCAGGTGTTGGGCCATATTTTTATTAATCTGTTGCCTGCTGTCACAGTGTTAAAATAATGAGCACAAGATGTGACATTATGATGTTTTCATGTGTGTGTATGTGTGTGTGCCAATGTAATGCCGTAATGAGCAGAGGCTCTGATACGATCAGAGATATTCCAGTCTCCAGAGCAGATGTTACTCAACCTCCCATCTCCGATGTGTGCTGATCATATTAAGCAGACAAGGGGTGTCTGCGTGAGTGTGTGTCTGTCTGTGTGCTTGCATTTCTGTTTGTGTGCATGTGTGTGTGTGTGATAGAGAGAAAAAAGGGAGAGTGGGAGGGAGCAGTGCAGATGGGGAATTCTAACTAGACGTATGGTCGGCCAGGGACAAGTGTCTAATACATTCATCGAAGAGGAATCCAAACTATGTTGGTGGATCACAACATGCTCACTTTCTGAATATTTTATTTGGAAATAGTAAATACTTTCCATCACCACCATCAAAACATGTAACTTTTTAATGTCTAGATAAAAATTGCATGAAATAAAATAACACCAAGCTCAGAATCAGCAATATATTACCTTCCAAGTAAAAAGAATATCTCTATCTCACACCAGTTTGAGGTGATTTCTCAACTTCGGTGTTACTACTACACATTTCCATTACATCTGTCCACGTCTTTTTCACGTTTTACCTTTGATCAGGGGTGGGCAACCTGTGGCTCCAGGGCCACATTTGGCTCTTGGACCCTTTTCAAGTGGCTCCATGTGGCTTTGTCAAAAAAGGAATAGAAATGAATAATGCTTACTTTTCACACATTTTGCTATTCCTGTCACAACCATAAAGCCATTCTGATGTTATGGAGATGTAAAAATGTAGACAACACTCCAAATGAATAAAAAAAAATAGTAGTATTAGTAGTAGTAGTAGTAGTAATAGTAGTAGTAGTAGTAGTAGTAGTAGTAGTAGTAGTAGTAATAGTAGTAGTAGTAGTAGTAGTAAAAGCAGACTACTTTTTATTTTATGACACTGAAGGTATTCATCTGTATTCTTCATTACAAAGAAAGCCTTCACATACCAGTCCACAATAATAACAAAAAAAGTATACTTCTGTAATTTCTTTGTATTTCCATTAATACACCAAAACTTTGATTTATTCTTGACATCTTTCATACAAACTAATCCTAAAGACCTTATTAAACAGTCACCACTGTGAGGTAAAACATATAAGGATATCTTTTGGCTCCAGACAGTTTTGTTTTTCTATTTCTGTTCTAAAAAAGGCTCTTTAGAATGTACAGGTTGCAGACCCATGCCTTAGATCAAATACTTACTATGAGTTTTATACTACAAAAGCACAAGTTTCTTTTTTTTTTTTAAGGAAGAGCTACATCTGAAAGCCCCCAACAGAAATCGGATCAGGGGGATGTACAATAAAAAAGTGTCTGAAGTGGACAGTAAGAGGTATACTCAAGAGATACACGCATGACGGCAGAAGAGGCAGAGACAGAGGATGAGAGGGGGAGCAGCTGTAGATCTACTGTTCCCATCGGAGGGTTTGGCCTTAGAGAGAAGCCATGTGGAGCAGCAGGGCTCTCCCCTGGGCTCTAACAGCTGCAGATACCTCTGCTCTTTCTCTTGGAGTCATAGTCTCTTTTTTTTCTACATCCATCTCCTTTCTTTGATTTCCATCTCTGTCATTCTTCTTCTTTTCCTTCCCTCATGTGCCCACCTCCTTACCTTTTGCTACAATTCTCCCTTCAATTTGGCATGAACCTTTCTGGGTTTCTCTTGACTTCTGCCTTTCGCTCATTGTGCTCTATCCTTTCTTCTACTGCATCTCTCTTCCCTGTCTGCCCAAGTCTATGGTTCATTTCCCAGTGCTATTTGATATTATTCCTGTCTGAGCTTTCCATTCTGTATTCTTTCTGTCATCCCATTTGGCACTCTTTATCCATCTCCCCTATTTTTTTCTCTTGTTTCCCTTGTGTCGTCTCCTACTGCATTTATTAGACATGCACACAGTGAGGTGCATTTGTTTTCCCATAATTGAAGGAACAAATTGATACATTGTTTGTAAAAGTTTTCAATAATTCTTTCCCTAACATCTCCCCTTCTCCATCCTTACAACTGTCTCCATCTCTTCATCATCTCTCTGCTCATCCTCATGAGTTTTAATGAGAACTACCACAATGTAATCATGCTGACTCAGAGTTTTGTTTTTCTCTCTGGACTGTCCTCTCCATTAATCCATCTGCTTGTTATTTATCACATTACCTCTTCCCTTTTCTGACTCATCTTTTGTCCGCTTTTCATACTGATGCTTCATATCTCCTCCATATTTCTTTCTTGCCATCCTTTTGAGCTGGAACTCATTATGGCAAAGTATATAACTAGCATTCATGGCCACATCAGAAACAAAGAAAGAAGAGATAAGAGTTGATGTGGGTGTTAATGCTCTTTTAGGCCTGTACTACTCTTCTAAGTATTGCTTTGTTATCTGTTGGAGGAGGCAGGGTGCTCTGAATGGCCCATTGATTTCAGGCATGTTGAGCCTTTCGGACACAAATGCAGGCATTCACAAAAACATGCACTCACTCACTAACATGCATGTGCACACACACAGCGGGTTTGAGATGCTCTGTGAGGTTTAGTAGAGCCTGTCTCATCTTCCTTGTCTATCCCTTAAGCTGTGCTCTGCTTTCTCACTAAATGCATGGTGGGCTGCTGGGCTGCCCCGGCAGAATGACAACTAAGACTGGTGAGAGCGGGGTAGAAATATCTCTCTCTGGGGCTAGCAGGTAGGAATCTAATGCCATTCAACACACTGGTCAGCCCAAATACCCTCTCTCTCTCTCTCTCTCTCTCTCTCTCTCTCTCTCTCTCTCTCTCTCTCTCTCCTCTATCTCTCTCTCTCTCTCTCTCTCTCTCTCTCTCTCTCTCTCTCTCTCTCTCTCTCTCTCTCTCTCTCTCTCTCTCTCTCTCTATTGCCGCCATTTAATGATCTCATACATCAGTCTGAATGAACACTGGAAGGTTCAGGAAATGAAAAAATACTATAATACGTGGACCATTTGGCTATTGGAATATTGATAGACACAGCAGTTGCCTTGGTCATCATTAGTCTGTTTTCAGGTGCAACTGGGACTAAGATATAGTTTACCAACATGTATCAGCAAGGTTGCCTGCAGAGAGTATTGGACATGTTTGCCTCTAAGTATTAAATTTTGGAGTCTTATAAATTTCTCTTCCCATTTAGGCCGTTCTCTCACTGAGGTACCTTATTCCTTCAACCTTTCCTGTTTTCTACCTCCATACTCATTTCCCAGTTTCCCTGTATCCTTCCATCCCTCTTACTGCAGGGGGGCGGTGGCTCTCTTCAGGTCTCCAGTGGTCATCTAGTGACAGAGTGGACTCATTATAGTGTGGAACTAGGGTATCTATACTGCAATAAGCAAGAGGGAGACTAATGAGCAGTTAGATCAAGAACGCTGCGGGAGTGTGTAAGGCTGTCCATTAACTAAACCGTTGTAGCCCTAAATTTCAGTGAGACGTAAACTTCTAATCAATTGGCGGGGTAAGCAACTCGCACTAGTTCTGTAATGAACTGTTATGTCAGTTTAAAGCAGTTAGCTGTCACTCAGGGAGCAGCCTCATCAAATCAAGCCTCTGTGATTTTGTGCTTCTTTGATTGTGCTGTTTCTGTCTTTGACTAGCCTGATAACCTCAGTGTATGTACATGTGTAACAAAAGAAAAGAAATACACTGATACAGAGAATAAGAGAAGGGTAATTAGGTATCTTTTCTCACATACCCCTCCACACCCGCCTCTATATCTCCCAGAGGGGAGAGGATCCTCGTCAAAGCCCTGTCATGAATTTTTAACTACCCTGTCGGTCTGCTCTCTTAGGAAGTGTGTGTGCAAGTGTGTTTCCTTGTAATTGTGGAAGCAGATTTGCATGAGCATGTTCCCATACAGTAAGTGTGGAAAAAAAGGTATTTTGACACACAATATTGTTGTCATTTTTTTTATTATTATCGCTCATTAAATTACTAGAGTGTGATGCTTGGTGTATTGTGTATTGTGTGTTGTGTGTAACAGATGTTACTGCTACTGATGTATCATATAACATCCAAGACATCTATAATCAATATCCATATGTTCATTCTTACACCATTGTGAGTGGTTGTTTTGTGTGTATTTTTTATTGTTGGGTTGACTTTTAAAAAAGGATTTACAATAGTAGGTCTTAAAAAACAAAACAAAATGCTGACATCATACTATGATGCCATGTTAAATATATGACACAAAATGTGTCAGCAATCTGTAGCTGTATATCAGACATGTGTTCATGCTCATCACAAAAATCATGAATTATGGATTCGGGTGTAAATCTCAAGATTAAATAATTAGTCTACACATTCAACTATTATCATAATTTAAAAATCAGTCTCTGAAGTGATGGAAGATGTTATTTTTATGCATGATGAATACAGTGGGTAATAACTTCTGGATCACTATGTTTATTGGTGTGTATGTGTGTGTTTATGGCTCCAATAGGGTGTATATTTAGCTGCTGACAGCCAGTGCAGAGGAGGTGGAGACAGGTCTGGAATAGAGCCCAGGACTGGAGGCCAAAGGGATGGGACTGTTGATCAAGAATGGAACCGTTGCTGACAGCAGACACATGGTCATAGAAACACACATACACAAGTCTAAGCCCATAACATATACTATAAGCATCTCATCCAGTTATTGCTACATGCAAAGATCCAAAGTGATAGAAGCCTTACAGAGTTTAGCAGATGGGTGTGTGAAGGAGATTTAAGCAATAAATACAGCTTATTTTCACTGTCTCAAATCACCTTGATTAATCTGAAACACTTTACTAAATGTAATTAGGGAGTCCTTGGTGCTTTGCAGTGTCAGACTAAGATTTATGGATTTGCTTGTGCACAGTATTGTATAATTTTGGTCTTTTCTTGGCCTGGCAGCTGTCTGTTTTACACTTTATTCTAGCCACTTTCCATTTCCATGTGAATGTTCTTGGAATAAGTGATAAAATTTAGAGCGAGATATTTATAGAGATGTATGCATTAAATGTTAATTTAGTTCAAGCATATAAAAAATGTAGAAAGAGATCTTTCCCCCCATATTTCCCATTGTGTTATTTTTAGAGCTCAAGCAAAAGGAAAGGAATAATCAAACTGCAAAGTAAATATTATAGACAGGCGGATGGAGTTATTCATCAACTGGAGCAGCGTGTGTCGCCTGTATCACCATACAATTTAAATGTAAATCAAAACCTGTGGTGTTCAGGTATGAATGTTGTGGAGACATGGGATAAATGAAAGCGAAAAAACATAAAGTGCCTTAGAAAAATGATGGGCTATTGATATTACAAGTCTCTGAATGCCATTCTTTCAAAAGATATTCCCTCATCCCTTGGATGTTTTGATGATGGCCATAGAGAGCACTTTCTAACACAATGCTCCTAAATCTGCAATGGTGGTGTTCATTGTGAAGGTTCAAGAACAGGATTCATATAATTTTTCATAATACCTGAGCTGTTTGATGACCCCCATGTGCCTTGCAGATGCGGCCAATGTCATTCTGGAAGACACCACTGTCATCCACTGTTTTTCCTTTCATTTGTCACCTGTCTGTACTTCTATGGGCCTCACACTGTTTGAAGCCACTTGTTCTCAATGTGTTCTGCACTTTTCTCTCTGTTCCTTCTAAATGTGTGTGTGCACATTACAAAAATATGCATACAAAAGGTGAGGTTAATTATATTTATATCCTCTCGTTACTTAGTGGCATCTACTTTGATTGACAGCTTCTCCATTGGTAATCCATTCGCTCTTGACTTTAGTCAGTGATCTCCTGTTTCTAAGGCGGTTGACCTTCTTTTACTGCTCTTCTTTCTCTGTCTCACACACGGTGACACACACTCACACAAACCCACCCCTGTCCTGCAGTACAACCTTTTTATTCTGACATTACGACACTCTGCGGTGTGGCCTTTAACAGACACTGCTGTAAGACTGTGATAGCCCTGTGGTTTGAGCTCTGCACGTGAAATCATAATCATTCCTCAGCCTCCCTTGCTTTTTAACTTACTCTCTTTTGCTCAGATTTTCTATAATTAGACTGATGCTGTGGAGGAGGCATACCTTGTGTGATCAAATCTAAATCCCTGTCATATTTCACTCCCCAGAAACTGGCCACAGCTGCTGAGAACTTCCAGATGGAGCATCAGTGGAAAGATGAGTTTGAGGTAACAGCGGCACAGAAACATCTAAGACGCACACACCATGGCACACACACAAACACAACCGCAATTGCATGCATTATAAATTAAGCAACTAGTTTTATATATACTGAGTGTAAATATAGGCATATAAATGGCAGGGACATACGGAAATGGTCACATAATATAGATTCGCCGGCCATAAATTCATTTCATTGTCCGAGTCGGTTTAATCTGTTAGTATCTGCGCCGTTAGCAGTGATTACAGCTCCATTACTAAATAGGTTTATTGCACATTATGCACTGTGTTATGATAATGTCATAATGTCATTTGGGCTGCCAGATAGTGTGCTTTCTAAGAACCACAGAGGCAGAGTGTAAAGCAGTGGTCACGAAAAAATACTCACAGAGACAGTTATATGTGTGTCTTAGCTGGGAATTACAATATTGCTTTCTCAATGGCAGGGAAATGTTTCCCCCGGGTATTGCAAATGGCTGTAGGCACACGGACACAGATATAAAAAGTGTCACGCTCTGCACACTCAGCTTAACTCATGCAGTATTCATGTGAGTCGTCATCAACATATACTTGTACAATTAACTAATGAAGCCGCTCGCCAAAAAAAAAAAAAATCACAAGATATTCAGAAATAGCTGTGATTTTATAAACGTTGTGCTTCTTTTTGTATTACCCTGAGGCATTTACGGTGTGATGTTTGTGACGTCTTTACAGGATGACGAAATTGCCTACTACAACGCGAAGGACAATGTGAGTGTCTATATGGTCTCCTCCCATTTAATCTCCAAACATTGAGGTCGTACTTATTCATGGACCCTCTAATACAGTTTGACCATGCAGCACCTTCAATATCTTGTCCTTGCTTTCACCTCCTCGTCTTCCCTCCTCTCTTGCTTTTTCTTTCATCTACTCACCACATTCATGTCTTATTTCTTTTTTTTTTTTCTTTTTTTTTCCTTTTTCATTCTCAGTTTCTATCACTGCCTCAGCCTTTTACTGCAGTCCCTCCTCTTTTGCCTCATCTACTGGCTTCTTCTTCACATATAGCTTCCTCTCCGTCATCCCTCCTCCCACCCTCTCTCAGGTGAAGAGGTTTCTGCCATGTTTCTCCTCTAATTGACAGATGAGATGTATGAGCTGGCTACACTGTTGCTTTATTAGGAAGCAACTGTTCACACTTTCTCTCCCTCCCCCTCTTGCTTTCTCTTCCTCTCTATCTCACCACCTCATTCGCTTTCTTGCCTGCATTCTTTCCTCCATATCTCATCATGCTTTTCTTCATATATCTCCCTGTCTGTACCGCTCTCATTGATGTAAATTGGTGAATGCACAGTAGGAGTTATAAATCTCCACAAGGGGCATAGACAATCTGGCTGGCTTTCGTTACTCCTCTCAAATGAAGACGATAAGATGGGAGCAAAAAAGCAAGGTATCATCAAACAGCCAGCCAATGATGCTATGTAATCTTAAGTGTTCTGGGTGTGGAAAGTGCTGCGATGAAGATATCATTTTGCCAGACTGGATTTGAGGAGTATGTATAGTCAAAGAATGTGGTTAATGACCCATGACTTTAAATAAAATCAAATACAGTTTCATATATTAAATGGTAATTCAGCAAATATTAACAGGGGGTTTGTATGTTATCTACATCAGCAATACTGTCTGCATCTTTTTATTTATTTATTTTGTTATCCTCCAGCTTGATGCAAATGAGACAGAGGGAAGAAAATACAGGATCCGACCAGACTTTAAAGAGGACCCGTTATTTAAACGTTTGACTGATCACAACCACACGGCTGTCCACATTCCCACTGACATCTATGATGGCTGTGAGTACACACACCGACACACAAACCCCAGCGGTAACCATGGATACAAGTGACACACCAACCCATTATAAAATGTTGTTTACAGATTGTGCCTCGAGCAAATTTGCCCATGGCTAAATGATAGCTTAAAAAAAAAAAAAAAAAAAAAAAGTGAAAGAGCATAATAGGATCTTCTCCTGTGCTGTACTGTCTATCTGCTAAGCCTTGTGTCCTTGGGATGTAAATGAACAATGTACAACTGAACAAAGTCTGTTCCCTTGTTCTAATGATTTGTAAAGCAATGCATTTAAATACCAAGTTCGACTAAATTTAGTGAGGTCATTTAATATGTGACATCATACATAACATATAATCCTAGGTTTTAAGTTTGTCTTTATGCATCTCCTTTACATAAATATAGTGTTTTATAATATTGTTTCTTCTGACTATTCTGGCTAAACTCTAACCCCTGATGATTATTGCAAAAGTGTAATGTTTGTTTAAATCAGTGTATTTGTTCCATAAGCACTTTTTTACCTAGCTAAGGGTTATTTCACTGTTGTCAAACAGAATCTGGGCTGCTGTATGTGTCACAACCTATGCATGCCTCATGTGTTGTTGCTTTTGCAGCACCACTGACTTTATGTATTATGTAAAAACAGCTTTTGATCATCATACAGTATAACACATCCGCATCTGTGCCAAAGTGAATATGCACTGTTATTTATAAAAGTACTTTTCTGATTATTTCATCATCGTGTGGTGACATTTACCTTGAGTAGTTCAGAATAATTTGATTCCCTAGACTCCCTCTGACATTAGCACAGCTCAAGTTGAATGTCAATGACTTAAGGATGGTCTGTTCAATATCTTAACTGTGGTCTGAATTATGTATTATATCTGAATGAGTTTTCTTTTCTTCTATTTTTACATTGTGAGCATTACAGGGATGCACTGATAAGGAGGGACAGAACAGTAAACCTTACACTACTTTACCCGGAGACACCTGAGTTTTAACATGAGTTTAATTACAAGTTTTTCTAACGACCAGCCTTCACTGTTGCTGCTTGGCTTGTTCTCGTGTATTTTTGTCCCTGCCTGTGTGAGACTGTTTAGATATTCAGTAATTAGTGTGCAGTAGGATGTGGTGCGTCAGCAGTGACTTGGAGGGACGGCAGAATACAGTGACTCCCTCAGCATGGTCCTCAGCCTGCTGGGTAACCGTCTGGCCCCAAGGTTACACTCTTCACCTTTTTCCTGACCCCAGACACAGGCACAGAAATGAAAGATAGGGATGGGCACACACTCCTGTCTACCTCAGTTATCTGTAGAGGTGCAAGCCTGCTTTCTAAGAATGCATTTGAACTTGTTGTGACTGTCATTTTTCCCCGCGCTATCTCTCCGTGGCCATAATCTTGGCTGGGTGCCATCACTCCTCACATTGCCTTTCTCTCACTGATTCTGCTTACTGGTAATGGGAATGCATAGCTATACCGAGCTGTCAAAGGATTTAGTCTGGTCTCAACAAGACGAGAGTAGCTATAGGTGAATATAAGAACTTGATACTACATGTGCAAATTAGGAGAAGTGCTCGATTCAGTTCAGTTCAGGAAGGTCCTGGGTTTGAACCCTGGATTTGAGGGAAACTGTGTAGAGTTTGCATGTTCTCTTTATGTCCGCGTGGGTTCTCTCAAGGTAGTCCGGCTTCCCACAGTCCAAATACATGTACCTAAATACGTTAATTGGTCACTCCAGAACTGCCTGTAGGTGTGAATGTGATGGTACAGTGAGTGAGTATGTGTCTGCACTGTAAAAAATGACTGTAGAATTAACACCAAAAAGTTGTAAAATTGCAACATAAAAAAACTGTAAGTGACAATACAATGCAAAGTTGTTTTTTTGTAAAGATATTTGTGTTAACGATTAAATTAAATATAGCTGTAGTTTTTACAGGAAGAGCATGTGAACAAAACCAGATTTGTATGTAGAAATGATGTATTTCTATTGTTTTTAAAAAATAAAACTGTAAATTGAAATACAATGTGGTGCCGTTTAAATTGCAGGACCGTAATGTTGAAATAACAGCCTTTTTGCTTTTTTTTATATATTTATAAAAAGTTATAAAAAGTAAACATTTAACAATATAACATTTTAAATTTGTAAATTAATGGGTTGGTAGAGTTGGTACAGCGGCTCGTCCAATAACCAAAGGGTTGGTGGTTCGAATCCTGGCTCTGACTATCCATATGTCAAAGTGTCCATGGAAGACACTGAAGCCTTAATTGCTCCCAGTAGGACCAGGTGGCTTTGGAAAGCGCTTTGGACACCATGAAGGTGTATGAAATGTGCTAAATAAGTGCAGTCCATTTACCATTTAAATCCAATGTTAAATCTACATGTTTAAAATGTTAAATCTACATGTTACTCCGTAAATATGTTCACAGTTGGATGTGTTTTTTACAGTATTGTTCTGGAAACCACAGCTGCCAGTTTTTTTCCGTAAAAACAACAGGATTTTTTTTTTTACAGTGTGTGTATGTCAGCCCTGTGATGAACTGGCAACATGTTCAGGGTGTACCCCACCTGCAGTATCAGCTGTGATCGGCTCCATATTAGGCTTTACATTTGGTAGAATATAGAACACCATCTGTCCTTAGAGCCTTGGCACAAGTGAGGAAAAACTCACCCCATCAAACTTTAAATTTAAACCTCAGGAAGAAGGAATTCATCTGTCAAGACGGACAGACACTACGGTGGTTGTTAAATAAATATTAGTACAATACAATATGTACAATGGGAATGTATTAAATGTAGGTGCAGTGACAAGCAGCTTTCAGACTGAAACTGGTATGAGACCATGTCCAGTCATGGGATATCGACAGATGGAAGGATTGTCAAACCGAACAGACAACATAACAGCATGATACACACACAAGACAGAGAAACCAGGACATGATACAAGGAGACATGAAGCTGTTTCCAGGTTGGTGTTGGAGGAAGATTGGTGACTGGGAGACATCAGAGCAGCTGATGATCCAGGTTTAGGCAAGAGACAAAGACATGTGCTCATAAAGCTGGGGATTACAATGATGCCTTAGATTTAACAATATTATAAAACACACAGTGCGATCTATCCACTCTTAATACATGCTCTCAATTGTGACTTTAGAGGCCAGTGTCTGTAAGTTTATAGATATTAGGTTTGAGTTGGGTTGAAAATTAAAGTTAGCTGTGCTTTTCAGATGGAAAAAGGGTGGAGAGTGAATGTAGGGAATGGGAGTTCACACATAACCAGGTAAATGATAGGTGCACATACTAGTGCAAAATGGGCAGGATGTATTTTGAATGCCTTGAAAAAAAAAAGATTCATAGGTTATTGAGGTTTCATCTCTCCAATTTGATCTCCACCCAGTAAATGTTCCAGGAATAGCTTTTTCTCAGCTGAAGAAAATTGGATTTTCTTGGTGAAGTGGGAGTTAAGTTTATGAAATCACCTCCTATAGGCAGCTGCACATCACATGTGCGAACGGTGTAGGATAGGAAACTGATTCTAAGGTAATAGAAAGATCACAAAAACCACACTGTTGTTGTTTGGAAGTGAGGGGACAGGGAGTGGGTGAGTTACACAGGTTGTGACAAGAAGTGGTTTCAGTGGTTTTTGGGTTTATTTTTCCTCAACACTGTGTGAGACAGGCTCAGAAAGACAAAGTGGCACATAGTAACTGTGGTAACTACGCAAATGCATTCATATAATATACGGAACACATTAGTTTTTCAGATGCTGCATTTACTGATATATTCAGAAAATTATGCAAAGATAATAACCAACTAGTTTACTAAATGTTGACTTAAGAAAAATGTTTTAAACTTTAAACTTTAATAACACCCCCGTTCCCAGGCGATGGTCCAGTACTATACAGGCTAGCCAGTGCTATGTGTGTTCTGCCACCACTGCACTTTCCCTACACCAGCTTGGTCATTACTCTGCCCAGTTTCCACTCTTCTCTGGTTTTCTAATGGTTTCCAAGTGACCTTCCCATCTCAGTCAGCAGAAACCCATCAAACTGATAATATTACTACTTCTCACTCTGCTTTCTAAAAAAAAAAAGAAAAAGAAAAAAAAATCTGCCTTGTCGACTCACATTTCTTCCCCTAGCAGATCCCTCTTGCACGGTGGTTCCACAGTAGCATAAAAATGCAATTCTGTGCTCCTCGTTTTAGTCATTTAGATCATCTAATTAAAATATTTTTTCAGTTTATCCTTCTATAGGTTCTTGGTAAACACATCAAATTGCTCCTTTGTCAGACTAAAGATACCATCATGCCATTCTCTTGCAGAGAAAATGCCATATGGTTAGTTGTTTGAGTATATTGGAGTATCTGTCTGTATTTAAAGCTTTGAAAAATAATGTACTCTTTAATGTTCATGAGAAGCTAATGCATGTGTAGTTGTTGGTGCTTTATATTACCCTGATATCCCACTGAGATTAAGTCATCACTGGGTGTAGATTCAGTGTGGCATCAAAGCCATGCCGATTGCAGCCAGGGAATTCATTAGTGTCAGTGGCAATATGGGTGACTAGAGGATAGTGTACCTCTTATGAAGAAGCACTGGAGTTTAGCTTATTAAATATTATGACTTACTCAGGAGCACTCAAAACCACTGGAAACTTTAAATGAAATTACTGAGATGAGTGTTTTTGGATTGTTCATTTAGAACTGTATTTCTGCGTGTCCAGTAAACTATGAACACGCTGAATGTTTGTAGCCATCTGCTTCCCCCTTAGCCTTTTCTACAACTGCTATTTACCTGACTTCATATCCCTTTAGGAAGAAATCACATGCAGTTTGTAATTTTCTCATTTAGAGCCGTTGTGTTCTTCTCTTTCCATTTTCCTTAAATTTCTACACTTAATGAGGGGAATGCATTACTGTGCACACACCCCACATGTTCTCACTCCCTCTTTCTATAAAAAAAAAGAAAAAAAAAACATGCACTCCTGGCAACGGAGGCTTCATTAACTCTCCCCTCTAGAGGCATGCATGCAAATGAACAGTGTTTGCTTTGCACATCAATGAACCATGCCACACTCAATACAGGATACCAATCTATCTTATGCACACTTAAATGTACATACATACAAGCATGTATGGACGCATATACACAGTAGTATAAGAAGAAGGGGAAAGAGAACAACAGGGCGATAGACACAACAAAGATAGAGTTGAAGCAGCATATGCTCTGTCTCCATCCATCATAGTGAGTGTTATGTGGCTCTGAGCTGTCTGGGTGCTGTGTCATTACATCCATAATGCCTGTTGCCTCTCACAGCACACACTATCAATCACATACATGCACAGTCAAACACACACAGAGGTTAGAAGGTGTTTCAGGTAAAATTAAGCACAGTTTAATACAAGTCATTGCAAACCAATACTTTCCACAATACGTTTCATCTGTATTTGATATCAAATCGCTCCACTGGCAAAATGTGTTGGACCTAATAGATAGATAGATAGATAGATAGATAGATAGATAGATAGATAGATAGATAGATAGATAGATAGATAGATAGATAGATAGATAGATAGATAGATAGATAGATAGATAGATAGATAGATAGATAGATACAAGTTCCAGCAATATCCACAAACTTAAAAAAAAAAACAAAAAAACCCAAACAGTAGTAAAAACACAATCGTAAAAAACACTTTAACTTTCCAAAAACACTTTAACTTTCCAATAATATATGCTGATGTGTCCCAGTGATCTACAAGGATGTCCCTGAGTGGGTTGAGTGTGGATAATGATGAATGTGTTAATCTGTATTCCAGATTAGATACCTAACATTTACCCGTTTACTTCCACTCCAACGTACTACTTCACAGACAGATTTTGTAGTTTTTCACTATAAGACCAGATAAGTTGAGTTTACTTAAAAAAACTGAGGAAACTGGTTGCGTTAAAAAACTGTAAGTAATGAGTAATGAAAACTTGAGTGTATTAAATTTAAATGCTTGATTTGAACGGAATTGCTATTTTAAGTACAACACACTAAATACCAAGTTAATTTAACTTAAAATTTGTTGCAATGTCAATTGCTTTGTATAATCATTAAACTTAATATCATCAGTTCATTGTACTCAATTCCAAGTTGATTTAAATTACAATCTTTTGTAATATAAATTGCTTTATATAGTTATTCAACTTAATATATTGCAGCATGGATGGAAGTTAAGCAGTAAGTTAGCTCAATATAATTTGCCAGTATAGGAAGTGCTTTAAGTTTGGCAAGGCATAAGGATTTACATTGAACAAGAATAATTAAAGATGAACAGTAAAGGTATTGTTCAGCCTATGGCTCTCACTCATGGTGCAGCTCTACAAAAATACAAAAACAAACACAAAAAGGCCAATAAACATTGCCATACACACATTAAGTCAAAATTAACACTAACACCACAAACCTGCTGAACCCCTGCACAGAAAAATAACACATTTTCAACAACATGCCCAATACCCACAATACAATGCAGACATAAAAAGGTGTGATCATGACTAAAACTTAGTGATTTAATTCCATTCAACTTACACTTTTTCGTACTTTCGACTATGTCTACACATTAGTAGAATATACTTAACATTTTATAGTAATGTAATAAAACTGAAATCATTTAAGTACATTGTAATTAATGCATTTTAGTAAATACAAAGTCAGGGCTTACACTCTGATGTGTATGTGTTTGATTATGTGTGTTTCTTGTTTGGATATCTAGCCACCATTGTGCTGAACGAGCTCAACTGGACAGAGGCGTTGGAGGATGTGTTTAAAAAGAACACAGAGGATGACCCGACCCTTCTCTGGCAGGTGTTTGGTAGTGCTACAGGCCTGGCTCGCTACTACCCAGGTAATAAACAAACACACACACACACACACAAAAAAAAAAAAACACGATCTTTGCTTAACATTTAACACTGAGGAAAATCCCTAGTGGAATATTTGGCCTCCTAAGTTTTTATCGTACCTGGTCATACTAGATTGAAGCAGAGTGTTTTGTTTTTTTTTCTCCTCAGCTCATTATTATTTGGTTGACCTAAGATGCAGCATGTGTTTTTTAATCAGAACAACAAGAGGCTAGAGAATTTATTCATGAGTTTGCACACATCACTGAGCAAATAAGTTCAGTAAATAACCCTTATTGTTCGACCTGCACTAATTTTATCTGTGGTGCCATAGATAGTGTTGTAGTATCTTTAACAGCATTAATCTAGAGCTCGTCTCTATCGCAAGCGTTTTCTTTGCCAAGCTATTTCTATTCATGAGATTCCCTGTCATCATTGACTTCATACAGCTTTATGGGAAAAGTTAATGTCAAATATTCATGTGTTTTTATTGGCCTTGAGTTTTTTTCATCTTTCTTCCATTGTTTATGTTTATGCCTTTTAGCATTCATGCTAAGTAGTCACACTCTGCTTTCATGGCACGTCTCACTAATATCATATAGATAGAAGGTGTCACAGTAAATCTATTGGTCTCTGCTTTCCATTTCAGATGAATATTTTATCTCACGTCCTTGCTGTTTATATCTTCATAAATAATTTTAGTGGGCATGAAGCATGTTTCGATGCACATGGTGTAAAACAGTAGGATTTCATCCAATAAGGTCCACATTTAAGGAGTTTTTCCATCCATCTATCATCCATTTTTCATCCATCCACATACTGACTGATGGACACCACTGAGTAGGATATTACACTGCATACTGCCAGATACTTAGAAATCAACACCTCAGTTTGACAGTGTGATGTGTCGGGCGTAAAAACCAAAATAGGTAGTCATATTTTATCCCTTTAATCATGAGCAACTTAAAATAAACACACATCTAATCTCCTCATGCAGCCTCTCCATGGATGGATGCTCGCAAGACTCCCAGTAAAATTGATCTGTATGATGTCCGCAGAAGGCCGTGGTAAGAGAGCTGGCACAAATCAAATCACAGACTACAGCTGCTCGGTGTTTCAAGCCACACTTTATATGTAGGCTGGATTGTCTGACACTATGTAGTTGTTTGGTTAGATTTTAGGATCTAGATACAGACAGGATAGAAACGAAGGGAAAAAAAATGTTTTTAGTTTATAGTAAACACAGTTTAAGGCAGAAGATTCTTTGTATGGTGTTATGCATAAATCTCTTCATGAAGCAGCTTCAAGAACATTATATTAAAGGTTCAGTGTGTATGACGTATTGGTATCTAGTGGTGAAGTTGCAGACTCCAACCAACTGAATCCTCCTTCTCCTTCGGTGGCCTGTTAAAGCACATTAGAGCCAGTGTTTGTTCTGTCTGATGTGTCCTTTTTATAGTGGTCAGCATATCTGGCTCTTCATATTTCCATAACAGTTGGTCCATAAGGGATGCAGGTTTTCTGCCTTAACACTTCTAGGAGAAGAAGAGCTTTTTAAGCATATTATTTCAAGCAAAAGTTTCTCTGAAATAATACATATCTTTAAATTATTATGATCTACTACTCACCATGTGTCCTGCAGTCATTTAAACATTTATTACCCCACCCCCCACATTTAGTACTATTAGTGGTACTGCTGTTATTGTTTTACTAGTGGTATTTTTTGGGGGGTTCAGTTTGTTTGCTTCTTTCTTTCTTTGTTAACACTCTAGCAGCAAAACGATTGGTTGAATTCATACCAGATTGGGTTTATAGATTGCCAGTGACCCAGAACAGATCTTATTACAGTTTGGGAACAGTAGTTCAAAGCAGTGGCGGCTGCTCATCTTTCAGAGAGGGGAAACTCATTGTCAGCTTACATAAAAAAAAAAAAAAGTCAAGTTATTTAAACATAAATTCGGCCCTCCGTTCCTTTTTAAGAAAATGGTCAGTGACCTTATCGTACCAAGTAAACAAGAAAACGTTGAAATTACATTAAATTGAAATAAGGAAGTACAATGAGTGTGTTTTATTTACAGTGCAAGAAATGAACAAGTAATTTCGTAGTGGTTTCTCTCTCGATTTCACAGCAGAATGCACAACGGTATTAAACTGAAGTCTGTCAAGTGAAGGAGTAGATCTCAAAATAGCTGTCAATCAAACGGGATTCAGCCTTTCGACTGATCCTCCAATCAGCACGTGGAAGTTTGGCATCCAGCCCGGCTGAGCTCCACCCACAGCTCCATTCATCCCCAGAGACGCCGAGCGTCCGGGGGCGGGACAACATTGTGGCATTTATCCAATTACCGTCCAGTTTTGAGGCAATGAAAAAAACTGTTCCACTCAGTCCCATTGAAGTGCATGGATGCTGAGCGTCTACGGACAAATGCACTGAGCAGAGATCAAATGAGAAAACAGCGCAACGGGAATGTATGAGAAGTGAACAACATCGAGTCTGCTGATTTGTGATAAAGCTGATTCTGAACGAACTCGTCTGTGAGATGAACGTGTTCTAACACATTTGTAGTTAATGAAACTACAACCAATATTTAACCATTTAATTTTCGTAACTTTAGGGGAAGCCGCGCTTCCCTTGCAGTCTATGAGAAATCGCCTCTGGTTCAAAGTAAAAATTTTTAGTGAATTTAAAAAAAAAATTTTCCCCATTTTCTTATAATGGGCGAAATTTCAAATGTCTGTAGCAACAAAACTTCTGGTTGAATTCATACTAAATTGGGTTTATAGATTGTCAGTGACCCAAAATAGATGTCATTACATTTTGGGAACAGTAGTTCAAAGTAAAATTTTTTAATGAATTTTTTACATCTTTTTTCTTCTCCCATTTAATTTCAAATGTCTATTAAAAACATCAATTTTGTTTCAATTTACTTCAAACTTGGAACATATATAGAGGCAACTGATGTGCTGACATAACCACATGCATAGATATGATGACATCAGCTGGATCGATGCTAAAATAAGCTACAATACATGCAAGGGTGTATTTGTTGTGCCTGGCACCATTTGTTGATGCTGTTTTCGACTGTATGTAGTTAATCTTTGTGTATATATGCTCACTTCCTAGTTGGAGACCACTAGTAAAATGAGCGCCTATGTGGCTTCTAAAGGCTTTGCTGAACAGATGATATGAGGTTGTGCTCTCATTAGTGGATTAAACATTCATCTGAGTCCCATAGTAAAACAGAACAGTTTTTATTTTTTATCATCCCTATGTGATTGGATCATTTCCGGTGGTTCATTAAGTGGCCTTGAGTTCAGTACGCTTTCAGGGCTCCAGAATAAACGTAAAATAGACAATTAACAAAGGTAACTGAGTTTAGTTCTGTTCAGCCTGTTAAATCTTTAGTTTATTCTCGTCTGCCTCCGGATTTTACATAAGAACGTTTATTTAACTGAGTTTGAGGCCAGATATCAATTGGCCATTCAGCGACATAGGAAATATATGACCATGTGACCACAGTTTGTTGTGGTCATGTTGTTGGTTTGCCATGTGGGGTACAAGAGTTTGAAGAACACAAATCCATAACTTTTGTGTTCATATTCTTAGCACCTGCTGACACTGGTCCAACATCATTTTGTTTCCAGTACATACCTGAAAAACCACTAAATGCTATGATTTAGTTATATCTTGAGGTGAGCCCTGCTATTTTGTCTATTTAGTTATCTACTGATGCAATCAAAAGTAATATGTGATGGTCCTCATCTGACTAGATGTACCCCCTCAGCTGTGTGCATGTACTCCCACCCTACTGCATCCTCACAGACTGGAATTACATCAGCAAATGGATGTCTGTCAGTCCTGGTCTCATCTACAGCCTGTCCGTCCATGAGAGTGGATCTTTCCTTCACTGGTTCTCCCCGAGGTTTCTCTCTTTCCCACAGTTTTTTTTTTTTTTTTTTAATTTTTCCTTGCTGAGAAGGAGGGTCCAAGGATGGGGGATATATTGATCCATTTGCTTCAGTGACAGTTTACTAACTGATTTCTTGACTGTTTGCTTATTTTTATTGTGTTGTTTTTTTTTTTTTTATCAGTTCAACAATTTCTGCAAAGCCCCGTGAGGTGACTTTGTTATGATATTGGGTTCTATAAATAAAACTGAATTGAACTGAATTGAATGTACCCTGTGCAAAAATATAAACACATGAAGAAATATTTTGATTTATTTTTATGTAATGAAATAGAGTATATAGCCAACAATAACAGCATATTTTCCTTAACAAATGGAGTTTTATGTGCGAGCATTACAGGCAATTTAAAAGAAATAGTCTAGGAGTTACAGCATCAAGAACACAATGGGGGTCAACAGTCTGACTTCGCAGACATTAATAATGAGCATGTCCTCCTGAAATATGCCTGATGTGACGACCAACAGTCTCATCAGCTGTTCTGGTTGCTGGTCGGAGCCAATCACGGAGGTAATGGAGTCGCATGTGCCAGTCCTGAGTGGGTGTGGTAACACGTGGCCGGCAGGCATGTGGATGGTTCACAGTACTACCAGTGTCTCTGAAGCGTGTCCTCAGGTGGCTGACAGTGGAATGGTGCACATTCAGTCATGCTGCCACTGCTGTAACGGAGAACCCAGCACTGAGCATGCCAATGGCACACTCCCTCATTATTTGCGACATCTGTGGCATGTTGACAAGAGACAAAAGTGCATAGTTTGGTGTGCCCTTTTATTGCCTAGACTGTAAGAAGTGTCTGTGTACTGGTCATGAAGATTGACCACCACTCTGTCATGCTCCATGACTCTTATGGGTGGAAAAACTCAACCTTTGAGTATACTCAGTGGGAGTGGCCGAGTGAAACCGGACCACTATATTTGAACAAAATAAATCTATCAGTTCACAAATACATCATAAATCTGAGCATACTTCATGAAAATCCCCTTTAACTCACCATTTTATTTTCATGTGTTTATATTTTTGTCCAGTGTACTTTAACAATGTATGCCACGAAGGAGAATAGGAAGTAAATCCTGATGTACTGTAGAAACATCACAGTAAACGTGACAGATTCAGTGGACATAAGTGGCCTGTTCTAAGTTAATGAGAACAACTATTCAGAATTATGAAGATTATATTCCTTTTCTGAAACTAGATCCTCTTAAATCCAACAAAACCTTTACGATGTGCACACTGAACCTTTGATTATAAAATGTAGTTGAAAGAAGAAGCAAATACACTTTGTGTTGGCATAGGCCATGTAACATTTAGCTATTTAGTATTACTGTGTCTCAGTCCATCTGGTCTTTCCCTCATTAATGTTCGTCTAGGTACATCCAAGGAGCTGCCTCACCCAAAGATATGCTAATCCTCGTAGACGCGTGAGTTACTTGATAATCTCATTGATCCATAACCGTCTCATAACAGCCATGATTTCCCCTGATTATAATGCATGCCTTCCCAGATTTCGTACATAATGCAATGTATTTCCCAGGGCAGAAGCATTTCTAATTACACTGAGAAACTCTCAAAGGACTGAGCAGACAGATTGCAGTGAGAAGATGTGAGGTATTTTTCTTCTTTCAGGAGCGGAAGCGTATCTGGCCTGACTCTCAAACTGATCAGGACCTCTGTCAGTGAAATGCTGGAGACGCTGTCTGACGATGACTACGTCAATGTGGTTTATGTGAGTCTTAAAAACTTTCACTTGATTTGCTTTGGGGCGCTCTGTTTGGTGTGAACGGGCATCTACATGTCTATTGGAGTACACGCCGGTGCCATGTCCACACATGAACACACACACACTCGAGAGACACAGAGATGGATGACAAGTAATGAAATATGGATTTCTCTCAGGTCTGGCCACCCTGAAACAGGCCCGTAATGAAATATCCACTACTCTATTTGGTGTACAGGATTAAAACTCTGCACTACATGCCCCCATCCTACGTCTTTACCTGAGTATGAGCCTGTATGTGTGTGCATGTGTGTGTGTGTGTGTGTCTGTACAATCCCACTGCCCCTAAAGGAATTAAAGGTGCACCTCTGACTGGAGTGAACCACAGGAAACACTCATTCATCACCCTCTTGATCTCTCCATCACTTTTTCCCTTCATTGTGTCACACAGTTCCTCTCAGCATTTCACCATATACATCCATTCATCTCTTCGTGTCAATGAATGATCTCGCTGTACATTCCGTGCTTCTCCTGTTTTATATACAATCAGGAAACTTTTCTCTTTTCACTGCCTCCAATTTCTTTCCCTTCATTTTTGCTTTTCTCAGCAACCAATCACTTCTATCGCTCTCTTGCCCACCACCTTTTCATTCTCTGACCATCTATTCTAGGCCTTCCACGCCTGTGATTACACTCAGAAAGAGCCAATCAGGAGACTGTGTGATGCAGAGATGGGTGCCTGTGGAGGTGTTTATTGAGATGGGTCTTTATAGAGATTGGAGCCATCTTCCTTCTCCTTGCACAAAGACAGCCGTTCACACGCTGTTTCCTCTCTCCTGGGACCCTTTGTCTTGGACACAATGTATTCTGTTTCATGGTGGACTTGATTCTGCAAAGATGTGCAATTATCGGAATCAGTTGGGGAGCCCAGTGTGTGTGTATCTGTGCGCGTCCAGGAAAGTTAGACGGAATGAGACATTAGTTCAAACAGTGATTTCCAACTCGCTTTCAACTCTTGAACTTGTTTTCCCACTGTCCTCTAAAACTTCAGTGTAGCAGACGTAATGCTCTACTGCTGCGAGAAAGATGCAAGTCATCCATGTTCAGTGTGTTCAGATGTTCCTAAAAGCTGTTTTAAAGTCTGTGCGAAGGAGAAATAGATGAGTTCTGAGTTTCTCACACCACAGAGTAATGTGTTATTAAGCACCCAGCCAAATTTCAGTGATTAAGAAAAACTGCTGCTATGTAAAATACAGTGTTTACCCTTATGTGAAAGATGGGCTTATCCACTGAAGGTGCAGGAAACCGTCCATGCATGGAAGCTGCCATCACTAGCACTGCTGCTACTATGGATTATTTTTAGTTAAATTCTATGACAGAGATCATGCATATAGGCATTGGATGTTTCTCAGTATCAAGAATGCAGAGTATGATCTTGGTAAGAATGGTCGCAGAGAATGGATTTCCTAAGAACGCAAGTCTCTGTAATTGGAACGACTGATCCTTGTGATCTTTCCTCTCTGTCTCTGCTGTATTTCTGTCATCAACTCACTAACGTATTTCCCTCAAATCACCACTATAGTCGCTTTTCCATTGGACATCAGCGCAAAACTTTACCGATATTTACTAAATGTCAAAAAAACAAAAGTGTGTAATGTTGGTTTTTCCATTAAATCACAAATGCAAGGATTTGTTTATTGATTATTGCAAGATGACACGAGAAGTCATTCCATAAACATGGCAATGAACGTAAATATGGTGTTGTTTTACAGATATATTCATTTTTACTATATATTACCCCTCCAACTTGTTCTAAATTTAAAAAATGATCAGGTTTCCTGGTGTGTCCACATATACTGTGACATGTTTCTTCTTCTTCTTTGCTTGTTGTAACGTATGTCAGCATCTGGTTTTTTAATTCACCTGACTTTTGTTGTGAAAAATGTCTTTCCATTGCAGTTTTGCATGATATACCATTTGTGCTACACCCGAAAAACCACCTCTTGCCAGCTCAGAAATTTTTTTATCGAGGAATGAGACTGTTGGCGAAACTGTCATTTTTGCATTAGGTACATTTTTATGCACAAGTTATATTTGCGCAATTTGAGGGTCAATGGAAAAGTGATTAATGTTACTCAATTTGATTTCAATACATTTGTACTAGTATTTACATATCATTCATACATTTTGTATATTTTTCAAAACCATAATATACTTCATTGAATCCCATATCTAACCCTAACTATTAGGGGTGGCTATGGCTCAGGAAGTAGAATGGGTTGTCCAATAACCGAAGGTTGGTGGTTCGAATCCCACTCTGTTCTAGTCATGTGCTGTTGTGTCCTTGGGCAAGATAGTTCACCCTCCTTGCCTCCAGTGCTGCCACTCACACTAGTGTATGAATGCATATGCTGCCCTTCCGTCAGCCTGCCCCAGGGCAGCTGTGGCTCCATATGTAGTGAGTGAATGAATAATGGATCCACTGTACGCACTTTAAGTATGCGTTCATAGAAAAGCGCTATATAAATTTAATACATTATATCATGATAATAAAGACATATTTCCCACTATTCTGCCTCTCACTCGTGTTCTAATATTATATCACATCATCTTGTTACAGTAACATCATCAAAAAACATTTCTGAAATAAGTTTTCACAGAAGCCGTCATAGCATTCGAAAGTAGCTAAGTGCCAAGTCTACACGAGTCAATTTCAAGGGACGATTTGAGTCTCCGGACGATGTGAGTCACACATGCATAGAAGCATTTATCTCCGTCAGCCATCTTTTAGTTAGTTTTATTTCAAGCACATAAAATCATCAGATAACAAAGAACCATACAACATGTCAAACTAAATTTTCGGCGCTTGAATAGGAGTGAGAAGAAGTATAACTTTTATGACACGCTACGGAAACTTCATTTGGACAAATCATTGTTGTATGAGTCAAATTATGTAAAAGTACAAAGACTTAACTTCTAGAGATCAGAAGTGGTTTTGAGAGTCAATTAGTATGCCTACTTTTGTTTTCTTTCACAGCTGAGAGCTTATCCAGCTGACAAACATTTTGATCTAAATCTGGGGAAACTGAGCAGTGGAGGGTAATGGCGGGTGTATGCCAATGATTGTCCTAGCGAGGTTACTGTGGCGAGTCGCAAAAGATGGCCGACAGAGATCAATTCTTCTACGCATGCGTGACTCACATCGCCTGGAGACTCAAATCATCCCTTAACAGTCACCAACCAGTGCATATTTGGTTTAAGATAGCTGACAAGAACAACATCCAGGTATTCCATGTGTTCTTGGTTTAGACAAACTTTCAAATGGAACAGTACTTGGGCCCCGACCAATGACGTTTCACGAGAATGGAAGAACAGAAAAGAACACGTATTGAGAAACAGCTACTGTTATCTTTAAAAGTATGCAACCAATGCAACATGTTAAGGACCTGTAGCCATGGTTGCTAATCTAGCTAGAGCTTGTCTCTGGTTAGGCTTTTAAAAAAACAACATTAAAACTAGAAAACCACTTGGAAAGCGTAGAGCTCCACCAAGGCAGATCAGCCCCCCCAATCACCACCAAAATTAAATCATTTGTTCCTTGTGCCAGTATCAACATTTCCTGAAAATTTAATCAAAATCCATCTGAAACTTTTTGAGTTATCTTGCTAACAAACCAATAAACAAACCCCAATGAAAACATAACCTCCGCCGTTCCTTTGTGGAGGTAACAAACAAAGCAGAATGACAGAACAATATTGGACAAAATACCTACACATACACACAGAAAACAATCAAAAATAGTGCAAGTTAAGAAAAGAAAAACAACTAAGGTTCACAGATTTGTCTTTGTTTGAGTCACAGTTTTGCCTCATTATTGAAAAGTTTAAATTACTTCTTATTTTTTATTCCTGACAGTGCTTAAAGATCAATTTCATGCATGAGAAGTTTAGGAAACTCTCAAAACTGAACATACTGTACTTTTTCTGAATTATAGACTGAGATAGCATAGTTTTCAGCCACTTAGAAAAGGTCAACCTAAAAATCATTGTCTAATCAATATAATGTGAACATTACTTTAGTAGTTTTAGGCATCATTTCATATCAGAAATGACAAATTAGCATTCACCAACTAATTCTGGATCAACCAATAAGATAATCATCCTGCCGTTCAAAAAACAAACAGTAATCTGACTGTAAATCATCAATGGTCAGTTCGATATCCATGCCAGCATTACTCATTATTCTCTCTCTCTGACTGTATCATCATCTCTCTTTCTGTCTCTTTCTGTCTGTCATTGACTCACTTACTCATCCACACCCACACACATCGCCCTATGTCTGGCCCCAAGGGTGTTGTAACCTGACACTAAATCATTAATCTCTGATATTACCCATAAATCTTCTCTCATTAACAGTAGCCCAGGGACTAAGTTGGCATTTGGTCATGGAAGATGCTCACACACTTCCTATGCAGCTGTGCTATATCAGAAGAATGCTGATGGTTGTTCCTTCTTTGTCTTTTCTTTTTCTTCTTTTTTCCCCTTGTCCTCATCTGATCTTTTTTCAGTCTCACATGTGCGCCGTCTGTCCCCTCTCCCTCCGACCCTCTGCTCAGTTCCCATCACTTTTGTCCAGCCTGTTCTGCTGTGTTAGCCAGTGTCAGTACTGTTAGCCGGTGTCAGTCCAGTGGGCAAGCCAGAGCACCGTACTAGAGTAGAAGAGTCCGCCGGGATTAGAGAGCGAAGATTAGCCTTTTCTCTTGTGTCATCACTAATCCTTTTCCTGGGCCTGAACCATCACACAAACAGATACAGGAACGGTTGTAATAGGATCACATGGGAGCTGTGGGATTTGTAGTATATTGTATTCATAAATGTGTCCATTCATCTGCGCACCCGAGAAAACTTTACAAAGCATAAATATTGTTTTTCAGCTCATGACTACTTGCATATCCACAAAAATAGTGACTTTTTTAGTAATCGTCTTATAATTAACGTGTTACATGCAGGAGCTCATTATTTTCTGCAGAAAATAAACCTTTTTCTGTCTCTTTCCTCTCACTTTCTAATTCTCACCATCCCACTTTCATACCTCACATTCCTCACTTCCTATTTTTAATAGATTATGTGGTAAAGGAACCTCTCTGTGTGGTTTATTGTGTGAACTTTATGTGTTTGTAATGTGTTTTTTGCTTCTTCTTTTTTTTTCGTGTTTCTGTTTACATATTGTCGCCTTGATTCATTCTTTTTTGTCAAACCACAGCTGTTGTGATATTGCCTTTCGGGCCAATGGAGATGTGTATGTGTGTTATTGTCAGTCCAAAAGGAACTTCAAGGCTGTCAGGCTCATTGAAAACACACTCACACACCCATACACACAAACACACACATATGGTCAGGGCTCTTAGTGATTCCAGCCTCCCTATAGGCCTTCTCACAGACACACATTGATTAGTGGAGATCGATGGGGTGCAGTATTGTTTTAGAAGAGTTCTGCAACACAATAGATGGTCTGCTACTCTTTTTGTCCCCCATATTTGTTATTATTATATATTCTTTTCAATTTTATTTTGTCATATAGAGCCATTGTTGTTCTCCTGCTTTCTAGGAAACAGTAATGTCATGTCACAACTTCAAAAAAAAAAACAAAAAAAAAAAAAAAAGAAAATTTGACAGGTAATTTGACTCAGAGCCAAGAAGGAGCCTGGCTTTTGAACATGGTAGGGTGGAGCTGGCGTGTCTGTGCATATGTGTGCTGCAGTGTGGAAATGACGAGGTCTCACCTTTAAAAAAAGATGGTGTTGCTGCCTCACCTCGTTCTTATATAGCAGAATCTTGTTTCCATGGGTACCTAATCGTTGAGCTCCGACGATGTGAAGCAATTAGCGGGGCTTGATGAATGTGTCTGTTTACCACTGTCTGATAATAGCCAAGGCCAGGTGGGAGTGAGTGTGTGTTTGTGTGGGAATGTGAGGTGTGTGTTTGCAGTGTTTATATTTTTTCTAACATATGCACCCATGTTGTAATTATATGAATTATTTTCCAAGCCTTAAGACCTCGCTTTTGTTTCTCAGTTTAACACAAGGGTGAAGAAAACAGCCTGTTTTGACCACCTGGTTCAAGCCAATGTGAGGAATAAGAAGCTGCTGAAAGATGCTGTGCAGAACATCACAGCAAAGGGAATAACAAACTACACAAAGGGCTTTGAGTTTGCGTTTGAGCAACTCTCCGCAGTAAGACTTCCTATTTACCTGCTTTTGTTAGATGAAGACCATGTTATAATAGAGGCTTAAAGCAAGTTCTGAATGAGAATTGCAAGTGATGTCTTTATACTTTCAACACCATCAGAGTACTGTCTTTTACTGCCATCTGCTGGACAATGTGCTCCATCTACCCAGCAACTGTCCTTAATAAGAGAGAAATATTAGATTGATATGTGTAAGTCAGTCTAAGCTTGGTCTATTGTAGAATTTAGCAAATACGGCAGGTGATTTGTTGTATTGCCCATCACACTCAGATTAACTCATTAGATCCATTTGGCAGCAAGTAAATAAATTACATTAAAAAGTAATCTGGTGTAAATAGCACTTGTACAGCAGGTTATTTGTTATATTGCTCATCATACTCACATTTACTCATTAGATCCATTTGGGACCAAGTAAATAAATGACATTAAAAAGTAATCTGCTTTAAATAGTACTTGTGACTGGTTATGTACCTGCTGATACATGCTACTAAATTTGATTATTGTTTTATATGAGATGATTACACCAACCTGAAGTATGCCAAAGTGGGAAATACCACTGTTTTTCTTGGCTAAAATATTAGATGGAACAGCATATCGGTGGAATATATTATGTTAATCAAGGATAAACTATGTAATCTCTGTGTTTTCATTTGTCTAGACCAATGTGAGCAGAGCAAACTGCAACAAGATTATTATGCTGTTTACGGATGGAGGAGAGGAACGAGCACAAGCCATCCTGGAGAAATATAATGCTGACAAAAAGGTACGTAGATGGCACACACCCACCCACGGTGTGTAGGGGGACATTACATCGACTTAGATTAATGTCCATGAAACCACAAAATGCCTAATCTTAACTTTAAAACACACCTTAACCCTTATATTTAATGATTTATGTTATGAGGATGTGCATTAATCAGACACAGATTTATGTTTGGAGTATAATGTAATTAACATCCAGGCCAAACACACACATATGACACTAAAGTCTTTTTTTAATTTATTTTTTATCCTTTTTGCTTTTATCTGTGGATGTGCTTCCGATGCAGTTTTCTTCGGCTCAGCCTTTTTTGAGTTCCCTTTGGGTTAAAGCTTCCGTGTGCAAACACTCTTTACCCAAATGTAGCAGATGGAAAGCAGATGAGGGTTTGTGAATGTTGTTTCAAACAAAAGCTCACTTACACACACAACTGAGCACATGTTAAAGCAGAGTAAATGATATGAGCAGGTTGTACTCAGACTAAACTATACAGACAGAAACTAAGAACAAAGCAGAGGTTTTTTTTGACAGTGTATTATAAATGTAATCTGTGATTGTTTCTAATAAACACAGTAAATGTCACCACACTATCATGAAAATAAGAATATTATGTGATTCATATACACTTTACAAACAGCTTTAGGCTGTATATAGATTTAATGTCTGCTATTCTGTATGTTTCAGGTGAGGATCTTCACCTTCTCAGTCGGACAACACAACTATGACAAAGGACCCATTCAGTGGATGGCCTGTTCCAACAAAGGTACAGCAAACCAAATGCACATAGGTACCAAGCATTGTTGTCAGTTTATTTTAGTCCTTGCATGCCGTAAAGTTTGGCTCATCAGTACAGTGTTTCAGTTGTTATTTCAAAATCTTTCCATACGCTCAAAAAGTAAATTTGGAAGTATACCAGTAGTGCAAAAATACATACATTTTAACAGTGTTTGCTAAGGCGGCAAAGTGAAAACTAACATGATTTCATAAAGACAGGAGCAGGCTTTTAGAGGCTTTGTTAGCAAGCAGCTGCCTTGGTGAAATGTCCTTGGCTAAATGTTGAAAGCAGCCCTTAGCAGCTCAAACAGCGATGGCTGCATTGAAATCTTCCCTACGGAGAGGCGCCGGCACAGAGAAAAATCATCAAAAAACCTGTCATACATGCACAAGCAAAATATAGCTATGTCAGTTTATTATATTTTTACGCCTGATAAGGCACTTGGCACTGAAAAAAAGAGAAATGATGCCAAAATGTAACATTGTGAGTCTTTCGTGGTGGTTTGATGTTAGTTGTGAAGATGGCTTATTGGTTCTTCATTTTAAGTAAAGAGGTTTTTTAACTCAGTATGTTTTGTAGATGACACTGGCAATGACATATTTTGTGATGAGATGCTGGGAGTACATGTTAGGTGAAAAGTCAGTGGTTTGATCTTTATTTTATTCATAGTTGCTGCATATTATCTCCTAATAATGTTGTGTTTGAACATTTTTTTCAGGTTACTTTTATGAGATTCCTTCCATCGGAGCCATCAGAATAAATACACAGGTGACATTAAATCATTTGTATTATGCACATTTCACTTGTACTGAGTGTATACACTGCAAAAATCAAAATTTTACCAAGTGTATTTTTCTCATTTCTAGTCAAAATATCTTATCACACTTAAAATAAGACAATTAGTTTAGTTTAGTTTAGTTTAGTTTATTTCAGACAGAAACATAATATAAAACATAGGGGAAAAAAATAAAATAAAAGAAAACAAAAATTAAAAAAACAGAAATAGAAAAAAGAACAACTGTTGTGCCTGAAAGGGAGTAGGAAGAAGCCACTGCTTATCCAGTCCTACCCCCGATCCCAGTCCTCAGACTGTTAGTGCTTAATCACTTGATATACAACATAAGATTATGATTATCCATAAACCCACCCCTACAAACCTGTACACCCATACACATACCGTTACATACACATATACATACACACCAATTTATATCTACATCTGCACACCAACCCACGTCCACACCCCCATGTATGTACACATACACCAAATAATATAACAACCTGACAATCCAAATCATGTTCACACCCTTCCTTGAGCCAGATACTGTGAAAAAAAACATTTCTTTGTACATTTTTTCGACTTTTTGAATGTTTGGATAATCACCTAAAGAGTAACTTTTCATTGAGATATAAGAATTTATTTAGACGATAGATCTTGAAAATCTTACTTTAAGAAATCTTACCAAGATAATTTTCACTTGCTCCATCCATCCATCCATTGTCTGCCACTAATCCGGGGCTGGGTCACGGGGGCAACAGTCTAAGCAGGGATGCCCAGACTTCCCTCTCCCCAGACACCTCCTCCAGCTCTTCCGGGGGGACCCCGAGGCGTTCCCAGGCCAGCCAAGAGACATAGTCTCTCCAACGTGTCCTAGGGTTTCCCTGAGGCCTCCTCCCGGCGGGACATGCCCGGAACACTTCCCCCGGGAGGCATCCAGGAGCCATCCGAAACAGATGCCCGAGCCACCTCACTTGCTCCATCGGCAGATTTTTTTTTTTTTTTGCTTAATTCAAGATTTTTTTGGTTAATTCAAGCAAAAATTCTGCAAATGGAACAAATGAAAATTATCCTGGTAAGATTTCTTGAAATAAGATTTTCAAGATCTATTGTCTAAAAATAAGTTCTTATAGCTTGCTGAAAAGTTACTCCTTAGGTGATTATGTCTTATTTTAAGTGTGATGAGATATTTTGACTAGAAATGACAAAAATACACTTGGTAAGATTTTGATTTTTGCAGTGTATTGTGCTAGTGCAAAATTATTGATCTTTTGTTAACTTCAGGAATACTTAGATGTCCTGGGAAGACCCATGGTTCTGGCAGACAAAAAGGCCAAACAAGTCCAGTGGACTAATGTGTACCTTGATGCTCTGGTATGCACTCACAGACATCTTCTAATTCCCTTTAACTTGTTTTTCCTCTACACAAAAATATTGTTCCTGCTGTGTTTATTTTCATGTGGTTACTGGGAATGTGTTTGCTTGTGTTCATCAGGAACTGGGTCTGGTCATCACTGGAACACTTCCTGTCTTTAATAAAACCAAGACCAAAGATGACAGAAATGGAGAGGTGAGAGGAATTAATTGTGTGGGATGATGATGGATGCAGTCATTATTTAGGGGCATGATGAAGACATTTCCTGTGTTCTTTCCTTTTATGTTTTTGTCAGCACCAGAATCAGTTGATTCTTGGCGTAATGGGGATTGACGTATCTCTTCATGACATCAAGAAGCTCACGCCCCGCTTCACGGTGAGTTAGTCACCCATATGTGATGGCAAGTGCAGACAAATAAAGTTATCAAAATAAGTTTAGTGACTCAGTTGTGGAGCACAGATGTCTCCCTTATGAGCAATTAGTGACTTATGATGTGACTCAGTTGTTCTTTTCTGATGTCTTCATAAAATTAGCCTCAGACTTCATCTTTTATGCATATTTTCAGACATAGAATAGAATAGAATAGAATAGAATAGAATAGAATAGAATAGAATAGAATAAGCTTTATTGTCATTGTGCTCCATGTTACAACGAAATTGGTTCAGGATGCCCTTACCAAAGTGCAACAAATAAATAGCAATAAATATAAATATGAAAACAATAAATATTAAAGCATACAATGTAAAAACAATAGTTACTTACGATACATATATATTCTAACACAGCTATTATATTTCTCTCTTCCCTCAATCTTTTTGCATCAGATTGGTCCAAATGGATATTATTTTGCCATTGATCCCAATGGATATGTCCTTCTGCACCCCAATCTCCAGCCAAAGGTACTGCATCTGGCCCTATGTATCACTCTATGTGGCTCAGCAGGTTCATGGCTCGAAGTGTTATATTATATTCTCATTATTCCACATGGTTACACAATAACTTCTTGCACTCAGTGAATAATATGCAGGCCAGCAGATGGTGAAGACCTTTCTTAGACTTCTCCATGTATCTTCACCTCATCAATCTTCATAAAAGGAATTCGTTCCCCAGTTAAAGTATGACTTGATATCATCAGTCCTTGGGTGTCAGCTCGAAGGTCGCTCATTACCATGTGAGATAAAATAGAAATGTAGACTTGGCAAAGAACTGGCATATATGTTTAAGAATGAAGGGTATCACAAGGTTAGTAGCTTATAATAGTTTAGATGTCGTTTTTTTCTGTAAAATATGAACAATTAAATATAATATGCATACAAATCTGGATTTAATTTGTTCGTGTATGAAATCAATCATATTAATTGTTATTTATTCATTTACTAGAGGCTAATATATATGGGTTTACAGGGTTTATTTTATCCAAATATATTGCCCTGTTAGAGAAAATTCAACATGAGACATTTCTGTTTTGATAATTAAAATCGTATGAGCTTAAGTGTTTCAATATTTCCTTTCTTGTGCACATTCTCAGTAACTCAAGTGTTCGACTATTCAATTATAAGCTATTGTGAAATGTTCTCATTACAAACAGATCTTGACCTGCCAAAGGCTGAGAGTATTCTTACAATTCCATAGATAAATGCAACAACACCTCTAGCCACTGGCAGGTATTAAGATTCAGCACAGTGGAAATTAGAAATGAGAAAGAGGAAAAGATTGCATCTCATATTTCAGGAAACCTCAGTGCAAGATGTAGCCTTAGGTGAGAAGCTCTGACAGGTTGCACGGCAGCTTTGTCCTGACCAGAACCAAAGTCTGTGTTTGAGGTTGTGATGTTTTTAAGAAAGAACCTGCCTGGAACTGAAATAGTCGATATCTATGGAGAGAAATTTGTTTCTTTATTCATCAATCAAAAAGAATGGATTTGCAATTACAAAGAACAGATTTGCAACCAAAAAAGAGATTTGAGAGCAAAAGACAGAAAGTGGCAACCAAAAAAAAAGATCATTTTGCTCGTAAATCAGTCCTCTTTGCTTGTGAGTTAAAAACTTGTTCTTGAGACTTCAAAAGTTTTGCTTGAAAATCACTCCTCTTTGTTTGCAACTTCAAAAGTTTTGGTGCGCTCGCTCGGACCCAGTCCATGGTGAGCTCAGAGCCAGTCGGGATGTGACGTAGGGAAAACCAGAAAACGTACTGCTTGAAAATGATAATTGTTAAGAAGAATTGATAACCTGATTGCCTCAGGTTATCAAGCAAAACTTCTGAAGTCTCAACCAGAAGTTTTTAACTCACAAGCAAAGAGGACTGATTTACAAGCAAAATGATGTTTTTTTTTTGATTGCCACTTTCTGTCTTTTGCTCTCAAATCTCTTTTTTGGTTGCAAATCTATTCTTTTTAATTGCAAATCCATTCTTTTTGATTGATGAATAAAGAAACAAATTTCTCTCCATAGATACCTAATTAAGGATGCACTACTCGTGATATCAGTGTGAGTATAGGCCTGAGTAGTGATACAATACAGTGTTTGTTTAATCAGCTGTACTCCTCAGTGTGTAGAAGAGACTATGGTTATTATTTTATGCGTGAGACAACATCAGTTCAGACAGTTTACTTACATCAGATTTAACCACTGATTGCACAGGAAAGTGAATCTGAGCAAACATGTCACAGAGTCTCTAAGATCACAAACCCCCTCCATTAGAACCTGGGATTCACAGTCTTTTCATGAAAAAGTATATTATGCATTAAAAAATACACGCAAACACAAAGAAATCATCTCTCACCTAATGCCAGAGGAGGTTGGAGAGGTGGAGGAGGTTGTTTCAGGCCGATGAGCAGCGGTCTGAAGAGCACATAGCAGGCTGAAAGGGTGAACATTGCTCCATTATAAAGCTCACTAATTGGACTGGGACAAGCTGAGGTCAATGGAAAGGAAAAGGGAGCTTGTGACCAGATCAGACTTTTATGCTTAGAAGTGGAACTGGAAGTGGAACTGGGCAACTAGGTCACAAAACAGTGCAAAAAAAGCTTGATTATATGCACATTTAAGTCTGTTATATTTTCTACTGCGACCAAAACCACTCGCAAAGTATGCTTTACTGATCTTACAAGTGGCCATAGAAGTGGTCGGTTTAGGAACTGAACTGTTTTTAGTTCCTTCTGTGCTGCACTACCTTGATTTCTTGCTACATTTAGTAGATCTACAAGTGCACTGTTAATGCATGATGTAGTACATGTACATAAACAGAAGAGCAGAGAACTGAACTGGAAATTTTGCCCAATTGTTTGTCGCCAATTTAATGATTTTAGTCAGATAGATAGGATAAACTTGTACATGAATACGCATCTATCCATCAAATAGGTTGGGAAGTAATATGATGAGTCTTCTCAAACGATTAAAATTTTTAATCAGATTAATCACAGGGTTGCTGTGGATTAATTTGATTAATCATGATGAAATATTCTTTTTTAATCTATATTAATCGCATTTCATTTTGCAATAGCAAATACACTCAAGAAAAAAGGGACTATATATGCACTTATCGTGTTAATTAAAGCTACGTATGACTTTCGTCACCAGTTTTTCATCAAATCTGTAAAACCCGAGTCATAGCCTAAGTATCACGAATCTGTAAGTCTTTCCGTGATTACGCACCTAAATCTCTTCCCTCACGCTGAACATTTTCAAGATGTACTTCACCATAAACAATTCATTTGTTTACAAACAGAGCCCGCAGGTCACTCAGGCATTTTCGTAAATTTGTCGCAATGTGCATTGTGGGAAGTGGAGCCGATTCCGCGTTTGTTGCCGCTGCTGCCATTATGCGGATGTGTGGTGCGCCGCTAACCACAATGCATGTTGCAACAAATTTCCAAAGATGCCGGAGTTACCTACCAGCTCTGTTTGTAAACAAATGGATTGTTTATGGTGGAGTACACTTCGAAATTGTTCACCATGAGGGAAGAGATTCGGGCACTTAATCACGGAAAGACTTACAGATTTGTGATACTTAGGCTATGACTGGAGTTTTACAGATTTGATGAAAAATTGGTGCTGAAAGTCATATGCAGCTTGAAACACTGTCAACAATTTCAACAAAACAACTTGAAACAACTGTTCCATCTTTTTTTTTTTTTTTTTTTACTCAAATTGGGTTCTCCTACTTGTCACTACTGGATCAACTGCCCATTTGTGTATGCACAACACTAACTCTACTTGGACAAACTGCCCCAAATGCGTTGCCAGAGCTGTTCAGAGTCATTCTGTGCTGCAGATGGGTTAATTGTGTTCAAATTTTTAATCGGATTAATCATAATGATAGATTAATCTGTGTTAATTTGTTAATTTTGACAGCCCTAAATATGATACAAAGTTTCAGTCATCAAGATAGTAGACAGATATTGTTCTGAAATAGTAAACTTGGGAAAACTATGTATCTTTGATTCTACACATTCTTCACCCTTCAATCTCTTCCTTGGATAAAAGGGTTTTTTTCTGCTTATTCAGTGTTCCTTCCAAAATCTTTTCACCCACACTGGATCACTTAAGCCTGGTCAAAGCTCCATGTGGGCATATGTTGCAGAAATACTACAGCGACTGCCAGCGTGTGCATTACAGCACAGATTGAATTTGTGTATTTTGATAATAGTGACTGTGCTAGACTTTGACATCCCCACAAACTCATACAGTGACGACTTTCAAGCAGTTACATTTTCATAATTTCTCTAGAAAAGGATCCGTAACAGGAAGCTCAGGATCAATAATATGTACGCAGTGACTTTTCATGAGGTGAGACAAAGTAGTGTGCAGATGTAGCTCCTAGTGGTAGTCACATATAGTGTATAGTATTGTAGCAGTCCCATTGATATCATTTTAAAAAGGTAAACTTGGAAATATATAGTTATGGTTGGAATATATGCAGTGAAAGATTATAAAAGGGGGAGACTGTGAGGTGAAAATGATGTTTATTCTTATTTTTTAGCTTTACTTAAAACCTGTGAAGTTCATTTCATCACATCTTCCATAATGAAACAGTAAAAAGTCCATTTTTAAATCGCTACACAATGCCCTTTCCAGAATTATTCTGGCCCTACATGCATTCCATTGCATGTATTATTAATTATCTTGTCATCACTTTAGCATTATTGTTATTATATGTACTTGCTTAATCTCAATAGTAACACACTTATAACACAGTAAAACACGATTAGACAGTGGAAACACAAGATGGCACCAGTGCCTTGATGACTTTAGATTGTATTCTCTATATTCAAGTTTCATTCCATATATTCCAGAATGCTTTGCAGCTGATAAACAACTCAGACTAACATGGAAACACACATGCTAATCTGAGGATAATGTAGCATTCAGGCAGTACAGTATGGTTGCTATTATTTTTCCATCAGCAGCAGGTTACTGTGTGTGTGTGTGTGTGTGTGTGCGTGTGTGTGGGGGGGGGGGGCTTGGAGGGCTGGCTGTCAGTCACTCACTTTTATTGAATCAGCCAAATGGAGGATCATGTGAATACTGATGGTGATCCCGGGGCCCTCTGAATATCCCCGTTGTTCCCTGTGTGTCAACAATACCTCATTCTGTATTATATTCTGTTTGTGCTTATTCCATATGTATGACAGAAATATCCCTAGTCGCAGTAGTGTTTTTATCTCTTACCCCAGCTCACCTTTACTTTGCTTTTCTCACTCCTGATTTTACATTTGATTTATATTTTCCCCAGCTATCCCACCATCAACTCTTCCTATTTTCGTTCTTTTTGTAATCTGTCCTGTCTTTGTTCTCTCTGTTTGATGTTTCATCCTGCATCATCCAGTCATGTATCTCTTGATCTTTTATTCTTTCTTTTCTCATTTTCATGTTGAGATGCTTCATCTTCATCATCTTCCTTTGCTGCTTCATTGCATTTCATTTGCCATCAAATGTAAGGCATCAAACTTAAGCCATAAAGTGATTTATTGTTTAATTTGTTGCTAACGGTACTGTCATTTGCATTTATCTAGTTATGGTATTTTAAATAAGAGTTTTGCTGTGAATAAAAGATGTGGTTGTTTTTTTACTTCTCCCTCATTTCCTGCCACTGGAAACTATATTCATACTATATTCTACTGATCTAAAAAAAACTCTACTAATGCTTTAGACTTCACTAATTCAGATGTGAGTTTATTTTTCTGACTTCCAAGATCTAAGATTTATAACATTTAACCCATAAAAACCCAAACATCCACCATCAAACAAAACCATCTACTGATCTAAACTGTTTAATGCCTGTTGATCCACTAATCCTATCAGTCCATGTAAATAATCGGTGTAAAATACAGTTTGTCATCTTTTCATGGTCATCAGATATAACCCATTTGGACGTTCAGAGGCTCCGTAGTTACCGTGGAAACACTGTCATCTTCTACAACACTGATTCACCACTAAAACTCGTGGAGTTGGATCAGTGACAGTGAATGGAGACACTTGGTTTATGTTCAGTTAATGATAGATTTTGTTGAAAAAGTGACTTTTTCTTCAGTTTTATCTGTTTTTGATATAATAACTCTCAACTTCAATCTGAGCTTTTATGAACATGTACACGATCAGTAAATTAAACCTGTAAAGCCTGAACCATTAAATCATTGACAGAAAATTCCAGTTCTTTGAAACTGGAGCCTTTATTGGTCCTTCTGAACAACCCAAAAATTTTTTTCTCAAATATCAATTTCCATGTAAGAGTTTCCATTTTGTACCATATTTGACACATCAGGTCTCAATGCTCAAACATGATTATTTTTGAACAAACCAAAATATAATATAACACAAACATGTCTAACAAATTGGTAATTCCTTTTCAAAATTACCTCATTCCTCTTTAATGACAGTCATGTAGTGTCACTGGAAAGGCCTCTGGTGAACAAATTCCTCCCTTCTGGTGGATTAACTGTGTTTTGCATGTATCTAATTGTATACATCAGGTTTTTTAAGAAAAAAATTATACACTGGTCATGTAGAGGGCTTCAAAACTCATGCATCAAATATGATACGTTTGATGTTATAGAGTTAAATATGGGAAAATACCTGATTTTCACTGAAAAAAATGCAAAATACAGAAGATAATATTAAAATAAATGGTTATACTCACTCAAGAAAAGATAAATATAAAACAAAAATTCATTTGGAAACTGCCACAAAAGTAGCACTGGGTCTTTATGGGTTAAAAATAGTATGTGTTAGCAATTGACTTCCTTTGTATGTGTAAGATTAAAATCAAGAAACCACTATAGAACTAACACTTCGCCTTACATTTTGAGTCCCAGAGTGAACAAACACTGTGGTGGACAGTCTAGCATCAGATTTCATGTACTGCTGTTTTACAGAGAAGCACTAGATTACTGCTACCATTTTATTCCACCATAAATCCACTTGGACGTATAGAGTTTTTAAGAGAGGACATTAATAGGGTCCAGTGTCATTTTGGATCAAATCTGATTCAGCTGTGTCTGGTGTCACAGATATGTTGACAAAACGTTACCATATGGGACCCTCCAACTTTTATGTTCTGGACTTAATTAGATGCATATGTTTAGAAAAGTGGCATATAGTGCTTAATTCTTAATACTGAAAAAAAAAACCTTGCTGGTCAGATAATTAGAGTGTGTGATTTGTCATTATTGCAAATGATTATTAAGGTTTAGCATGCTTTTCTTGGGCTGATTATTACCATGTTAGGGCCCAATCTCTGTCTCCATCTATGAATAACAACTGCATTTTATATTTTACTATAACAACTCAGCCTACTTTAGATTATAGAGTGATATGAAACTATGTTATTGCATAATCATCCATCCAAATACCTGAAATAATGTAAAGCACTTAGAAATAAACCCAAAGAAAGTGCTGTTTTATTCTCATCGCTTGGTTTGTTTGTGCAGATAATTGAATTCTAACGTGATTTATGCTTTCCACAGAATCCTAAATTCCAGGAACCTGTCACCCTGGACTTTCTGGATGCTGAGTTGGAGAATGACATCAAAGTGGAGGTAAAGTACGCACGGGATAAAAAGCCCCTGACGTAAACAAAAACATACACACAGACTAAAGTAAATATTCAAAGGTGGATATACAAACAGATAAAACAATCCAGATGTTTCATGTCATACCAGAAAACTACCGTAATCAGTCCCCTATAGTTAATTTACTCTCTCGCTCTAACTTGTTTGTATGGATTTGATAATATGTTTTCATACCAAGTAAATCAGATCCAGTGACTGAGTCTCTCCTTGTAGATCAGGAGAATGATGATTGATGGAGAGACAGGTGAACGTACGATACAGACTCTGGTGAAAACCCAGGATGAGGTAAGAAAAAACACACACTGCAGCAGGTAGATGTAGCTCACGCACTGCACGGCACAAACCTTAAATTTGTTATGACTTGTTTGAAGAGGTATTTCATCTTCCTGTTCTGCAGCTGTGTATCCTGCAGTCATGCTGCAAAGATGTTCTCAAATGTTACGAAATGGTCGACTAGTGTTTTGCGTTCTAAATATTCCAAGTTACGCTATATATATTATGTTTAACCCATAAAGACCCAAACATCCAACAGCGACCAAATCCATCTACTGATCTAAACTGTTTAACCCATAAAGACCCAGGGCTACTTTTGTGGCAGTTCCCAAATGGATTTTTGTCTCAATTTATCCTTTCTTAAGTGTTTTATCACCATTTATTATAATATTACCCCATATATTTAAAATTTTTTCAATGAAAATCGGATATTTTCCCATATATTATATATATTATATATACTGATCATGTAGATTTTCATAAAAACTGAGATTAAAGTTGAGGGATATTATATCAGAAACAGAGAAAACTAAAGAAAAAGTGACTTTTTCAGCAAAGATATCAATAAATGAACATAAAGACAAGTGTCTCCATCCACTGTCATTGATCCAACTCCATGGGTTTTACTGGTGAATCAATGGTGTAGAAGATGACGGTGTTTCCACGGTAACTACAGAGCCTCTGAACATCCAAATGGATCATATCTGATGACCATGAAAAGATGACAAACTGCATTTCACACCAATTACTTACATGTATTGATAGGATAAGTGGATCAATAGGTATTAAATATTTTAAATCAGTAGATACGTTTGATTGCCAGTGGCTGTTTGGGTCTTTATGGGTTAGTACCTGTTGATCCACTAATTCTGTCAATACATGTTAATATTTGGTGTAAAATGCAGTTTTTCATCTTTTCATGGTCATCAGATATGACCCATTTGAACGTTCAGAGGCTCCATAATACCATGGAAACACCATCATCTTCTACAACATTGATTCACCAGTAAAACCCATGGAGTTGGATCAATGACAGTGGATGGAGACACTTATTTTATGTCCAGTTAATGATCTATTTGACTGAAAAAGTCACTTTTTCAGTTTTCTCTGTTCTGCTCAAGTTTCATCTGAGCTTTTATGAACATCTATGTTGTGATCAGTAAATTAAATATTGGAAAATACCTGATTTTCACTGGAAAAATGCAAAACACAAAGGATTATTTCACAATAAATGGTGACAAATCACTCAAGAAATATTAAATATAGAAATAAAAATCATTTAGGACCTACCATAAAAATAGCACTGGGTCTTTATGGGTTAAGAGCAGCTTTTATTACACAGTACTGATATTGCATAGTGTTTGAGCTGCAAATAGTCTCTATAAATCAGTTTTCATCTAGGGGGTGGGAGATTATAAATTAAACTTCAGCCCACTCTTTTTCGAATGTTGGACTTCCTTTTGTATAATCCTTTTGTTATTTGGTTTTAATGCTAATTCAAAATAAACAAACAAACAAACAAACAAACAAACATTTTCTTGTATTTAACCCTTTCATGCATGAATTATGAGAACCTTCATTGAGATTTTTTTTCTTGAGTGATTGTATTCCTCTTTAGGCATTAAAAAATACAATGCAATTAAATTTTTTCTATGAAGCTAATTTTCATGGAGTCACAAGAATGTCCACTAAGCTGGACAGCATGTTAATTTTTGAAGTAAAGAAACGTGTATTTACTGATATACTGTGTGAAAACTATGAAATAAAAACATTTTAATACGGCTAATCTTATGTTTTCTCTCATTTTAACATACTCTAATAGCAGTCATTACTCCCTTAATGGAGATAATATGCAAAAAAAAAAAAAAAAAATGTTGTTAATTACAGTCTAATAACAATAACAAGGAACTGATTTACACTCAAACATGGTAGATGAGGTTTATCAAGAACAGCAAAGTTACAGTAATGTTATCAATTGCAGTGTATGGGATGATGCAAAAGCGTCCAATGGGTTCGCTGATATGAAATTAAAACAACAAAATCCATGAATTTACAAGAGAACAGCTGTAGAATAGCTCTCTACTGTAGTGACCACTATGCATGAAAGAGTTAAAATGGATACTGAGAATCTCTTGGGTGTTATCTCTGTTAAAACCTCATCTTTTTTAACATCTGTCTATCATCTTTTGCAGAGATACATAGATAGAGGAGTTCGGACATACACATTTGCACCAGTTAATGGAACTGACTACAGGTGAGACACACCAACTAATACACTCCTTTAGAAGTAGTTCCACTTTTCCACTTAACATTCCCTCACTGACTCCCTCCAGTTGATGGATAGTATTACTCAGGCCAACAGGGGTCACTCTAGTTTCTAACATCAAACTCTACTAAGTTGAAGCAAAACACACTATATTTGCATTTGCATTTTACTGAATATATAGCAAATTATTTTTAATTTCAGGGTTTATCTGAGTAGAATTTCATTTTTGTTTCAGGGTATTTTAGAATAATAAAAAATATCAACAAACACTACATGCTTTAAATTAATCAGCACAATATTAATAATTTCTATTTGATTACCCACATTGGCCTTGCATAAATATATATGATCAATTTTTAATGCGTTTCCTCTCCAGCCTGGCCCTCGTGCTGCCCAAATACAGTGAACATTTCATTCAAGCTAAACTTGGGGATGACATGAAACAGGCGATGTGTGAGTATGAACTTCACACACTCATGCTAACTCCCATGCTTACAGTACTTTTCTTCCGAGTATCCCCACTTGCTTTGTATTAGTTGCTCTTCACTCAAACCAAAACCACTCCTTTGTATTTGCCTCTCAGATCAGCGGATCCCCAGTGTGCGTTTCTTTTGTAGTGTAACCCACTGGTCAGTCGCTCTTCACTCCCACACACATCCACATACCCCCCCCCACACACACACACACACACACACACTCTTCTCTCAGACCCAGCCCAAGCTCTCTGGCTCTTTTGATCTTGTTGACATTCTGCTCTTCTCTTCTTCTTTACTCCCCTCTTCTGGCCCTCTGTCTTGCTTAGAAAAAGACCAAACCTCGCCTACTCTCCCCGCTCATTATCGCCTCTCCTAACAAACGTTTGTTTTTCTTCTGCACTGCACCTTTTTTCACCATGTTTCACTGGCCCAATTTTATCTCCCAATTCAGCCTGCCTCTCTTTAGGACAATGATTTCTATCCTAATATATTTCATGGGTGTAATAGGCTAACCAAAGCAGACAGGCTTATTTTCTCTGTCTGTTTCTGTGTTTTTCTGTATCTAATCTAATCAGTAAACCTGTCCTCACCTCTCTCTCTTATAGCTCTTAATATGTCTCGCTACTCCCTTCTGTTCTTTCTTTGGCGTGCATTTTTTCTCTATTTGCATTCCCAAGGCTTTCTGACTGTATGATGCACTCTGCTTGCTGTTCCTTACTGCTCTGACTATAGATAATAGCCGCTTATAAATCACAAGGACAAAACTTATCAGTATACACACACGTGCTTTATTTACTCCTTTCTCAATTCTTGTCCAATTTCCTTGACTCTGATATGAGGTTTTCTCTCCTGTCTTGCTTCTACACTGGAATTTTACAGCTTCTTCTTGGGGCAAGTACTCTTCTGTTTTCCCTGTTTTCCTATTTACCATGTGATGCACTTTACTGCATATGCACAATTGTTCCCTAAATGCTTGCATGGTTACGTTTCATACAGAACGTAGTGTATGTAAGTGATGGATGGATGGACACGGAGAATGAATGCTTAATGATGATTTTATAGATGCATGGGTGGATGGCAGCTTTGAACAGGGGATATAATTAGTAGAAAACCAATGAATTCAGCACATACCCATCTGGCTTTGGCTGACTTTTTATAACTTTGATGTGACGCCACTAAGCATAAACGGCTAATGGTGCAGTTATTCCAACAGATGAGATTTTGACTGAGTGTTTCGTCCTCTGTATCACTCCCTCTCTGCCATAACGAGTCTGTCACAGCGCCATAAAGGCTGTCGGAACGTTTACAGGCCTGTTAAAGAAAGTAACACACCATGCCTTGCTGCCACAGACCACTCCGATAGGGAGTTTGGGACTCTAAAGTTCTCCGTTCAGCCATCTAGAGTTTCACGCTGGAGACAGACCACCAATACCTTGATTCATCTTACCACTTTCCTGCAGTAGATTGCTCCTGCAGCCACATGTCCTCCTGCTACAATACAGAAGGACTGACCAAGGGAGTGATGGATGAACATAGATTTTTTTTTGCACCATTAGTAGGAATGCTGTTTGTGTTGAAGAAATGACCTAATACAAAACTTGAGGAGCTGGTGACAGAGAAACAAAAAGCAAAAAAAAAAAAAAAAAAAAACGAAGAGAAAGAGTGTATGGTGTGAAAAGCAGTTGGCCATCGAGACACCCTGCCCAGTCTATAGAGACGGAGGGACAATGAATCTGCCTGTTACGTTTTATGTGAAGGACATTGTTTCATCCTGCACCAGATTTCCATGACCCCAGGAAACTCAGCGCTCAGTAATTGTTTTCGCAGACTGCACCACACGACTCAATATATTTTAAAGGCAATGTCCAAACTGTCTTGATTTTAAGAGACCAGTGAATGATGGCCAATGATGCCTGTCATGTCATTTATGAGATAAGAATTACCAGACAGTATATTAAATGAATTCCAGAGTCAAGGCAGACAAGGCATAGAATTGGAAGAAATTTGCTTTTTATCATTATGCTTACACGTCCATGTGGCTCCCCCTCACAGTCCTTTTTCAAGCTTTCATTTCTCAGTATTTATCTTTTGTACTGTATGTAATATTCTGTCATTACTGTGACTTTTTATTACCTACTGTGGGGAATATTTACAATTTTCATAATATTTTACAAGGTATGACATCATTTGTCAGATGATGAATGGATTTTTATCAGCCTTCTTCTTTCTTTCATACTTTGTCTTCTTTTTATCCGTTTCTGTCTGGGGTCACAACAGGTCAAGAAGGCAAGTATTTATCTGTCAGTTATTCTCTTACGTGTTTTCATTGCCCTTCCAGCCACACTCTGTACCTTAATCCATCACCTCATATCTCTCTAGTTTGTTGTGTGTGTGTGTGTGTGTGTATGTGTGTGTGGTTTCTTAGCTCGACATATCTTATTATATTCATGTGCAATATGGTCATACATGTGTTAAAAGTACAATATTTGGATTCACGCCGTCTTCTCATAGTGCAAATTCTTCTGTATTTACATCACTTTCATCACCTAAAGCTTTTGTGTAATATCTGTGATAAACTCTGAGCTTATAGCAGGTGTTGTTTGTTTTATAAAGCCATGGAAACCATACAGCTGGAGAGGTTTGATGAGTTTGGTTACACCTACATCGCTCCAAGGTGAGTGACCCCCGATGCTACTGTACAACCCACGCTCACTGTATAGGAACAACCATGGGGTTGAGATTGAAAATGATCAATACTGTTTCTTCAGGGATTACTGCAAAGAATTGAAGTTGTCAGACAACAACACCCAGTTTCTCCTCGACTTCAACCAGTACATTGATAGGAACACTCCAGATGCATGTGAGTCATGCATCTCTTCCACTGTTTTTCAATTGACTCATACAGTAGTTGTGATGTCAGTTTGCTGCATGGTTTGCGCTCCTATCAGTATTATAATTCTACTGACTCACTTAATGTCACCTAATCAATATACAGAATGCACTGCAGCAGTATGTGGGCAGAAACAAAAGCAGGGGTTTGTGTATATGTGTATATGTGTATATGTACATGCACGGTATGGTTTGTTGTTAGTCATTGTGGAATTTTTCACTCTACTTTCACAGTGGTCAGCATCCGAAGGTCAGAGCATGACTTTAGATATTAGATTAGCATGGTCTAAGCAGGGTGACATCAGCCTCATCGACTGAATTTCCTAGAAGGCCGATGCTGTCATGCTACTCAGTGACTCATGATGTTTGATTTGTCATCATCTAATGGATCTCACCCGTGGTATGGCTTACCAACACCATCCAGCTAATGGATCTATGTAGCTTTGATCCATTTAAACCAAGGTCAAGGTACATACCTGGGCTTTGACAGCCCTGGTCTTGCTGCAATATATTTTTACTGGGTCTTGAGTTTACAAAAAGTTATGGTCATGATTACAAACCTCCAGGGAAGTTCTAAAACTCCGGATACTTTGAAACCTACTTTTTGAAATGTACTCTTCTTGTCAGTATGATTCGAGCTCAGCGTCTTGGCATCGCATCTCCTATAGGTACAACAGCCAATACCTCACAATGCACTTCCTGCTATCTGACTGTCTAATGTTCACTCAGAGAGGACCTACAAAAACATGTCTCCCTGCTGGATGGTTTCCTGACAAATGCCATGAGATCATTTTTTCCCCTTCATTTATCCAGGCAATAGATTTGGCTCAACATACCTGCTGTTTTTCATGCCCTGACTTTTACCTTTATACAATTAATCACTTTGATCCAGTATTCTGTACTGTAACCCAGGGAACAGATCCAGTGAACTGGTGCTGGATTAATGCCTTGCACAGCGGCACTTCAGCAATAACTCATAAGCCAGCCAGATATATTATTTATTTTGTTTTTCTTGCTCTAATTTCACCGCAAGCTACTGGGATTAAAACTGCCAACGTTCAAGTTATAATGCTATGATAGTAACGTAGAGCAGGCTGTCATTGTGTTTTCCCTGTTAATGTAATGTTTTGAATGTGTAGAATGAATTTTGCTTTTTAGGTAATGTGTCCCTTGTGAGTCGTCTGATCCTAGACGCTGGTCTAACAGCTGAACTGGTAAAAGTTTGGAGTGAACAGACAGCGTGAGTGCTTTTTAGTATTAGTACCATGTAATATTTACCTTAAATGTTATACAAAAAGGAGTTTGTTTTTTTTATTCATATGAAAATCTGTTACATCTGTATGCTGTTGCTGTGGAGTACCAAAGCTCATGTTTATTTCATGCACAATTTAGTAACTTATTGAAGTCTTTTCCTTTTTAGTCTGGATGATTTGATTGTGTGTAACCACTGAAACATGATGAAAGCAATGTACAAAATGTGTATCACACCCAGCCATACTGAACTTTGCCAACATATGCTGTATTTTGGAAAATAGAATAATTACAACACTGTGTTTCCTTTCATGGTGTGCCCACTTGTCTAAAATAATCGAACACATCATTACATGCACTGCACAGTATCTGTTTAACATTAGGGCATAAAGAGACAAGTAACTCTAGAAATAAAACAATTTGTAGCTCTGTAGCTTGATCATACAGACAGGCAATATTGTGCTTGAAAATATGTATTTTTTCCTTTATTGTTATGTTATATTTTCTTCATGGTTTGATTTGATTTGATTTGTTTTTCACGTTCTCAGGGATGGCGTTGTGGCCAGGTTTGTTGCCACAGATGGAGGAATCACAAGAGTCTATCCAAGAAGGTACTGTCTCTCTATTTCTTCTCAGTTTCACTTTTAGCGACAGCTCTGGCGTTGTTAAACAGCACAGCAAACTTTGCCCAGCTATCTGGTGGTGTAAATGTGTGAGATGAAAATGGATACAGATTGTAATACTCTTAGGCTGAGTGATTTTGGCTGCTGTACTCACCTGCTCCGCTGGGTTATTCTCCAGAACATGGAAGATTAGACTCTTTGAGCTGAACTCCCAGAGCTTGCCAGGCCAGCACAAGACATGGGTCAAATCCACAGATGCAGCAGCCAAATACAGTTCATTCTCTTCAGTTTCCTTGCTGTTACGGTACTTTTATCTGGGATACATTAGGGGATTCCATTTGGTCAGAATGCAACATTAGAGCCTATGATAAATGTATATTCCCCCTGACTATTAAACATAAAATACAATCGATTATTGCTTTTATTGGATCACAACCCTGTCATATATTAAATTTTGGGTGAGAATATTTGGCGATGGATTAATATTTGAAAAAATCAGACATATTAAACACATTTTCCCATTTGTTTATGCCTTTAATGTGCCATTTATTATATTATGTGACTGTATTCATGTTTTCAGTGCTGGGGAAGAGTGGACTGAGAATCCCGAGACATATGAATCCAGCTTCTACAAGAGGACCCTGGACAATGAAATTTATATTTTCACTGCTCCATCTTTCAACTGTAAGTTTGTGGAGAGGTTGAGCATGTGAATGTATACGCACATTTTTGTGCATGAGCATCTTCCGTGTGGTCTGGCGCTGGGCCTATCCAGCTCTCTGCGTTTGGACGTCATCCCAATCCTACTGGCAAAGATCACACTCTGAGGACTCTGATATCACTCTCTTTATCCTTCTCCTTTTCCTGCTGTGTCTTTCAGCACTGACCCCCCCCCCCCCCCCCCTCCCCGTATACTTCCTGTTATCTCCACTGATCTGTCTAACAGACATCAGGAAAGGCGACGTCCAGTGTAATGTGCCTGTGCTTACACTTGACTGGATTAACACATGTACTGGCTTCACACTCCCCTCTACTCAGATAAATTACAACCTGCTAAAAATGATTGGAATTTCCCCATAATGACTCATGATTGTTCCTATTTAAACTGTGATTTACACTCAAAAATGTTCTCTCCCTTCTACAGTTATCCATGATTTCAGTGAAACTGCTATGATTACTCTTTCGTCTCCCTTGTGTATTTTTTTTCAATTGCAGCAGAGAGTAGGGAGCCCATTACTGAATCAGGTATCCTAGTGAGTAAAGCAGTGGATCTCACTATTGACGAAGTCACACTTAAACCAGCAGGTCAGTCTTTCTAACACTGCAACAATAGATTTTTTTTTTTTTTTTTTTTTTTTTTTTTTTTTAGTGTGGCAAAGCTGGCAAAAAATCCAATTCATGTCATTAAAGCTGAACATTTGTCTGTGTTGTGGTTCATTCTGTAGTTGTGGGAGTGAAACTCAATGTCAGTTTCTGGATGAACACTTTCATGAATGCTACACTAAAACTGAATGTAAGTTCTTTATGTAATTACCACTATGTTGTACACATTACATTTTTCATGCTTTAATTAATTATTTACAGTAAAGAACCTTTCATTTTGTCTGTTTTTTTTCCTTTAGTGCAAGGATGAAATCTGTGGTTGTCTACGGAATGATAAGGTACAGTCCAATATTATAAGTACATATCAATTCCACCCATGTTTAGCAGGGATTTAACTTAACTGTGGGGACTTTGTCTCACACCCCAGCTGTGTTATCAGCATTAGGACTATATTAAACCTTTCATGCATGAATTATGAGAACCTTAGTTAATATTTTTTATTGAGTGATTTTATTCCTCTTTAGCCATGAAAAAAACAATCCAATTTAAAATTTTTTATGAACCTATCTTACATGGAGTTACAAAAATGCCCACTCAGATGGACATCGTGCATTTAATTTTTTAAGCAAAGAAACATTTATTTAAAACCCATCATTAGAAAGTGATATACTGTGTGAAAACTATGAAATAAAAACATTTAATGCCACTAATCAGATGTTTTCTCACATTTAACATACTCTACTACTAGTTATTACTCACTTGTGACTATATTAACCCTTTCATGCATGAATTATGAGAAGCTTAGTCTTTTTTTTTTTTCTTGAGTGATTTTATTCCTCTTTAGGAATGAAAAAAACAATGCAAATGAATTTTTTTATGAGCCTATTTTTCATGGAGTTACAAAAATGTCCACTCAGCTGGACACCATGCAGCAAAGAAACATGTATTTAAAACCCATCATCAGAAAGTGATATACTGTGTGAAAACTATGAAATAAAAACATTTTAATGCCACTAATCAGATGCTTTCTCACATTTTGATGTACTCTAATACTAGTTATTACTCACTTAATGGAGATAATTTGCAAAAAAAAAAACAAAAAAACTTTTTGTTCAAGAAAACTGTTAATTACAGTTTAATAACAATTAGCAATTGATTTACACTAAAACATGTTACTGCAGATCAGGTTTATCAAGAACAGCAAAGTTACAGTAATGGTATGGACTGCAGTGTTTGGAATGGTGCTTAAGTGTCCACTGTGTTGGCTGATATGCAACTAAAACAACAAAACCCATGAATATACAAGAGAACAGCTGCAGAATCGCTGTCCGCTGTAGTGACTGCTATGCAATGAAAGGGGTAAATGCTGCCACTGATTTTTGGAGCTTCACACTTTTTCTATAATTGCCTGAAATGTGTATCTTTTCAAACTGCAGCAAGTAGACTGTGTGATCCTGGATGATGGAGGGTTTCTTCTCATGTCGAATCAAGATGAATATATTACACTGGTAAGTTTTGATAAACTCTTGTCTTTACCTTGTCATAACTGTGTATGTCTTCACTTATGTAGGACCCTTACCTCTGGCTATTTTTTTCAAATGGTCAGTTTACGATCACATAATGGAACATCTGCAGCCATATGGTCAGAAAAGTTTCATATTTCCTAACCTTGCTATGTAGTAAGTATCTAAGTATCTTACCTGTGTTGGGGGATTTCATCAATCACATAAGGAGGTCAGATCAAGGGCTCATGACTCAGCTAAGATATGAGAAGTGGATGCTAGCTGTGTGAAAGCACCCGTAGGACAGCAGCACATCCACGTCTGCAGTAAAGTAAAGCACAAGCCACTGGAGGAGGATCAAAGGGAAGGTACTGGTGGGTTTTAGTCAGTCATGGGAGCTGTAGTGAAGTGAATCCCCCCGTGTATGTGAGAAGTCAGCTCAGATGGGCTAACTCCACTCTTACAGGCCTCTGTATGTCAGTAGTAGGATATACAGAGTAGTTGGAAACATTTTATGTCAGTCAAGACAGGACATCTGCTGTTTTTGATCTGTTATATGTCACGATCTCTGAGATAGTTTATGGACTTTCAGCATTGAATGAGGACATCCTATTCATTTTTTACATTTTGTGATCGATGGAGTGTCCTTTGGGACTCTCTTTGTGCTGAAAAAAGAAAAGTCTGTCAGCTGTACAAGAGAGTTTATAGTTAGAAACCCTTTATCAAAACCTTGAAAGCTGTGCCACTCTTCTTTGCATAACACATTATTAAACATTTTTCATGTGCTATATATGTTCATCCAGTTAAAATTACACAGCCAAGGGAACAAAACACCCCACTGCTCATCCAGCACATCTTCACCTATCACATAATTATTGTAACTGTACTTTTCCCACATGTTCCCCCTTTGACTAAACAAGTGGTTTCCAACCTTTTTTGGCTCGTGACCCCATTTTAACATCATCTGGTGACCCCAGACATTCAAAACAGAGACTTTTTTAATGCTAAAATTAATTTGGTTTTGATCGTGAAATAGTTTGTTATACTATGTTGCAAATAAATGTTAATTTTAGATGACATTTAAGTTTTTTAATTTTGATTTTCCTTGGTCAGGATATGTATAGCCAGTCAAGCTTGTATTTAGAAGGCTGCAAATTAATACTGAAAAAACAATAACTCAAATTATGAACTAGAAAAGCACTTGGAGAGCACAGACCTCCGCCAAGGTAGATCAGTGCCCCCCCACCCACCCCCCACCACCACCATGTTTGTTTGTCTGTCTGTCTGTCTTTCTGTGTGTCCGTGTGCAAGATAACTCAAAAAGTTATGGACAGATTTGGATGAAAATTTCAGGAAATGTTGGTATCAACATTTCCTGAAATTTTCATCCAAATCCATCCATAACTTCTTGAGTTATCTTGCACATGGACAGACAAACCAACGCCAGAAAAAACATAACCTCGTTGGTGGAGGTAATTATGAAAGAGCTGCAGCATCTTAAACTGACCACAATGAACATTTGAAAGATAAACAGTACCACAGTGCTTCAGTTTCATCTTCAGAGTTTGTCATGTCTTTTATGTATTGGGATTGTCTCTCTCAACTCACCATATATTTTTTATTAGTAAATTGTTTTTTTTTTTTTTTTTTTTAATCAATTACTTGAAATTTCAGGCGACCCCATTTGAATTCCAGGTGACCCCATGTGGGGTCCCAACCCCAAGGTTGAAAAACACTGGACTAGACCCTAGGATCGTGAAGGAAACTTTATCTGTTCCTGGAAGAACAGATTACATGAACTCTATGATTCTTGGTTTGGAAAAGAAGATTTTTTTTTCTGCCATGCATCCACTGACTACTGTTTCTATTTGTGTTTGTGTGTGTGAACTCGTCTAGATAGGTCAGTTCTTTGGTGAAGTGGATCCTGTGCTGATGATCAACCTGGTCAACACTTCCCTGTACTCCTTCAATAAGACATATGACTACCAGTCTGTCTGTGACCCAGAGAAAGACAGCAAGGCTGCAGCAGGACCACGCTCTGTCTATGTGGTAGGTTACTCACTCACAAGCTGTCTCTAAGATAATTGTAGTTTACACACATATGCATCTACAGCAACTCCCTCTATATTTTGCTGCTAGACATAGAAACTGATGAGATACTCTGAATGAAATACTGTAATTAAACTGTATGTCTCCAAACTGTTGTGCATTCTAATTGTTTTTAACATCATTATCATTCATAAAATTCAGATTCTTCCACTCAAATGTTTTTTTTCTTTTCCTGTCCTTCTCCAGCCTACCATTGCAGACTTGCTGAGCATTGGCTGGTGGGCCTCCAGCGCAGCCTGGTGAGAGCGTGTTAATGTTTGTTATATGCTTTGTTTGTTTTCTGTATTTTTGGTGCTTCTGTTTGTACTTTAAGGTAGGTGTTTTGTATGTGAGAAGGCTTGCATAGTATCAGGGGATGAAGATGACTGGGTCGGTGTAGGACAAGGGCAGTTACACAACATTACTGTATCACTATTTGTCCAACAGGAATATCACCAGCTTTCATAATAGATGACATTTACATCACCAGTGATTCTAACCTGGGATGGATGTGCAGCTGTTATTAAACACCGATTAGTTGTTCAAGATGGTGCGCTGAGTCATGCATGTGACTCAACTTGTTTTTTTTTCATTGTTTGTCAAGGTCAATACTGCAGCAGCTCCTCTTCAGTCTCACATTTCCCAACATTCTAGAAGCAGGTAAGCAACTAAAACAGAATGTGAAATCTGACCTTCATTTTTACTTAAATAGCTAAAACCATATTTATCTGCCTGTCGCTTTTAATTTGTATAATTTCCCCCCAGCATATTGTCACACGTTTTCTATATTTATCCTTTTTGCTTTTTCCCAGTGGAGTCAGGAGATGAAGACATACCAGATGCCATGTTCAAAGAGAGTTGTATCACAGAGCAGACTCAGTACTTCTTTGACAATGATGAAAGATCCTACTCAGGTGTCCTGGACTGTGGAAACTGTTCCAGGTACATGTTGTTTAAATGTGTGGTATGTTTGTTGTGTTGCGTTTATGTGCTCCTATATCAGTGTGAATGTCCATTTACACTTTAAATGGGTTGTGTCATTAAAGATTTTCCACCGCTTATCTTCTTCCATGGACATCCTTCTGTTTAATAGTCTGTGGGGATCGACCCAGAATAGTGTTAGTTTCCTGGCCTCTTTCTGTTTTCCAGCCTGATTTCAGGCAGCTGTTTTCTGATGAGTTTTGATCAGACACAGATTACCTTGATCTGTCAGTGACCGGAATTGCGAAGGGAAGCAGAATAGCTCTTTTATCTGTTTTTCTTCCTTCAGTGTCTGGCTACACTTCAAACTCACTAATATACACATTCACACACCACTGCACATTTACTTTGCTCTAACCTCCTTTTTGTATCAATTTGAGCTGTCTGAGGGGGTTAAAATATGGCTGTAATTACTGAATGTTATGAGTCCCATGTGTCTGCTGCTTTACTCCCCAATGTTAATAAATGTAGACACAGAAACTTTCATGACCACCATAAAGAGCAAATCCCAAAATGAGGAAAAACTCTGAATTGTTGATGTAATATAGACAGTAATGCAGTATATCGGATAGAATAGCCTGTTTGCATCATGTAAACTGAAGCTACATACAGGTGTATATAGTGAATACCCTCTGAAGACGCATGTGTTTATGTGTTTTGCATGTGATTGTGTTTTCCAGGATGTATCGAGCTGAGAAGCTGCCAAATACCAATCTAGTGTTCCTGATTACTGATGCCAAGGCAACATGCTTGTCATGTGACCCCAGGCCACTACGACAAGCAGAACAACCCTGTATCCTTTCACTTTACTCGTAAAAATCAAACACTTCCCTTTGGCTCTCCAACCCTCCATCCATCACCCATATGACAGCAGAGCTTTAACCTTTAAATACAAGGACACACACCTAAGGAACTTGCAGTAGGTCCCTCCAAAATGTTCACAGGTGAACAGTAAACTAGATCCGCAGCATATGAAAGCTTGTCTTACATTACGCCCGGATTAGATTTCTTTGTTTAAATTCATCTGGGCTGCGTGCTGCCATCAGGTTGAATTAAGGTTGAGAGCGGGTGTGTTTGTGCGCACATACTGTATGTGTGTGCGTGTGCTGAGTATATCTGTTTGACAGATGTGTCTTTGAATGTAGTTTCCTGCTGGTCAAACAGTAAAAGTGTCATCATCGGAGGTTACCATGTGTTTGCAACAAGGGGGTCCCACTGCTAATAAGGGCATCCCATACACACGTGCGATATAACCATACCGTCCTGTAACTCCTCTTGACATGACTTAATGGTGACGATTACTCTAAATCTTTTCACTTGAATGTAGTTTTAAGGTTACAGGGGACAGTGGAGAGATAGTCTGCGCTCGCTCGCTCTATAATGCTAATGTGAAGTAGTGTGTATGATTATTTCTAGGAAAGTCCTGAATAGATCTTTCATTTGAATATCTCTTAAATGTTAACATAAGATTGGCTCATATCTGAAATCATCATAAATCAGATTTTTTTCTGTGGCCAAGGGTGATGAGTTTTGATGATGAATTTCATAAGGCGTCTTGGCAGGAAAGTTACACGTTAGCACATCATTTAATTAATTCTTTTAAAAGTTGTAGAAGTGCTTTGGTAGGAATAAATTGTATTTTCCTGAGCGTCTGTTCAGCTGAAGGTCCAGATCCATGTGAGCTGGCGCAGAACCCCAGATACCGCAAAGGGCCGGACGTGTGTTTTGACAACAATGAAAATGTAAGCCACAACCACACATGTGCCTTTGGAAACAGGTCTATTAGTGATGCTTCACAGTTGGCTTCTGTCAATTTCAGCCTGGTTTTCATCAGTATTACACTCTCTGTAGAGATTTAAAGCACTGTTGGCTGCTTGCTCTTCCATTCGAATCCATACTTGACTTATTCTTTTTATTTACTGTAGCGTTTTTGCGTCATCAATTTTGCATGCAATATCACTTCTTTGTTTATGTTTCTCTCCTTTTTCATTTTTCATCTGTCGTTCTCCTTTGATGATTGTGCGTTCCAATGGCTGCTGTTCAAGGATGAACCCTTGTGTCCAATCAGCAAAGGTTTTGCATTAAGCTCACCATCACTCTTCTTGTTTCTGGTGCTGACTTCAGGGTTAGTGTCCACATTCAGCTTCACTACTGACTCTCCTGTCCCAGTCACCCTGATTTATAATGTTCCTAAGTCATTTTAACCCATAAAGACCCAGTGCTACTTTTGCGGCAGTTCCCTAATGAATTTTCCTCTCTACTTAACCTTTCTTAACCCTATAACGCCAAACGTGTCATATTTGATACATGAGTTCTGAAGCCCTCTACGTGATCAGTGTGATATTTTTTTTCTTGAAAAACCGTATGTATACAATTAGATACATGCAATGAACAGGAGGAATTCATTCACCAGAGGCCTTTCCAGTGACACTACATGATTGTCATTAATGAGGAAGGAGGCCGAACTTTGCCAATTTTGTTCAAAAATAATATTATTTGAGCACTGAGACCTGATGTATCAAATATGATACAAAATTGAAACTCATACATAGAAATTGATATTTGAATACATTTTTTTTTGGTTGTTCATAAGGACCAATAAAGGCTCCAGTTTTAAAGAAGTGGGTTTTTCTGTCAGTGATTTAATGGTTTAGGCTTTGCAGGGTTTAGTGATTTATCACCATTTGTTATAATATTATCCTCTGTATTTTTCATTTCTTCAATAAAAATCAGGTATTTTCCCATATTTAATTTATTGATCATGTAGATGTTCATAGAAGCTCAGATTAAAGTTCATTGCCAAAATATCAGAAACAGAGAAAAACAAAGAAAATGAGAATTTTATTGACTTTGTATTGCAAATATATCATTAACTGAACATAAAACAAGTGTCTCCATCCACTGTCACTGATCCAACTCCATGGGTTTTACTGGTGAATCAATGTTGCAGAAGATGACAGTGTTTCCATGGTAACTACAGAGCCTCTGAATGTCCAAATGGGTCATATCTGATGACGATGATGAGATGACAAACTGTATTTTACACCAATTATTTACATGGATTGTTAGAATAAATGGATCCGAAGTTATTAAACACTGTATATTGGTAGATGATTTTGGTTGCCAGTGGTTCATTCATTCATTACCTCCGCCAAGAGGTATTGTGATCACTTTGCTTTGTGAGTTTGCTTGGTTGCGTTTGTTTGTTTGTTTGTTAGCAACTTTACGGGAAAACTATTACAACAATTTTTACCAAATTTTACCCACAGATAGGCCTAGGCCCTGGGACAAACCCATTAAATTTTGGACCAAGTAGGCCAAAGTTCAAGGTCACAGCAAGGTCACAAAATCTCAAATTTTCCTATCTCTCATCATTGAGCAATTTTCAAAAATTCATAAAAAATTAAAAATGACTCCGATTATCCTCCAATTTGATACGCCCATAGCTTATAACAATATCTTGTATCTGGCACAAAATTGTCTACATCCACTGTGGAATGTGGACTCTGTGGACATTTACATGTAACATTGAAAATCCCATTCATGACACATTTTTCATTATAACTCAACAAATATTGATTGGAATTTAATATAATTAGACATACACATGACTGGTACCAAGCTTCAACTTTTTCTGCTGTATGGAACAACCTTGAAACAGTTTAATTCAAAAAGAAATAGTCGATCCACACATGCACACCATTCAGGGTGCTTGGCGGAGGTTTGCGTTCTCTGAACACTTGTTCTTTTATGTATTTGTTTATTTCGAGCATTTACAGAATACATGCAAGTTCAAAAATTCCAAAATCATTCATTTACACTTGAAAAGGTGGTTGTTTGGGTCTTTATGGGTTAATGTATATGTATGCGGCATTGTGTAAAGTACTATCACTGAGTATGAACTGGATTATTAGTCATAGTGATCCATCAGGGTGGCACTAGCACACCATTTTAGTTTGAATTGGAAATGATCCTGAACATTATCTATGTAACAGATTGTAACAAAAGCTAGGAATGTATTTCTTTGTTGCATGCTCATCTGCCCAGTAGACCGCTACATCTTTTTGTGATCTCGTTTTTGTTTTTGTTTGGCATCATTTTTTTTCCACCAAACAGATGGAGAGCAGCTTGAATCTTGGCAGTTTAAAGTTTTAAAGCAACTTTACTGACTTTGGTATCTAGCAGCACAAAATAATGTAAAAATATGCAGGTATCAGCAATTGTTATAACCACCAGTGCCACATTTTTGGTAGTTCAGAAATATGGAAGCTCATTTGGACATCAGGCTGTTTGTAGGGTTTTGAAATTGCAATGGGAAAAAAAGTGAGTTATGTGGATTCCATGGAAAAGATCTGATAGTAGCTTACGTATTGTTTCATTTGAACTGAATTAGTAAAACAAATGAAAAAGGTGGATAAATCATATGTGAGAACATTGTATCACCACCCAACTTTGAACAGTTTATAGGATGTCTAAATATTTGGAAAAATCTATTTACCACATTTTTGTGAACACAGCCTTTCATTGTGTTGCAAAGGCGTAGATCATACACCTAAAGGGTAACTAATTCATGTGCACGCGTGCTTCTATTGTGAAGAGGGTGTGCTAGGAAGCAAAGGGAAAGGAATGAATGGCTGAGGAAGTAGATTGACAGAGTTAAAGTAGGTTGTATCCCTTTGCCTCTTTCCATCTGCCCCCTTACTTTTGGCTCAGCCCCTCATAGGAAGGCAGTTTGTGTCCAGGCCAGTCCATTTTGTCACTGGAGTAAACAGAGGAAGCTTCACATGGCTTTCCTGCCCTTTGAACGCAGAGGAGTCCCACCTTCTTCTCCTGGGCTGTTGGCATGCACGGACATCCTGAATACTCCCATCAAATACAAAACACACACACACACACTGGCACATGTACATACACACGGGCATGAAGGAAGCTAAATGAAGGTCCGGTGCAATGGGGTATTTGACGTGAAGATATAATTAAGTATGAACGACCTCAATGCCCTTCCATTAGTGTTTGTTGTAGCCGTGGTAATGATTAAAGCAGCTGCATTTCAGAATATTATTAACTTAATGTTGATTTAATTTATGATGACTATTTTTTTTTCCCACAGGAAGACGATTCTGATTGTGGAGGAGGGACTTGCCTAAGCCCACGTCTTTTGCCAATGCTTGGGCTCCAACTGCTGCTGCTATGGCTCATCACATCTTCACAGCGCTCATGACCCTTACACATATGCGCACACACAAACACACACACAAACACTTACACTCTGATCATCATCTCATTTCACAAGAGGCCAGAAGACTCTTCAGTTCTGCCGTCCAGGATGTATGCAGAATATCTGCAACAAGACATTTTTTTCTAACTCCAGTATCAGCATTTCCATTTTCCAATGCCAAAGGGTGCTCATTCATTTCCTCCTCATTATATTCAAAAATAGAGACACATTTACTGTGCTCAGCTGCACTCATTCCCATGATACATATTCCTTAATATTCTAATATGGTGCAAGAGTAAGAGCTAACCAAACCCTTTAATTCTGCCTCATTTGTTTCTCTAATTTATTTAGTGGAAGGTGAAGAGTTGTCCCACTATGCCAACTGAATATCATTCAAAGACTGTATGTTCACTGACAGCGTTGATTTGTGTAGTTGTCAATATTGTTTGTTGCTTATTATATTTACTGCGTATGAATCATTATGCTGTAATGATTGTTTATTTCAGCAACCAGTGCAACTATGGATAATATCCCTTTTGTTTGAGTGTTTTTAATGTATTGTACCTATCTACTTATCTGTTTTTGTTTTGTTTTTTTTAAACTCAAATTCAATTAGCATTTCGTGACTAACTAGGTGGTGTATTGTAGCAGCATGTGCTCAGTACAGAGCTAAAGACAACACTGATACTCTGACACCAAAGCTCCGCACAGTACCAAGGACCACAAGTAAACACAATCCTACAACAGAGAATCCACAGGCTAGATTATTTTAAGAGACTTCTCTGAGGTGGGAGGACATCAGTATTAGAGTTGAGGTGTTAGCTAGATAGGTGCCGTTGATACCTCACATAGACTAAAGCAGGGGTCTCAAACATGCGGCCCGGGGGCCAAATGCGGCCAACCAAAGGTTCAAATGCAGCCCGTGGGATGAATTTGCAAAGTGCAAAAATTCCACAGTCAAAGCTGTTGAATTTTAATTTAGAGTTCCGCTTTATTCAGTTATTTTATTTCAGGTTCAACATACAGACCAATATGATCTACAGTAAAATAATAGCATAAAAACCTACAAAAAAAATGACTCCATATTTTCTTTGCAGTGTGATGTGAAAAAAATATTACATGATGCCTATAAATAATGACAACTTGAAATTTTTTGTCTTTGTTTTCGTGCAAAAAATAAGATTAAATTATGAAGATATTTACATTTACAAACGATCCTGTACCAATAAAATGTGAATAACCTCAACAAATATGAACAACTGAAAATGTCTAAAGAAAATGAAGCCTAGTTTTAACAATTTACTAGGTGTTTAGTGTTTTTGTAGATCCGATCCATAATGCACACGAATAAATGATAAGTTGAGGCATAATATTGTTAAAATTGCACTTATTTTTCTTAAGAAATTTCAGTTTTTTCAGGTTATTCATGTTTTTTTTGCACTAAAACATAAACTAAAATTTGGAGTTGTCATTATTTATACTTTATTATGCTATTATTTTACTAGTCCGGCCCACTTGAGATCAAATCGGGCTCAATGTGGCCCCTGAAAGAAAATGAGTTTGAGACCCCTGGACTAAAGTGAAGGATCAGGTCGGAGAGCGCCCATATGAATAAAATGCTATTAGGATATTCCAATTTTAGATATGTTTGTACTTGGTCTGACAGCTTTGGTTGTCATTAATTTGATGCATCAAATTCCCAGTGCCTACATAGTAGCTCCAACAGTCTGTTATTTGAATGAAGCATTGAATGCATCAGAGATGTATTGTTAACATGTATGCTTCTATGCTAATGCTTGCTGCAGTATAGAAGAGAGGGGAGTCTTTGCAGTAATATGTTGTGAAATGGGCCCAATCTGCTGCAGTTCCTCTTAATTTATGGGGCCCAAACAACTGTAGAATCAACCAGTGATTTTGATCATTGGAGAGGAATATAATTTCCCTTCATGGTCAAAAACAAACCGAAACCAGACTTGAGCGTGTGTACCAACTCCTCTCTTTATTAGTCCTGTTTCTGTTCCCTTTCTGGATCACCAGACTCAGGAGCCAAGATGACTTGTGAATGAGATCAGCACATCAAAATGACTGTTTCTTTGTTTTCCTCTCCTCGCTGTTCTCTTCCTTATGCTTGTTTCCTCTTTGTGTTGCTCTATAAGTGCTGTGAAGCAGACGCTGAGAGCTCAGTGTCGAAACGCTGCAATGTCATGGGATGAGCTTGTTCTGTGTTTGGGCGCCGTTTACGCCCGTGGTCAGCATCAGGGTCTGCTGGAGAGAATTTCAAGACGACACAAACCAATGGTAATTTTTGCATAGCCTTACTTCATCATTAAGACCACATGTAATGCATGACACCTTATAGTTTTAGTTTCCATGTCTTTACTTATTCATCACCGAGTTCTCTCCATCTTGCCTTCGTGGTGACCTACTGGTGTTGAGTGTTCAGGTTATGCCTGTCTATCAAAGTCGCGTGTTGACTTGTGTTTTACTCCGGGGGTCCCGTGTCTATGTGCAGGCATGTGCGTGTCCCTCCGATATCTGATTGTGCTTTAATACTGTACATGAAATATTCTTTTGTGGAACTTGACTAGCCTGAATAAATTTTGTATACCTTTGTACACTAATACTATTTACTGTATAAAAGAGAAAATGAAAGAACAGAAAAATGTTTATAATATGGTGTTGATTATTGTGCAAATCTAATATATTCACAATAAAAGTGTTGTATTGTTATGACCTGGGGTGTTTCTTTTTATTCAGTCATATTCGAAGAGTTGATTCAGCTCCGGTGGAAGTAAACCAAACATGTTCTTCTTGCACTAAAAGGCCGCTGTTAAAAAAAAAAAAAAAGGAGGGGTATCTTCATCTCTATTTCACCGTCTGTATCCTTAACACCTTGTAGGAAGCTAGGAGAGTGGGGCTTTGTTACTTTGTGCCAGATAACTTCGATTTTGTCTTCTCACTTCCACACTCACAAAGAAAACATGGGGTGAGAGGGCAGATACAAGCATACAGCGGCATGTAAGATATGATGACATGATGACACAACATGGCAGAGTGTGTCTCAGGGAGTTTAGACTGGTGTTTCACCCTGGTGTTTCTAATTTCGTAATACCGCTGGGAACATTATTAGCTTTACCATGTCCTCCTGGAGCAGCAGTGGAAAGCCAGATGCTAACACCAGAAGTACAAAGATGATGAATACATGCACACTTTACTTGATGGTATATGTGTTTATCTGATGGTAATCTAAGAATCAATATGGCAACAGTTTAGAGTGGAGAAACTTAAATGTTTGTTTTTGTTGCAGATGTGTCAAACTGGGAGGTCTACGTATATGCGCTGTAGTGATAATCTAGATGGGAGGTTGTAACAGGATACTCTTGTAAATGGGGACAAGGTCATACCCTTAAACATGCCTAGCTTAAGAAGTTACAGACGCTGAAAAGAATCAGGGACAAGCTCTACATGTCTTTTCAATTTGGAATTTAGAATACTTCATAACTCGAAACATGCACAAATGCAGCGTGTAATGTGGAAATTAATCTTTTTATTTCACAATCTACATCTTAATTTTCTACTTTTAGACTTCAAGCCTTTTAACTCTGACATTTTACTGACAGTGCTGACATATGCAGCCACAGTTATTGTGCCAGTCACAGCTTAAATGAGTCAACACAGCACACACATGCATCAACTTCCCCTTCGTCTCTGTTCTGTGTTCTTATTTTTTTTCCACATTCAAGTAGAAATGGAGACTTTCTTGGACTGTGCGCTAAACAAAGTCTTGCAAACAAAAAGAGAATGTCAAGTATTTTTAACATATTAAAACCATTTGTTCAGACGGGGAAATATGAATTGTGTTTATTTTTCTCCAGATTTGCCTTTCTTACATAATGCAAGACAGCACAGCTCTAAGTGCACATACAAACTGACAGTTATGTGAATGCTTATTAAGAATATTTTGTTCACATTTGTTTTTCCATGTAAAAGACTGACTGGATAAATCAGTTATTACATTGTGTTTGTCTGACTGGAAAACTCATTTTGTACGTTCAGTCCAGATGTTAATGCAGTTGTTTAGGTTTTACTGAGATCCCAAACAGAGCAATGACTCACACAATACTGGCTTTTTATGTGAGGGAGCTGTGTAGCCCCCCTTAACACAAAGCTTTTTGTTGATTTGTTTTAAATCCCATTTTAAAAGACCACCTCTTTAACTCAGCTTTCACCTGTTTGTATAGTTAAGTATGAGCCCATGTAGTGTTAGGTTCCCTAAAAAGAACATTTCACCCAATCTGAAGCTTTCAAAGCTCGATCTGCATGACTCACTGCTGAATAAGTTCAAGTCTGAGAGTGGCTTTTTGGGTTTGTTCCACTAATTGCAGGAAGTGACACATGAGATCAATGCTGCGTCAACAACATGGCCCATGACTGGATCAGCATGCCATTAGTAAACCCTCCTAAAGTTCATTAACATTATTTTGATAGTAATATAACATCCCGTCGTGAAGACTTTGCAGCTATTTTTGGATCTGTATTGCAACTCAATGACACTCCCATCAGCATTAAGTTTAGTTCCAGTACTCTGCAGCCTCTAGGTCATGACACCCCAGGGGCAATCAACCAAAGTCTGAATAAACTTCCCTGAATCTGGTAACTATAATGTGGTTTACTTTAGCTGTAACATTTTAATTGGCACCATTTGTTTTTTACCCTTAATGAAAATGTGTATACTTCCTGTGAGAAGACACAGAGAGGTCACAGTTTTTCCATCACCACACATCGCGTCAGTGCAGGGTCAAAGGTTCTGTATTATAGAAGTGACATCCTGTAAATCTAAATCCAAAGCACAGTATGTTAAGTACATGCCGACAGACTGAATGCCTGGGTCACCCACTGTGTGTTTTTCTTGACTTGGATAAAGCATAATTTTCAGATTAATCTTTATGTTTCCTAACAATTATGGCACACCAAAAGTGTTTGCTGCCACAAAAGGAAAATTCAGATAGCATCAAATAAGTTGTTAATCACAGAAAAAGCTACAAAATTGGCTCAAGTATTGTGCTGCGACTGCTTTTGGCATGTGTTCTTTCAAACCCCCATCCAATCTGTCAACCACATAGGCCAAAGCAAACCTTTAAATATATCTGCAAAATAGTGAGAGGGAGAAAGATGGTGTTAGACAAAATGAAGGTTGGAAAGAACAGCAAACACACGCTTGGCATGGATTATCGGGAAATGCCACAGGCTTTTCCAAACCCATAAACATGACCACACACTTGTCTATTCTCACTCCTTGGTTTTTCTCCCTCCGTCTCATTTTCACTCAGTTTCTAAGCGTACTGTGCGTGCATCCGAGAGAGTGCAGTCAGTGTGATTGGCAGGCGTAACGCTGGAAAACTCTGTCCAGGTGAGTATTCTCAATGGGACACATTCCATTCCAAGCCAGATTGGGCTTGATTTGTGGATTTTCTCTGCGTTTAAAGTGGGGCCTAACATGCATTCACTGGTAACATGAGGTGTTAGATTTGTGGGGGGCAAGACCATTCAGGCTGTATGTCATTCTCTTTATTACCTCCCGATATCTCTCTATTCTTTACTAAAGAGCACTCCGGATTTTTCTTGAAAACAATTAACCCATAAATACCCAAACAGCCACTAATGACCAAAACTATCTGCTGATGTCAAATGTTTAATAACTTCTGAACCACTAAACCTATCAATATGTCAAAAACATTGGCGTAAAATGCAGTTGGTCAGATATCCAGAGGCTCCGTAGTGAATGTGGATAAACTGTCATCGTCTACAACATTGATTCACCAGTATGTAGTTTGATAAATGACAGTGGATGAAGACACTTGTTTTTACATTCAGTTGTTGATATATTTGCTTAAAAGTTAATTTTTCTTCAGTTTTCTCTTTTTTTATATATATAATAACCCTCACCTTTATTCTCAGCTTTTATGAACACCTACATTATCAGAAAATTAAATACAAGAAAATCCCTGACTTTCTCTAAAAAACACAAAATACAGAGGATAATGTAATAATATTATACATGGTGATGAATCACTTAAAGGTTAAACAGAGAGAACAATTCATTTGGGAAGTGACATAAAAGCAGCACCGGGTCTTTATAGGTTATGGTTGTATTTATATGGATTATTGTATAAATGGGTTGCTATAGATGCAAGAAAAAATATTAAAGCTACAGAATTTGAAGACACATACAGGCTAAATGTAAATAGAGATGAGCTGATTTTATTTCATGCTGTTAGAGTAGCTTTTGTGTCGAGACATGACACAAGTCGAGTTACACCCAGCTCGAATCTGACAGAATCGGATCAATCATTGCTAATTCCTGTTGTCAGTCATATATTTAGCCCCCCTACCTGTCTGAAAACACCTGTGAATGGCCAAAACTGCACGGTCAGGGGGAGGGTTTCCCAGCACCTGGAAACTTGAGCAAGAGGTAGATGCAGCGGTATTATGTCCTGTCAGACCATTTGATTTACAATACGCTGAAAGGTAATTATGGAATTTTCACCTAATGATCCTTAAAATCTATCAAACACAGCAGCGTTTATTCTATAATGTGTACTCTACAAGGTCCCTTTAATAGAAGATTAGTTTATTCATTTATCATCCAATAATACCTTACAGACATGGCCATTCTATTTTCTAAAAAGGTTTGTAACAAACTCCCATTAACCCATAAAGACCCAAACATCCACCAGAGACCAAATTATCTACTGATCTAAACTGTTCATCCATTAGTCCTATCAATCCATGTAAATAATTGGTGTAAAATACAGTTTGTCATCTTTTCATGGTCATCAGATATGACCCATTTGGACGTTCAGAGGCTCCGTAGTGAACGTGGAAACACCATCATCTTCTACAACATTGATTCACCAGTAAAACCCATGGAGTTGGATCAATGACAGTGGTTGGAGACACTTGGTTTATGTTCACTTAAAGGTGCTGGAGACTTTCATGACCAATTTTTCATCAAATCTGTAAAGCCTCAGTCATATCCTAAGTATCATGAATCTCTAAGTCTTTCTGTGATTACTCACCTGAATCTCTTGCATTATGGAGAACAATTTCTTAGTGCCATCCACCATAAAAAGTCCATGTGTTTACAAACGAGCCGGGAGGTCACTCGGGCATCTTCGGAATTTTGTCGCGACGTGCATTGTGGGAAGCGAAGGCTCGTGGAGCCACCTGACAGCGGCAGCTGGAACAGACACGATCAGAAACGGCAGGAACTCCCTTCCTTCTATGCATATTCCTCCAGCCGTTTCCGCATTTCCGCATGTTTGTTTCATCCATATAATACCATATGGTTGCACTGCCACTGCCAGTGCGCAAACCTCTGTTTCCCACAATGCACGTTGCGACAAAATTCCGAAGATGCCCGAGTGACCTCACGGGTCGGTTTGTAAACACACGGTTTGTTTATAGTGGATGGCATGCCGAAATTGTTCACCGTAATGCAAGAGATTCAGGTGAGTAATGACAGAAAGACTTACAGATTTGTGATACTTAGGCTATGACTGAGGTTAGACAGATCTGATGAAAAATTGGTCACGAATTTCTCCAGCACCTTTAATGATAGATTTTGCTGAAAGTCATGTTTTCTCCAGTTTTCTCTGTTTTTATATAATAACCCTCAACTTTAATCTGAGCTTTGATGAACATCTACATGATCAGTGAATTAAATATAAGAAAATTGATTATTTTCACTGAAAAAATGCAAAATGCAGAGGATAGTATTATAATAAAATGGTGATAAATCATTTAGGAAAGGTTAAAAAGAGAGAAAAATTAATTTGGGAAGTGACACAAAAGTCCCACTGGGTCTTTGTGGGTTAATATAATTCATATTTACTGCAAGAATAGCTTATTAGAAAAGACACTGAGTTGTTGTAATGTTGTAAACTTTGTCACTTTACGATGTACCATCAAGTCTGCACTTATGATTATGATTTCATTAAAATCCTGAATCTTGCCAAAGTGTATTTATCTGCTTGACAACTGTGTTGCTAATAGCCTTTAACTGATTTATAAGAGCATTAACAAACAGATGCTTATAAATATGTCTTATAAAAAAAAAAAAAAAGAGTAATGTCCTGGGTAGAGAGAGATCAAAAGAGAGGGAGATGGAGTGAATAACATGGTTGTGGTCCCAGGCAGTTGCGTACTGCTGTTAGGGTAAGAGGGGTGGAGTGGTAAAACTCAAACAGCTGTCTCCAAAACCCCACAGAAGATTTACTTTACTCTGCGTATTTGTCTATGTAAATGCTTCAGATTACCTGTGTGTGTCTGGTGAAACACTCAGGTGGGCCCTGAAGACCCAGGCTGCTTACAGTTGGCCTGCCCTACGTTATGTTCATCATCAACACTTTAATTACACATATAAGTTCTGACACAGACACATGTGGGATGAAATGTACCTGCTGCCCCAGAGCTGCTTTTCCCCCTTAAGTTCTTTAATTATACCGACCACCCTCCCTCCCATGTGTGTCTCCAGTTCTGCGTGAGTCATACGGGGGTAAATTAGCAGTGAGCAGCAGACAAGACATGCTGACTGTTAGCAGATGTATAAGAAATGAGGAAACACAGGTTTAGGCACTATTTTAAGACCCGCTTATTCCTTTCTCCTGTCCTCAACTAGTATTTGGTTTCCTATCTTGGCCGAATGTGACCGTGTAGTTTGTCTCTTGCGGTGACAGATATTTGAAGTGTTTTACAATTGTTTCCCTTCGCTCCATGTTGGATAGTTTTGGATGGTTTTGTGATACGCTTTTTACGGAATTTCAAAATAAATCACAAGTGAGGATTGTGCACTCTCAAAGGTGTTTCATTTCAATCCAAAATGGATAGTTTTGAAAAGTCTTTTTGTGTGTTCATTAAATGATTTACAGTGTGAGACGAATTGAAGGTAATTCTCGAATAAATGTTATGCCAATATTAACAGATCTCAAAGGGAGGTACAGGTAGACAACCACATTCAGGAACTCTGTTTGACAAATAAACATTTTTATCTGATATCAGGACAATAGAGCCAAATAGTCCTTCCTTTACAATATACCTTCTGGATGTAAACATGACCTATTTGTGTGCGTGGTCCGTTTTGTTTCAGTGTTGTGCCGTGGAGAGAGGCTGACGTTTGCTGTTAAAAGAGCGGTCACAATGGAGTATGTGTGGGATGTTGATGTGTTTGTCCAGCACACTTTATGTGAATTCATGCTAAAGGATGTGTCATTTAAACAGTTATGGTTTGCGTGGATATACAAACTCACCAAGCCGTTTTGTCCATGAATTGTTCCAAGGTTCTGCCTCAAATGTTCACATCAACACCCATAAACATAGGAGGAGTGGCAAACAAAAGACTGAGTGAGCACTGCACGCTGGGAAACAGACGGGTTCCGATGAAACGGTATAATTGTGAGTTTTAAGCTTAGAGTTCTGCATTCGTTAAAGTCTCTTACAAAAAGAGCAGGAGAGAAAAAACAGATAAGATTTCTCCTGGTATCAATAGAGGAAGTTTCAGAATGACAGTTACATAAACAGTGTTTGCTGACACACAGTATTAATATCTGTTATGACGCTGATGTTATTTTAGGGGATATGTTGGTGGTTCTGTTTGTTGATGTGCCTAATAATTAACTTCTGTGTAAAAATTCCAGTTTTGCATTTCTGGTCTTCTGGTCTTATACTTGTTTTATCTAAAAAGCCATGTTTTTAAATTGTTTGTACAGACAGATTGTGTGTGTGCGTAGTTTATTTGTGTTACCCGTAACTGTCAGCAGATCTCAATTACGAGCAGTGACTTCAGTCGCGATGCACTGACAACAGGAAGTGTGTGTTTGTTTAAAGGAGGATCTCTTGACATAGTATCTGTGTTTACAGCTTTAAGGCCCACCACTGTCATCACTAACCCCAACACACACACACACACACACACACACACACACACTAACACACACTGCTAATGTCTTCCTTTTCTGATTAGAGTGAAATACCTGAGCCACTGCTGCAGCACTCCCACACTTCCTCAATCTCTTTCTCTTTCCAGGTTTAATATCTGTGTATCACTCACAAAAATCACAGTCCAAGTGTTATTGATATTGCTTTTTCACTCCATTTTTGCTTTTTTTTTCATGACACATGCTCCCATGAAATTTTGAAAAGGAGTTTGGAATCACTGGAGGTCAAGACTGGGGGGAAGAGAATTTTCTGCAGGGAACAGCATGTCATATTTATGTATGGAATACAGTTCCGAAAAAAATTATTGGATAGTAGTAGAAGTAGTAGTTTGTTCAGTTGTTAATTACTTTAAACAACAAACAAAAACAACAAATCCATTGTTCCATATACAATGTGGCCGAAAGGCTTTAGGCTGAAGTTAAGACTTTTTTTTGCCTAACCCCATTCACAATTAACACAATGTTTCCACATGAACAACCAAACAAACAAACAAAAAAAAACGCTCAATGGAATCATTGCTAAATACACAACAGAAGAGAATACCTATTCAATTTGATTCAGGTAAATCATGTCCTTATCTCAACTACAAATACCAATATATTAGAGTAAACCATCAAAAGTCATCAAAAACAATGGTTATGCAATCAAGTACTAACTCCTGTGTGTATCATGTGACTAAAACAGACAGAAAAGAAAACATGGAATGCCTAAAAGCACTGTTTTTGTCAGTACAATTCCATAGATATTGATGTAAGAACTGAAGTGATTTTGGCTATTATCAAGAAAACATGGAAAATGGTTAGATATCAGCTCTGAAATTAAACTCTTACGAGCTGTTTTTGTTGTTATCATTATATTTGTCCAAACAAATGTACCTTTAGTTGTACAAGGCATTAAAATGAACAAGAAACTGAAGAAAACAAGGGGTGGTCTAATCATTTTTTCCCACAACTGTATACGGTTAAGTGTTATTTCACATATACATAGGTTTATGTACATTTATTTAATAGATGTATAAATCTTACACTGGAAGGAATCTGAAAAGTGAATGTACTGTAATGTGCAGATGGTGTTGTAATGTAGAACTAGTAGCTCAGAGACAAATATGATTTTTTTTGTAAATACCCGCTGTTTTTAATTTATAGAACTTCACATTTTGAGCCAATACTGTATCTTGAAAACTTTAGTCCTCAGGTTAAGTTTTCTTTATTAATGACACATATTTGGTAAAGCTTTTCTGCTGTTATTTCTACGTTAAGTGATTTTAGTTATTATCAAGAAAACATGGAGAATGGTTAGATATCAACACTTAAATTAAACTCTTATGAGCTGTTTTTGTTGTTATCATTACATTTGTCCAAACAAATGTACCTTTAGTTGTACCAGGCATTAAAATGAACAAGAAATTGAAGAAAACAAGGAGTGGTCTAATATTTTTTTTCATGCATATCAACAAACACATAGCTAGAGAAAGTTTAGCAACACAATGCACACAAAACCTCCAAACATGTGCAGGAAGTCTATTAATACACCACACACAAATATGCACTCAAACAGACCACTCTTCACTCTGCTGGTCTGCTTTGTACCTTCTTACTACAGTAAATCAGTTTTTCTCACATTCTTCTTCTTGACTTAGTATCAGCGTTTCCATTCACCGTATCATCTCCATCTCCCACTGAACTTCCTCCCTTCATTACCAGTTACTGAAGATATACATTTCTGGCAATAACCAGCCACAGATGTGAGGAGTCTCAAATGGTGACGGCGCTCATCTGAGTGAACAGTAGGCTACTGGCTCTCTCTCTCTCATTTCCATCCACTAGCAGAAGCTGTGTCTCTCAGACGCAGTGAAAACACCCACTGGATTCTTGCTAGGAGACTCAGTAATGAGATTGTGGTGATGAGGGCTTTTTGTTGAGAGCTCAAACTGGTGAAGGTTATTCAGTCATCTGCTGCTCATTATGTACGAGCATGCGTGTTTGTCGCTAAGTGCATGTGAGGAAAAGACATGAAAAGGAGCTTGAATACATGATGGTTAATATGAAAGTGTACGTGGTCATGTTGCATGTGTGTGTGTATGTAAATGTAAAAAAGGTATCTGAGACTGATGTGCTGCTCCAGTGAAAGCATCTGACTCATGCCGGTATTTTTTTTATTGCGAATGACTCTGTGGTCCGCACAGAAAGCCGCAGGAGGATTACTCATTGAACCATAGAGTAGATAGCAATGAACTTGGTCTCCTCCTACATATTTATCTATCTATTCCACTGTTTTGTTTTGCGCACATGTTGTAAGTTTGGGAAAATAGTGGGAATCCCCATCATACATTAGCTCTCCATCGGGTCCATAATAGCTAAATGTGATTTCAATTAACTGGACTGCTAATAAATTGTCATCATTACTGGAACGATGCCGTGGCTGCAATACCATTGACATTTACAGAAATGCACTTAAATGCAACGTTTCCTACAGCACACCATGGACACTGGGAATAAAAATGGCACTCAAGTGATGGATTGGGTTATCTTGTCCCCATCCACCACCCACCCCCACTAGTAACATCACCTCTTATCTGGCACAGGGGGAGCAGGAAAATAACATAAACAAACCCACGCTCTCCCCCACCCCAGTTTTACATCCCCAATGAGTTTTCCTGCGTTGACAACTGCCTGCCAATATTTGTTTCTTTTAACACACTGTGCTGCTCAGTGATCTTGGAAAAAAAGTGCAAATGAATGATTAATTGGGATGCTGCTGTGTGACAGAGAAGGATGGACACTGACTCTACTGAATACATTAAAGTATTGTAATATTCCACTGGGATGTGGTGCTTTTATCAGAAGTGGGTAAGAGTACATGTGGTAGCATTACTGAACCTTATTAAGATTTCACTTCTTCTTCTTCAGTGATGCAATTTTTTTTTCTTTTTGGTTGAAAGATCCAAAACGAGAACCTTAACTCATAAACACCCTGTGCCTTAGTGATTTTTCTCTCCATTTAACCTTTCTTAAGTGATTTATCTCCATTTATCATAATATTATCCTCTCCATTTTGCATTTTCTCAATGAAAATCAATTATTTTCTGATATTTAATTCACTGAACATGTATTTTATTCATCATGCTGACATTACATTTGAAGGTTACATAAAAAACACAGAAAACTTATGAAAAAGTGACTTTTTCAGGCAAATCAATCATTAACTGAACATAATACCAAGTGTGTCCATCCACTGTCATTGATCCAACTCCATGGGTTTTACTGGTGAATCAATGTTGTAGAAGATGATGGTGTTTCCACGTTCACTACGGAGCCTCTGAACATTCAAATGGGTCATATCTGATGACCATGAAAAGATGACAAACTGTATTTTACACCAATTATTTACATGGATTGATAGGATTAGTGGATTAACAGTTATTAAACAGTTTAGATCAGTAGATGATTTGGTCTCCGGTGGATGTTTGGGTCTTTATGGGTTAATGTGAGTTTGTTGCAGACCTTTTTAGAAAATAAAATGGCCAGGTCTGTAAAGTATCATTGGATAATAAATCAATAAACTAATCTTCTATTAAAGAGACCATGAAAAGATGACAAACTGTATTTTACACCAATTATTTACATGGATTGATAGAATAAGTGGATCAACAGTGATTTAGCTTTTTATATCAGTAAATGATTTTGGTCACTGGTGGGTATTTGGGTCTTTATGGGTTAATGCACAGTTTTAAAAATCTAAATACCCTGATTCTCAGCATTCGAGTGATAGCATTATAAGACTTTAAGGCCCTGTAGGTGTAAGGGGCATAAATGGGATAAAGGGTGAGATCAGGGACATGGGAAGAACTAAGGATCACAAAGAAATAATAGAAATAAAGAACCACAGGTTACTAAATGTAAATGTATTTTAGTTTTAACAGGCACTTGGAAACGCAAGGATCATACTGATAAGGGTATGAAAATGACCTGTTCTGCCATAATCAACCTTATCACTGAAGCTTTGGCTTTAGTGACATTAAGGCCAATTAGTAACACTGAATGGAGAATGAGTGTGTGTGTGTGTGTGTGTGTGTGTGTGTGAAGAAATGAGACACAGCCAGATAAAGTCAAAAAGGAGAGGAGACAGACAGAGAGAGAGAGAGAGAGAGAGAGAGAGAGATGGTGAGAGAGGAGGGGAGAGTGATAAAGTCATACACGTACAGAGAGGGAGGGAGAGAGGGAGGGAGGCGAGGAAGTACTTAGAGAGGAGACGCATCCTCTTTGCAGTGGTGGAAGCAACATCTTCTGATCGCAGTCCGACAGCACAGTAAGCTGCAGCTCCAGTTTGGGTCTCAAACTATTGTCCTGTGACGCGACGATGTGGATTTACAAACTCATTTTAGGATTGTTCATCATATCCTGCTCTGGTAAGTTTGTCGAAAAGTGTTTCTAAGTGCCGCGGATGGTTCTGTATCATCTACTAAGGGGCTGGAGCTGGTGTCTGGAACTACAGCGCATTGGTGGAACCAGATCTGTCATTGTGGAACTTTATGATTTGCTTTTGTTAATATCTAAACAACACCTCTGCGTACTCTTGGTCTTTTACGGGCATGTGTTTACTTGTGATATTTGCATCCTCGCAGTAGTTGGAGTGCGTCTTAGTGACACAGTGTGTGGCCATAGGGAAGCTGTGTGGAGAAATCCCATGCGTAAAAAGGACAGCGACGCGTTCGGTTAAGAGTCATTACGCACGATCCAGCGTGGGGTTTATTCATGTCAACTCCTTCTGTAGTATCGTTGCAACATCTTCCTGCAAGAACGCGTCCCAACCGCAAAGGGACGCACTCAGACTCAGGCCTGTGAGTCATATTAGCCTATAAAGAAGGGATTTGATAAGACAAGGGGATTTAACCCCCTGTCCCATAGGGATGACCCATTTAAAAAACTAAATGAGTGAATCAGTCATCCCATAACCCCAACAGAGTGCGATTTCGCGGCTCATTGCTCCTGGGCACTCAGGCAAACACAACTGTCGAGTGTGTGAACACAAGTTGAGGATCGAACAGGTTGCACCCAGCATCCTAATATATTTAAATATCCTGCAAGAGAAGGACCCACTCTTATTTTCTTTTTTACTGTTTATATGATAAGAGCTATTTTCATTCTGTAGTTTTACCCAGCCAGAAAAAAACACTCCACTTATAGATAGTTAGTTTTTTCTGTGTTGGTAATAGCTCTTGACCTGAATGCATATAGGCAGATAAAATAGGTAGGTGGAGGAAACAGCAGGAGGAGGCATTGGTTTTCTCTCTAAATGTAAATGTCAACCTTTGATTCTGCAGAGATGCAGAAAACCTATTTGCAATAATATAATCCCAACACAATGTGTGTGTTGCTTGTGTAGCTCTGGGGAAAGTGTGTGTCCCATTAGCTCCTGTTGAACTGTTAAAACAGAGTAATTCACACATTTACTGTTACTCAGGCTTCTCCACCTAACTGGACTCCTTACACACAGACTCCCACACCAGGGAAAGAGTGTTGATGGACTTAAGTGTGTGTTCACCACAAAGGAATACAATGAAACAAATATAATGTAATGAAGACGCTATTATCCCTTCATTATTATTCATTAGTGTCATACTTTAAGTAATGGTTGCCTGGGTCGTGTCTGAGAGACTGAAAATGTTGATATGTCGTGGCCAGACAAATATAGGAGTAATACTGCATTAATCTTTCCAATTTCAACTATGTCTTTTACTGTTATAATAGCTGTGGGGCCTCAAATAACAACTGTTAAAAGAGGGGTAAGTGGGTTGAATGCTTGTTTAATTGATTTTATTTCAGAGGGCAGAAGAAATGCGCTCCAGGACTACCAGAGGACAGATGGTGTCAGACTGGTGGTTGTGTCTCCTGATTCTTCCCACTTCACCAAAAGTAGGAAGCTGAGTATGGCCAAGTGTGCCAGAGCATGCAGCCGCAATAAAAGACTCCCATTCACCTGCAGGTATGTCTTTTATGACATTTTTTGCACAATGTATATTATTCTCCAGTATAGATAACTGTCAACTAGCTGCTTCAGTCCATGCTTTGAACGTTCGTTCTTCTCATTTGGCAGTTTTCCTGCTCTGCATACTTATGTAACACCTGTGTTAACTGGCCATTATGTTCTTCACACTTTCTGTCTTCCCTCTGCCTCCTGTCCTTCTCTCCAGAGCCTTCCTCTATGATCATAAAAACAGGAAATGCCAGTGGCTGTCATTCGACAGGAACTCACCAGGAGCCCAGACCCATCAGGACTTCAACTATCAACTCTATCAGAAGAAAGGTATCTTTTCTTCCTGCTCAACTAAAGTGGTGTCTTCCTTTATACTATCTCTCACCCCAAACAAAATGTTTCTGTATTATCTCACTTTAGATCAGCAACATTGTTTCAGCAGCACTTAATTTAGAAAATGTATGGTTAGAACTGCAAAGATCTTACATTGATTTTTAGATGGACACCATCCTCAAGAGGGAGACGAGGAAGGGCAAGGACCAGTGTCGTGTTTATTGTGTCTCAGCACATTATGGTTCATTTTCTGTCATTAAGCGGTTTGTATAAACTATGGAAAGCCCCTACTTAAACTCACTTCACTGGCTGGCTGCACACAGCAGTGAACATGTTAGCTGCATAGCGTATTTTACTAGATCCAAATGTTTTGCACAAGATTAGGAAAACAGATTTCACTTTTGGCATTGTCCTGTCTTTGTTAAGCTCGGCATTATAAGTGAACATCCCCTTCTGTCTGCTTTCTGCATCAACCATACTGGGGCTGTAAACACAACACTGCTCCGGTTGTTGGCTCATCACACTTACTCACACTCCTTCACTGTCACTGGTTTCAATTTCTGTCTCTCCTCATCTTGTCTCTTCTTTTCTGTCTTTCCTTCAGACTATGTCAGAGAGTGCATTGTAGGTACAGGGCAGAACTACAGGGGACGGAGGTCGGTGACAGTGAGTGGAATCCTCTGCCAGGCCTGGGCTTCTCCTATTCCCCACGAACACAAGTAAGAGTTTATTTTCACCACTATGTTAAACAAAGTAGTGTTAACGCTGCTTCTAACTGTTACTTTTGGCCTGTTAGTGATGCAATTAGCTAGTAGCTTAAGGCTACTCTGTATGTGTGTATGAGTATGATATATTAGGGGTTGATTAGGCTCCTGTGAGCAGTCATTCATCAGAACTGACCTCATTGTAACGCTTTACGGAGTCACAGATCATTTCCTGCTGTTGCCCTACTGTTTATCTAGGTGTGTGTGCACATATGTGTGTGTGCACTTCAGCAGAATTAGGATCAAATCTAATATGCACCCAAGGTTAAGCCTAAGATATATACCCTCACAAGCTGTTTAGTTTTTCAAACATGCTTTCTAATAGACTAACTCTTCAAAGACAAATAGCAAATGAAAGGGATTTAAAAATCAAGCAATCTGTAGGATTATAGCAACATAAGTGTTGATCTTTAGTAATTATCTGGTGGGTAGTTATCGCTTCACAGCTAAACATGTCTGTTTAAACACACAGTGTTTATGGATACATATAGGTTCTTTTTCCAGTTCAAGGAGTGATGGTGGTAGAAATAATACAAAATAGAAGCGGAATAGAGAAAATGTTATTGTGAGACAGATATTCATAACCATTAAAGAGCCTTTTATACTACACCTTAGATCTTTTTTTTATCTTCCTCTGGGTACCTTATTACTTGTTCACTCTCCTCCATTAAATGATGTTAAAAGGCTTTGTAGTGAGTTGTCGCTACAGCAGAGGGAATCAATGAGGGCAGTGCACATTTGTACCTCCAGTGAACCTGCTTTATCAGGCTGCTATTAATGCCTTTGTAGATCAGGTAATTAAACCCATGTGTATCATACGCTTTGTATGTTTTATCAATCAGCGTACAGCCACGGGAAACTTGGCACACACAAACGCACACGACACACTCATAAACACACAAACACACACACACACACGACATAAATTGCATTTTTATCAGTGAAAGACTTCTCTTTGTTTGAATACCCAGCAAAGACATTCTCCTTTCTGTATCTGTCATTATCCACTCCACTGAAAGGCTACTTCAGAACTTTATCTTTTCATCATCATTTGGGAAAGCACTGTTTGACTCAAAGACTTCACTATGTCCATCACCACAACTGGTGACCACGGCCATGTGTTTTCCTGATGTAGAAGAAATGAGTCATATGTCAGTGTGTTTATATTAGACTTAGTACCAGGTTCATGGAAAACTACCACTGTTTTTGCATATTACTATAATTGATTGACTATAAGAGAAACATTTTTCTCTCATATTCAAACAATATGTCATAAACAGTTTGATCCTTTACATATGTTGTCAATGTCAATTAATTTTTGCATTCAAAGCCCAAAAGCAGGATTTATTCAGACTTAAGCAGCATTTCATTCAGCAGTGAAAAAAAGTCCTTCTGGTAGTGATAAAGAGGCATCAGAAACTGTGGCCTTGGCTGTTTTTCAAAAAGAGTTTGCGCTGCATGCTAGCTACACTGTTTTGCAACTGGCCTTGTACATGTAATTGTGTCTGTGCTTCTGCTCCTGTTGACAGATTCATGTCTAAGAGGTTCAAGAAGAAAGACCTCCGAGAAAACTACTGTCGCAACCCTGACAACTCCACTGTTGGACCATGGTGCTTTACCACTGACCCACAGCCACACCTCCGACACCAGGAGTGTGGCATACCGCAGTGTTCACAGGGTAAGCTACACACAAAGACACACACACACAAAATATGTCTCTTTATATCTAAGCAGGCATTTATCTTAAAATAATGCCCATTCCACACTGCAAATTGCCTCACCAATTGAGGCCTGATAGTCTGAAATGAGGTGCAGCAAATTAGGCAATCACATACTGCTGTGGACTAAGCAATGCTGGCTCTAAATGTGCGCCCTTCTACATCGCTGTCTGTATATGTGTGGGTGCCCAGGTTTTCTTTATTTGCTGAGACCAGCTGCAGACATTTCCAGGTGTGTGGTTCAGTTTATGCTGTCTTGTCTCATTTCATCAAGTTTTATATAAAAAAAAAAAAAAAAAAAGAACCTTAAGAGGATCATGTTGGAATGCTGGGTGAGATTAGTACCTCTTTGGTCTGTAGATAAATTGTAGGATATTTGCTGTGCCTATCATGAGCAAAGAAGGAAATAGCAAAATTTCAGGTATAGGTTTTTATTTAAAAAACAAACAAACTTAATTTATGAGAAAAGAAGCACTTTCCCATCAGTTTTTTAGGCCATTGTGTTACATGACACATTATAAATGTCAGTTACTGATGTTTCCCTGAAGAAAGAAATGATAATGACCTCTGTTATCTAATCCCTGAGGATTCATGCTGTCAGAGGGGTTGTTCCCTCTGCATGTATGACACTGGATCATGTTAATGAGGAACCAGGCTGTGGGTCGATAAGACAAGATGGGAATCCCTTTTACTCTGCAGCTCACATATTGTGTCCCACTGGGTTATCACAAGTTGTACAACAGAGATAATGACTTTTTGTTTTGATGAAATGCCAGCACTCATTCTGAAAAAAATACTGGAAAGGTTTCTTAAGAAATTAGTTGGAACCATACACACAAACAAGGCACAGACACACTTGCACATGTAGCCAGTGGTATAAAATGTGCTCTGTCATGACAGCAGTGGACTCTTACACATCTGTTTCTAATCTGGTTCTCTCTGTTGTTTACACTAGACACTGTGTACTACCCACCATGAAAGTAATGGATCAAAGAGATTTTACCTTCATTAGTGTGACACATAATATGCGACTCCATACATTAAGTGTTTGTGTACACAATCTCTTAACCTCATGGAGATGTATTGAGTATTTATGAGCAGTTTTATTGCAAAATGTTACCAAACTATTTGTTTAATGTGTTTATCTAAGCTGTTTGCTCTGTGTTTGTGTGTGTTTGTGTGTGTACATGTATGCGTGTGCTATTTCTGTGTAGTTGAGTGTATCATATGTAATGGGGAAGATTACAGAGGTCCTATGGACCACACAGAAAGTGGAAAGGAATGCCAGCGGTGGGACCTGGAGGAGCCACACAAGCACCTGTACCACCCCAAAAGGTAATACACATAAATGTGCACATGTGCATCCAACCGCAGGGCACTGAATTATACATGCATATACTTAAACGAACAATTTATAAATTATGGATAAAAATATTGTGAGTACAAAATGTGAAATACACAATAATATGTTCAGTAATAATCTGTAAATGCAGTAATTGTATGTGATTGTGGTGCGCTTAGTCTGGAGATGAAATGATTTGGAGCTAGCCACTTTGCCTTTCCCTGAAGGAATACTATCAGCATTGTATTACAGTGTGTAATTGGGTGTTTTCAGCTGAACTATGCTGGGAAAACTCTTCATTCTGACTTAATTGTTTCAAATTCCTTTAGCTTTTCGAAGATAATGTAGCAGACTTGTGTCCTGCACTAAAATGGGGCCACACTTACTTTTTTCTTTTGAGAAAGGTCATACATTTTAGTCTGCATTAGTATTCCTACTTGATCTTTATTTGTATATCCATGAGTGTTCATGCTGGCTACGTCTGCTCCAGCTACTCAAATGGCAGGTGGTCTGGATTAGTGGGGACTCGTTAACACATCCTTAATCATCCCAGTGTTTGTGTAAATGGGGTCCCAGATTGCTCATAGCACTAATGTAATGAGAGGGTCCCAGAGCCTGATACTACATGCCTGGAGGCTGCAGGCCTGAAGGGATGGAGGGCTTTAGGATGACTTACTGCAGAACACCTGTAGTGGTGCAGCCTATTATCTTCCTCACTCCCTTGAGTTCTGAACAGATTCACAGATGGAGAGCTTGCACCATTCCAGTTATTAATGCTTCAGTTGCATGCAATGGTGAATTGTCTTTCACTCTTCTGCTGTTCTCATAAGGATTCAGTATGGAAGTGGAAAAAATGTTCTTTAGGCTAAGAATGATGATGTTACACTTAGAGTTTTGCTGAATTTTAGGTCAAAGTAATGTTTGTGTAAAGGTTTTAACTCTTATGAAGCCTTTTTTCTTGATTGATTGCGTTAGATATCCTGACAAAGGCCTGGATGATAACTACTGTAGGAACCCAGATGGACGCCACAGACCCTGGTGCTTTACGACAGACCCAAACACACCCTGGGAATACTGCAACATCAAAGCTTGTGGTAAGCATGCATGCATGTTTGTTTGTGTGTGGTTAAATGTATTACCATTTCTCAGGCATGTGAAGTTGAAATCTACACATATTTTCATAAGGGTGTGTTTCTGTACAGGCCCGTGAAGTGTGACTGACTGCACCAACATTTACATACCTCTTCCGGTACCTTTCATTTCACCACTCCTCTCCCTCTCATTGGCTCACACTGTCAATACTCACAAACACAGGCATGCAGACTACTCTTAGACTCTCTGTTATGTCTTCTCTAATAGCCGGAATGTTTATTTTTCCCCCTGTGCCACTGGCCTGCTGTTTATTGTTCTATGCCAGTGACTACGTGCGGCGCTTAAACCACAAAGGGCTCGGTTACTGCTCTGCATTAACCTCCTGTAACACATACAAGCACAACACGATGGTCATACACACTACAGGGAGATTTTTATTACACCTTACAAATGTGGTATTATTAGCTGCATCCATCCTAATTAAGAATACCTTCACATTTTCTACTGTATATGCTTATGTTACACAATAACGGGTAATGGGTCAGACACTGTGGTCCTTCAAAACATAAAACAGAGAGAGCGCTGGTGTTATTGTTGGGCTCAGTATGTGACCGGCCTGTTTGTCTGCTAGATTCATCAGCAGTCCTGGCACCATGTTTACTAGATGGCACTCCTCCATGTGGACTCAGTGATTCACTGTTCCCCCTGTTTTTCCCCCATCTCCTGCACTCTCTCTCTCTCTCTCTCCCCCTCTCTCTCAGTCTGATATGGGAGTTTGTTGGGACCAGACCAAGTTTACGACCCAGTTAGTCTTAATCAAAACAAGGCAGAGAGGAGAGAAAGAGAGTGCGAGACAAAGTGTTCTTTTGTCAAGGGCTGCTCTTTTGTTTACCGTCGCATCCAGCATGTATCTATTTTTAGACGTACAGTATAGACAGAAAAATGACCTGCAAATCAGTACCTTTATACATTCCATTGTTGAGGCTAATGAAGATACACAACTTTTCTGTAATGAGAAAAACACCAGATTTTTACCAAACTTGTGCATCATAAACAGGTTAAAAGCAGGTGGCAGCAAGATGAGGCTGTTTAGTCACAGTCTGTAGAACCTAATATTAATCTGTTTCAAGTTATCTGCTGTTTGTTTTAGCTATTTGCATGTTTTTCCATTTCTACATACATAACTTAATTATTTACCCATATATAAATATTGTTTATTTTATTTTTATTTGTATTTATTTTTTGGACAACTTTCAGTAATACTTAAAATTAAGGGGTATTAGCACACATCAGAAAATATTTTTGGAAACAAAGCAATATCCACAGGCAGTTTGGTATTTGTAGGTTTTTTAACTTTGCAAAAATGCCATACGTTATTTATTTGTAGTGTTTTAACTTTACAAGAACATTATGCCTGAATCAGTCTTTAAATCTGTTGTGAAACAGTGTTTTGCTTGTGTTTTTTTTTTTTTTTTTTCAGTTACTTTGTGAAACTCGACATAATTTGAGTCGCTAATCTGCACAAAATGTTAGCACTTCAAAATCCAAGCTGCTTTTTGTCTTGGTGTTTACACTAAACAAGTGATTCACAAGTGAACAGGCTGTAAACAAATGAAGTGTTAGATTCTTGTCCTCACCCCATGATATGTTTGTTATTTCTCAGAAACACCTCCTAAAAGACATGTGGAGGAAACAACCGAGTGTTACCAGGGCAGAGGAGAGGGCTACAGGGGGACGGTGGATGTGACGCCCACCGGACTCACCTGCCAACGCTGGGACTCTCAGTTTCCTCACAACCACACATTCATACCTCAAGCCTACCCCTGCAAGTGAGTCAGATGCTCAGAATGCACATCCATCCACTCATTCACCCACCCGCATATGCTCATATCTCAACATACTATTGGATGGCTTTCTCTGTGTTTTCCAGGGACCTGAGAGAGAACTACTGTCGGAATCCAGATGGTCAGGATTCCCCGTGGTGCTTCACCACAGATCCAAGAGTCCCCAAAATGTTCTGCACCAACATCCCTCAGTGTGGCACTCCCAACAAGCCTGTCAATGGTGAGAGATGAAATAATAATAATGATAATAATAATAATAATGGATTAGATTTCTATAGCGCTTTTTTTTTTGGGCAATCAAAGCGCTTTACATTATTGACCCATTATTCATTCGCTCTCCCATTCCCCCTCTGGTGGTGGTAAACTACACCTGTAGCCACAGCTGCCCTGAGGCAGACTGATGGAAGTGTGGCTGCCAATTCACACCTACGGCCCCTCCAACCACCACCAAACATTCATACGTATTCATACACCAGTGTGAGTAGCACTGGAGGCAAGGTGGGTGAAGTGTCTTGCCCAAGGACACAACGGACAGAGTGGGATTCCAACCGCCAACCCTTCGGTTATTGGACGACCCGTTCCACCTCTTGAGCCATGGCTGCCCAATAGTACTCTATACTAATAATAGTATAATAGTCTTATTTGACACTTAAAACAGCACAATAAGAGCTGATTTTGTTACATCTGAACCAGTAAATATTCAGGATTTTCATATTCTGTGGCCCATAGTGTGAACATAAGATGCAGTAACTACACATCTTGGTTTGTAACAACATTTTGGATGTCCCTGTGGAGGACTGTAGCCCTATAGGACTGTGGGAAGGACTGACCAACAGGCTTCACATAAATGGACTCTGACAGCGGCTCAGGATCGTCAGGTCTCACTGGACAGTAAAAGATGGAGTGAAAGGATTAGTGCTGGATGGGATTCTTTCTGGGATAGCAAGAGATTTGGAAGTAAAAGATGTAGATCTATGGCTGAGTACACAAATTCAGATTTCCCAGGGGATCTTAGGGGTATTTCTTAGAGATGTGGCCTTGCGTTGGGATTATAAACTGTCGGAGTTTGAGTTGTGGTCTACCCATGAGGGCTGAATATGTTCCCATACAAAAATGAGATTCAGGGTGACAGGCAGCTACCAAACCTTATTTAGAACTCATGTTTTCTAAGGCATTATTGTAGATGTCATCTTTCTGCTCTCACTTATGCATATCTAGTAACAACCATGATAGAACAGAAACTACAGTTTCATTTTTATATTGTAACTGAATCAGCTCTTTTTATAATTTGCAGTACAATAACCTACTGTAGTGGTGCGTGCCACATATGTGGTGTGTGGCAGACAAAGGCATTTGTTGTGGTGATGTTGGTTTAAGCAAGGGTAGTTATCTAGAAGTTCTTGTGGTGCAATTTTGCTGTTTAAATCCTGAAAGACATAATACTTGTTTAATTTTATTATCTTCTTTTTTTCTTCAATCCAGACTGTTATGAAGGCTTTGGAGAAAATTACCAAGGAGAGCAGTCAAAGACTAGATCGAACCTTCCCTGTGCTCCCTGGCAGGACCACAGCAACAGGTCAGTCTATTTGATCCCTGCTACTTCTTTAACCTAATAACTTTCCCAAACTCCGCTGTGATGCACAAAACACAACTGCACCATCAATAAAGCACAGACAAGCACCGCTGTCTGAAATAAAGATCAAGATGTCACACGGCTCCCTGACATGAAATCCTTAGGAGTCGAACAGTAACTCAAAGTGTTGAATTCTAAGAGGTCAGCGAGATCAAAGCAAGCCACTGAAAATTGGCTGAGGACATATACATTTCTATCAATGGGGGAAAAGAATGTTTGAGAAATCTGTTCTTACACATAATTTTCAGCATGACAGCATCAGTGAGGAAGGGAGTGTGTCTGTGTTTTTATTAAACCATGTGTGTAAACCTGAGACATAGTGGTTAGTGTGGAACTTGCCCTATTATTGACCTCTAGTTAAGCCCTATTGTTGTTAACGGATCAAGTCGGCCTTGTGTTTCTCAGAGGGGAAAGTGCTCCTGCGGGTGCACTGACTAGCCTCTCCTGAATCTCGTAATGGCTAGAGAAGTGTTTCCCTGAAGATGACCTAACTCAGCAGGAATGATTCTCAGCGCTAACTTGGCTGGGGGACATACACTTCACTTCCCACCTTTGACCCTGAACCCCCTTTTGCTGGAACACTTCAAAGCCAATCAACCGCGCTGCTTGGCTCCCGCCAAGGGGTCACAAGTCAGGGTTAGGGAGGCACAGCGAGACCTGGCTGTTAGAAATATAACACACGCAAACACACAATGGAAAAGCTGGATTGTTACAACTTGGAATCCAGAATTCCCTCCCTTTTCCTTTACATTTCTATGTGTTATTTGTTAAGGAATTCAGTGTGGGAAAGAATTCTGTTTGTGGTTTTTAAATCCTTACGAGAATACCCTCATGTGTGGGATATGTCTGCATGAGCATGTATTACATAGATTTGTGAGTGTAGGTGGGTGCATACTGTCTCAGTGAGTAATTCCTCTGCAGATCACCTCCTTATCCTGTCTTGAGGGAGAGAGCCTACACAGCTGTGTAGTTGGTCTGTCCAGATCATATCTGGCTAGATTCGTTCAGCTTTTACTAATAGTTATAAATCACCGGGAAATCCTTTTTACTTTCATCAACAGAAGAATTATCTGCTTAAATGAAAAAAAAAATCCCTTTATTTTGAAAATATCCTTCAGGCCACACTTAACAGAGATAAAAGATAATTTAAGAGATATTTGTTTGTTTATTTGTGTGTTTTTAGCGGTGAGAGGGTCTTACTGATGGGAGGACTGGAGGGAAACTACTGCAGAAACCCTGATAAAGACAAACACGGTCCCTGGTGTTACACAAACAACTCGGCTATTCCTTGGGACTACTGCAATGTAAAACCATGTGAGTGTTGTATAGATGTTCTATTTATCAAAACTCTCTTTTCACACACACACAGCTGGCAGCATGTAGATCTGTCTACACTTTCAGGTCAGTGCATGTCAGAGAAGATTAACAACCCATCAGGAAGACAGGGGAGGGTTACTATTAACTATTCCCACATGGAACAAGAGCCAGAGGCATCATGTCTGTAAATGTGAATCTTTTTACCTGTAACTTTAGAAAGGTATTCACAGTGCTGCTTTTTCATCACAAGTAGCTATTTTATAAGATTAAGTTGGTTGTTCCAAAACTATGCCAGTGGTAATCATACTTTACATCCAATTTATTATAGTTTTATTGTCCTTTTAAAAGAAAATAAAACACAGACAGAATTTTCACAGAATTTACAAAACAAAAGTAAATTGCATTAGTTTTTATACACGACAGAAATTACTTTCAGAAAAATACATTAAAAAAGCCTAAAGCTGAATACTGCCAGCTAAAACGGTGACTTTATGTGATTTGCAGTTTGGAGATCAACCAGGAAAACACACATTTATTCCTACAGGGCTTCATTTTCAAACACCTACGGATTACAGCAAAAAAAACAACAACAAAAAAGACAAATAGAGCGGCCCCCGTGGTCTTTTCTGTGTGGCCACTGTGAAATTTACACCTGTGTGTGAGGCCTTCTCTTATCTTGTACCAGTTAATACTTTCTGAACCCCTTGTTTGTCTCGTCTGCTCTGTACAGGTGATGCTTCGCAGAACACTATTCCACTGGGTGAGTGTCTCTGTCAGCTCGTCTGGCTGTGTTTGCAGGTGGTTTAGCTGCTGATCTGTATTTGATAGCCTCTGAGGCAAGAATTGGTGTTTTCAGAACCTAAAGGAGTCCTTTTTTATGTTCAGCTGTTATGGGACATGAGGCGGGATATTATATTTTCATGGCAGCGTCTCTTTCTGTGCATCGATGCATGTACGGGGGTGGACGTTTATACTGCATTGTGTTAATTTATCTTTGTCTGTGATTTAATTTCTGTACATAATAATTCAACAACAGGGACGCGAACTCTAAACAGTTTAAATTGGTCCCATGTGTTACGAGAACACATTCAATGATTACCGTAATTTATGGTCTCATCATAACTTGTTATATTTTATATACAGCGTACTAATGATTATGGTAAATCATTAAGCAGCACAAATGCCTCATGTGTCACGTCTGAGTATATATTATCTTTACAAAAAAAAAAAAAAAAATGCAGTTCATGCCTTTATTTGGTAGAGATAGTAGAGAGAGACAGGAAATGAGGGGAGAAGAGAGTAGAAAGAAATAGTCTGGCCAGCTGGGAATTGAACCGGGCATTTGCTGCTCAGGGGCTTTAGCAGCTCCACTGAGAACCAGGTCACCCAAACAATATGTCATCATGAACTACACCACTGCCTGTCTGTCCATCTGCAAGTCCAGTTAAAGCTCAAATGTCATGTATGTACGCATTTAATTATGAATGAATGGATGTTTTATTTAGGAAAAAAGCAGGACGCCACCAACAAAAGCAAATGCCTGATGCAAATTAACAACATAAAACAGCCAAAATAGAAATTTATAGTGTTATATAAAAGAAATACTTACTATAATTTTACTGATATTTAGACATTTAAAAAGGAGTGGGAAGAAGGAAACACTTATTAAATTCCACCCCTTTATTACAATACCACAGACACTGTATATACATCTGTGAATTAAATTGCATTAAGGAAGTTGTATTTCTGAATTGATGTGTGTCCCTGTGTGTGTGTGTGTTTCCAGGTGAGCTGTCCTCTGTGGTATGTTTTGTCCATAAAAGAACTAGAATTGTGGGAGGAGGTCCAGTGAGCATATCGGATGGTAGCTGGATGGTCAGCATACAAAAAGGGTATGACATCTCTATTCTGCTTTATATTCCACACATTTTCTTCCACAGCAGGCCTGTCTGCCCAGACAACCCTCAAATCCATATATAATTCATTAGGGTAGGACATTTTAGGACATTTTTGTTCTTAGTGGCCTTTCAACTCTGCTTACAAATCACACTGCCACATGTATGCAAAGACTTTTCAGCACATATTTTAGATACACAGCAGCCTCTGTGCGGTACATTCATCACCAGTAAGTATTTTTCAAACACAAATAGATTTAGTCAAGCCGAAACTAAATTCATGTTAAAGCTTACGGAGTGCAATAGTGTTCCTCTGCCATATGGAAAAGCAAAGCTGCAGTTATCTGGTGTTAAACCGGTTGTCTAAATGTAAATAAAATACAGCAATACGGTATGGGCTGCAAAAATATCTTAAGCCTGTGTTTCCTAAACTTATGGGACCCACTTGGTGGCAAAGCTGTTCCTAATCAGGGTTAAATGTGGAGCAATAATATGATATGTTCATTCGTTACTTCACCAAAACTGTACAAAATGCAGACGAGAGACCTCAATTGTAATAAAATGATGGGCATGATGTGAAAGAGTCTACAAAAGTACTGTAAAAGACAACAAAATATTAACAAAAAAATACAAAAAAGATGCCGCAAGTTTAAAATGGATTTAAAAATGACAACACAATACAATACAAAAAAGAGACTTTCAGAGAGTGTTGTGACAATGGAAGAGTCAGTAACGATGTTTGAGAATTCATTACATAAATTTAGGTCTTGAGGAGATGCCAACTTTTCCCTTTGGGTCTTGAGTAAAAGAAGTTTTGGAAGCACTCTGGTAAATAAACTGTAATAAATTATTTGTTGATGATCTTGACTTACAGTTGGTTTATATCCAAATAAACTATACGTGACTATATGAATTTAACTGAACTCAGACATGGGTTCCCCTCTTGTCCTTTGTTAAATCTCGGGTCTATTTAGGAATATTAAATAAATGGGTTTACACAGTTACAATTCTATGTACTCACAGATCATTTGACCATGTATAACTTGTTTATTATGCTCTTTCCAGATCAGTACACTGGTGTGGGGGGTCACTAATACGAGAGAAGTGGGTACTCACAGACCGGCAGTGCTTCTCCTCATGGTAACTTCAATACTTGTGCATGAAACACAGTTTGTCGCCTTTTGCTTAGTCTGCCCACCACACAGATGCTCTGTAAAAAGTAATAAATGTGGAATATTTCAGTGTCAGGTGTGAACTCTATGTTTTCCTTCTGCAGTGTTCCAGACCTCAGTGAATATAAGGTGTGGCTGGGAGTCTCTGATATTCAAGAGGGCACTGTCAACTGGTCTGCGGGGCAGGAAGTCAGCATAGCTCATGTGATATGTGGCCCTGAGGGGTCCAGTTTAGCCCTCATAAGGCTCTCTAAGTAAGTATCTGAATAATAAATCTAAATGTATCTACTGTATATGTGGTAGATAATGGTTTGCACTTTCTGTGTTTGTTAAATATATCTAGGCCAGCCCTTCCAGCAGACAATGTGCGCACAATTCAGCTGCCTGTGGCTGGGTGCTCCATTCGAGAAGGAACAATATGTAAAATGTATGGATGGGGTGAAACCAAAGGTAATGATGATGGCGTTCATCTATATTCTTGAGCTATATTCTTTCTTCACTGCCACTCTTGTATTCATATCTACTCTTCAGGTCAAGGTCCACATTTGCACTGTACTGCATTTATCTTTAATAACTCTGGATTATTCACCATATTCATTCTTTAAATGATTGAAAGAGCAGTTGCCTTAGTATATAATAACGCATTTTTCTCTTAAATAATTGGCTATTGTATAATTCAAGCCATATGTTTTTTAGCCTCAGGTCAGTACCACTTGTTGGGTGGCCAGTTATATAGAAGGGATGAAAGAAGATTGATAGTTTTAATAAAATGAGAGTCAGAAATATGTCAAGATGTTGTATAAAACCATTTACACCTCCCTCCATGCTCTTGAGAAAAAGAAATGTGCTGCATATGTTAAAGTACTGTATTATTTTACAATACAAGAAAGTCTCAGAGAGGTGGTATTTGTGTTGTATTTTCTACAGAAGGATAGCTGCAATACAGCTGAACTTTTTAACTCTTTCAGGTACTGGCCATGAAGATGTACTGAAAGCAGTCAACCTGCCCATTGTTAGTAATGAAAGGTGCAGAGATATGCACAGAGGGAGCCTCCACATCACCAACACCAAGATCTGTGCAGGAGGAAACAGGAATGAAGGAGTGTGTGAGGTAAACTGTGTTTTGCATTCTTTTTAACATGAGATGTAATCAAACATGAGGTGTGATCAGATGAATTATACTCAACTCAAATGGTATGTTCAGGGCTTGTTGTTAAACAAGCTCAGGTCTTTAGACCTTTGGATACGGTAATTGTTCCCAGTGTGAATTTACGAGGATATTAGCGCCTTAGTTCAGCACAAAACCAGCGCTTTCAAAGCTCAGTTTGATCTAAATCTCAAACAAATGTTCTGTAAATCCATAGGCTTAATATCCAGGCTGTTGTAAATAGAGCAGCTGCACCAAATTTCATCAGTGATCAAAGCCTTGGTTTTGTGGCTTTATAGCTTAAGAGGAGAGCTGTCCATGTTGATAAACACTCATGGTGCTGCCTGTCACTAGGAGCATAAAAATACATTTTGCTTTCATTCAAAAATGTAAACAGTGATGATGGCCATTTCTCAACCCCTGTCGTGTAAAATGTGATATGTATGTGTTCTTTTACAGAGGGATTATGGTGGCCCCCTTGTGTGTCAGGACGGTGACATCAGGGTAATTGTAGGAGTGAGTGTCCATGGCAGAGGTTGTGCTCGAGCCAACCAGCCTGGCATCTTCATCAATGTACCCTTTTACACACAATGGATCTACAAGGTCTTCAAATATTATCCTAACCCTGAAATCATCTAGAGACCCAAATAGAGAATATAGCACAACATGGACTACACAGCTTCTACTTCTGCAACTCCTGTGGTGCTCTCAGGACACCTGGTTTCTATGTTCACACCTACCCCAAATATAAATAAGAAACTGATCTGGGAAAGAGTGTTTAATGGATCAACAGAGGGGATGAGAAACACATCACTGATGTGACACTAAAATCCCATATGGTGATCATGGTGAATAAAAACTGATAATGTTCAGATGGTAGAGGGGGGAAATGGACTGGAGCTGGAGCTCTGGTTGTAAAATATGGAGCTAAAAACAAGCTGAATGTTTCAGAAACAAAGAATGTTTCTTTGATTTTTGGGAGCTGAACTAATGAGACCAGGCAAACAAGAAAGTGTTTATCATCTGTTGTTTATGATTTTCATTTAGTAGCAAATCCACCAGAGTAATATGTGTGCATGTGAATAATTTTGATTCCTGGCATTACTTGAATGTTTTCAACACCAAAGTGCAGTGGTTCAGCAGCTCCATCTGTAGAGAACATCAATGGGCCACTTAGAAAACTATCCACTGGTAGGGCGAATTTAAGGGCACTCTAACAAGCTCCATGCAACTCCAGGTGCTTAGATAAAGTGGTCCTTATTGTACATAGTATTTTAATGAGTGTATTTGTAACACTCTCAAGGTGATTTGGGTCTTATAGATCTATAACAAGAAACAATGAATGTTATGGTAGGCGAATAAATTATGTACAGTTTGTTATCTGCATTTCAGCTTTCAGTCATGTGCTTGTCTCTTATTCTAACATTATCACTAAGCCATTGACTGTATATATGAAAATGTTTGCATATTGTGTAGATAAAATGAATGTACGGCAGCCAAGTAGGAATTGAAATTAGCAGTAAATGTCCCATTCATGTGTATTAACATCCTGTTCTCTTACTTCATAAAGGTAATTAAGTATTAAAGGCATTGGACATGTGTGTGTGTGTGTGTGTGTGTGTGTGTGTGTGTGCGTGTGTGTACGTGTGTGTGTCTGTATGCTGGTGCATCTGTTTCCATACATTTTCCTGCAGCAGTGTCAGTATGCAAAACAAAACTGCAGAAGGATAGAGTGTGTGTGAGTGTGCATGTTTGAGCCGAAGCTGAATGAATTACCATCTCGCCACACTCAGACCTTGGCAGACCCCCAGTTCCTATCCTCTAGTATATTAGAGTCACAAAGACTGTCACTTCAAACTTAGTCATGAATGGAGATGCTTCATTGGGATGACTGAATGGTCCTTGAAACAAATTAACACACCGTTCCTACTAGAGTTAATGACTGTGATGGCTTTATATTAGAACTGCATTACGTATGTATGAGTGAGAAAATGTATCTGTGTATGTGTGTGTGTGTGTGGGGTGATAAAAGAGCACTGAAAGATGCTGCAAGCTGCTATATTTGAGAGGATGTACAGTACTGTCTGATGATCATGTTCTTATGTTTAGTATATGTCTTATCCAATATGCTATATGTTAAACCCTCAGACATTATCTGAAATGTTAAATATTTTCTGTCAATATATTAAATGTTTTTATTCATTGTTTGAATTCTCTGATTGAGTGCGCTGAATACTAATGTTTTTCATGTCAGTCACTTCTCCTTCTTGCTGCATAATTAGATAAAGGTTGTTATAGTTACCTACCAGAAGATGGCACCACAGTAGCATTGAGACTATGGACGTGTTGTGATAATCAAACTAATCTTTCTCTCTCTCTCTCTCTCTCTCTCTCTCTCTCTCTCTCTCTCTCTCTCTCTCTCTCTCTCTCTCTCTCTCTCTCTCTAACACACACAAACCTACACACACAAACCATTTAAGCCTAGTGGCTGTTCTTGATCAAATACTATGACAGACTGGCCATATTTTGCTGTCACTCTATTCACAGTTTAATAGACAGGAAGTGAAAGATAGATATGAGGGGCATACAAGTGTGTGTGTGTGTGTGTGTGTGTGTGTGTGTGTGTGTGTGTGTGTGTGTGTGTGAAGACGCTGAGAAGTAAGGTGGGTGACGGTGAAGGGGGGGCGGGGGGGGGGGGGGGGGGGGGGGGGCTGAGAGGTGGAGATTAAATGCTGAATCCATTGATGCCGTATTAAGGAACTTATGGAGCAAGCAGAAAATACACAAGGATCGACATTTTCTGTTGCTATGCACACTGTGTGCACTGTGCACTGATGCTGACACAACATGCACGTATACACAATAATACACACACACACAAACAGAGCACTCTGTGATAACAGATATTGTTGAAGCATCAAAGGGAGATGAAGTGAAAGAAGTTTGCTTTCATCTACAGGTCAGCTGGATGGACATAAAATGTAGGCATAAATACGCAGATGGACAGACAAGAGCACACATGCAAACACACACACGAACACAGAACGGCTGAGCTGACCCTGGTTCAGTGCACCAAGAGATCTACAGCATACATGAGGCTAATGATCCAGAGAACATGGTTTGTGTCAGGGCTGTTTATGCTGGCTTGAAAGCACTTGTGCATGTGTGTGTCTGAGTGTGTGTGTGTGTGTGAGAGAGAGAGAGAGAAAAGAAGTGTGTTAGACAGAGAACAGACTGAGAAATGCACTTTTACTCATGAACCCAAAGGCTCTGTTTTTCCATGTGTATTCCAATTTTGATCACAAATAAGCTTGCTCTGTTTAAAATGACAAATGGGACAATATGTGACTAATAAATTATGTAAATTAACTCTCCTCTCATTAAGACTGTGACAGAATTTCCTTAAACATACTGTTATAACCTTAATGAAAGAAAGATGAGTTACTGAGCAGTTCACACAGACAAGTGCAGTTTGTAGTCGTGAGTCGTATATCTGCTGTTACTGGGCAGATTCAGACTGCGCTGGGATGTTGGATAAATGTGACATTTGCTGATAAATTTCAAAGTAAAGCTCTAGTTGTCTGGCCATTGAAATTCTAACACAGCAGCAGGGTACTGTGACTTGTCACCGCAGTCGGCTGATGATTGCATCTGCAGATCTAGGTGCTTCTGGTGACTTCTCAATCCCCCTGTACGTGTATGATAAATGAGTGTGTGAGGGAGTGAATGAAGTGAAGAGAGTGGTTGAGAGGAGTAGGAAAAATGAAGAGACTGATTATGCCAGGGAAAAGCTTTTATAAGCCACAGGTCTCCCATTAGAGATCATCCAGTATCAGACTTGGTCAAGAATATCTTTCATTATCTAATAAGGTCTTTGTAATGTCATTTAACATCTCTTGAGCTATTTTTCCCCTTCTCAGTGGACTCATTTTGAGACTATGTTTTGAGAATGTATGTGTGCATATTTCAGTTTCAGGTGTCTGATTACAACTGTTGAGGCAGAACGGAGTGTGGGTGTGGGATAGTAATAAAGCTTTTAAAATGTCTCTGCCCATATCAGTTTTTCATCCTGTAACTCGACACATACAATTCCGCTCTCACACTTCATTTAGAATCAAGGTGATTCTTACTTTTCATCCTTTGTTCAGTTACAAGGCCAACAGTCTAACGAAGCAAAGAAAGTAGATATGCACAGTTTTCTCATACATTTCAAAAAGGAAATACTTTGTTAGACTCTGACAATAGCACCGGCAACATAAAATTGCAACTTTCTCTGGGGACTCACTAATGCATATAGAATTTTCAACAGCTTAAAATGTATTTGCAGACTTGCAGAATGCCTGTTATTAAGGTTCTCACCAACCTGACAAAACGCAATTTTATTGAGCCTGCCAGACAATTATAATTCAGAAACGGAGGGATCTATATGCAGCATACATAGTAGAACACAATGCTCATGAAATTAACTGTCCGAATCAAACCAAGAGTTCAATAAGCTCCAGCCAGACTGACTGATAGAATGACTGACTGACATGAATGACATAAAGTGTTGAAGAAAATGGATGGTTTTTTTGACATGGTGAAATGAGTTTTGTTTCTGCAGATTTGTGTGACTGAAATGAGAATGGCATGACTTGGCAAAAGATATTTGTTCTGACTTTTATTCATTCATGAGCTTAGATAACAATGACATCATAGCATGTGCGAATATAACTGGTACTAATTCTCTCACAAATTTTTCATTTTTCTCATAAATCCACTGTGAAGTTGTGATGAAGCTGACATTAACCCATAAAGACCCAAGCAGCCACTGACGACCAAAACCATCTACTGATCTAAAATGTTTTTTGATCCACTAATCCTACCAATCCATGTCAACAATTGGTGTAAAATACAGTTCATCTTTTCATGGTCATCAGATATGACCCATTTGGACATTCAGAGGCTCCATGTGGAAACACCATCATCTTCTACAACATTGATTCACCAGTAAAACCCATGGAGTTGGATCAATGACAGTGGATGGAAACACTGGGTTTATGTTCAGTTAATGAGACATTTTGCAGAAAAAGACACTTTATCTTCATTTTTCTCTGTTTCTGATATAATAACCCTCAACTTTAATCTGAGCTTTTATGAACATCTACATGATCAATAAATTAAATATAACAAAATACCTGATGTTCACTGAAAAATCACAAACTACAGAGAATTATGTCATAATAAATTGTGATAAATCACTTAACAAAACTTCGAGAAAAATATTTTGGAACTGCCACAAAAGTAACACTGGGTCTTTATAGGTTAATCAACAGATTTCACCTCAGAGCAGAGAGTAAAAAGTGACGCTGGTCTTAACATACTTCTCCACATACAAAGGCAAAGATGTCATTTGTATTTATTGTATTTTTCTGTTTCTTTACTCTACCTCCACTTAATGCATACCTACAAAGCATATCACTATTGAACTTTATGTGTGAACCATAGGCTGTACATTAAGATGGACACCGTGAGAGCACTTCAGATTTGTAGCCAAAGTGTCTCAATCTCTCCCTGGTGACTAGATGCAGAGTAGGTCATAAATCTCATCCTTCCAAAGTCCCTCTATGGGATTTTGACCAAACTAAAAACTGAAAGAACACATTCAGTAAATGTTTCCCCAAGGTGATTTCAGCCTTTTTTAGGTAGATTTCATGAAGCTGAATTGTGTTAAAACTGTCATCTAACTGATTGGTTTGTTTTTAATATGTTATTTGATGCTATAAAAACAGATGACTGACAGCTCTAATGACCAATCACAAATCTGTCACACACATGGCTGAGAGCCAATAAGGCGGAACAGTTCCTGGAAAAACTGTTTTTAAAGAGAAGTTTAAGGGAACCAGGGTGTTTTGGAGCCAGCAGGTAGTTGCCATTAGTGGTTCTTGCCTCTGTGGCATCAGCATAGCCTTTATCATAGCAAGCAACAGGTGACTGTACGCACTGTTAAAGACCGGTAGGTAAACACACACTGATGGAATTTTAAAAACCTGTGGGCCTAAATTTTACATGTTGCTCTATTTACAGGAGAACTTACTTCACCACATTTTCAATCTGTTTTATATGTCATGTATTGTGTATGAGAGTTTTTTCCGTTCATGGTCGCTGACATGGGTATGAATGTTTACCCCGCCCCCAAAGGGGAGGCAAGGAGTGTTTTTGGTTTGGTTTGTTTGTTTCTCTAGCAGCAAAACTATTGGTTGAATTCATACCAAATTGAGTTTATAGATTGCCAGTGATTCAGAATAGATGTGGTTACCTTTTGGGAACACTAGGTCAATGTTAAATTTTTTTTATGAATTAACAAAAGTTTTCCCATTTACTTATAATGGGTGAAATTTTAAATATTTGTAGCAGCAAAACTACTGGTTTAATCCATCCCAAATTGGGTTTATAGATTGCCAGTGACCCAGAATAGATGTCACTACATTTTGGAAAAAGCAGGTCAAAGTTTAAATTTATTATGAATTTTTTAAATCTTTTTTTTTTCCCCATTTACTTAAAATGGGAAAAATTTCACATGTCTGTAGCAGCAAAACTATTCATTGAATTCATACCAAATTGGGTTTATAGATTGCCAGTAACCCAGAGTGGATGTGGTCACATTTTGGGAAAAGTAGGTCAAAGTTCAAATTTTTAATGAATTTTTAAACTCTTTTTTCTTCTCCCATTTACTTGTAAGCGAAATTTCAAATGTCTACAAAAACATCAGTTTATAAAGGCAACTGATGTGCTGACATCACCACATGCATAGACATGATGACATCAGCTGGATCGATGTCAAAATAAGCTTCAATACATGCGAGGGGCGGGGTTTGTTGTGCCTGGCACCACTTGTTTGCTTTGTTGTTATAGCACTTCTCATAGAAAAGAGTGGATTTTTGAAGAAGACAGTGAGAGTTAAAAGTTTTTACTTTTTGTAGCAGTGCAGAAAAGTTGGAAAATGTATGACAGGCAAAAAAAAGAGGACTATAAAATACAATATATCTGCACGTCATAAGGTCAAAAGATGAGCAACAATTTGCTGGGGGGGTTTTTCACAGTATACTCACATCATATTATCAGGTGCACATTTTTTCAATATTTTAGCAGTTTTCCAACCAGAAAGTGAAAAAAGACTTCCTATGACATGTTACATTTAAATGCAGAAATCCTTTTTTTTAATTTTCTTTTTCAATTATGCCACAGTCATGGCATTATCCCGAAGTCCACTTTGTCTGCTTCTAAATTTATTATTATTTACTAACACCTTTTTCATGAAGGATTCATCTTTTAGCACGAATTGTCATTCAACACGCAGAGTAGCTGGAAACTAGGCATGTGGCGTGGGCGAAGGACAAGTCCATCAAATTTTGGAGTAGATGGAGTAAAAAGGGTACATCCTGTAACATTTTGTCACACACTGAAAAATAGGTGATTACAGGAATGTAGAGCCCTGCAGAGGGTAAGTCCTGTCTCAGTGGTGTTTTAGGTTTATGACTAAAGTTCTCTATCTTTGCTCAGTAAAGACAGAACAGGGACAGACACAGTTTATCCCTAACATTTCACATAAATCTGCTCACTGTCAGCAAAAAGACTTTACAAGACAATCACAGATTGCAGACCCTATCCTCCTTAGAAAATATTCACAATGCTGTGTTGTGAATACACTGGAGAAAACAATTCCCTGGGCCTTTAAACATACTCCCAGGATTTGGATTCATGTTTCTATCATCAACCAACTCCACTCCACCAAAGGTACCTCGTACTTATGGTGAAGTGGATGTGATTTCAGTCTCGATACCGTCACTACTATTATCAGACTGAGTATGAAAGCCCATCAAATAAGGAGGAAATGAAAATATGCTCTCAATTCTGGATTGCCTTCCAGATCAGCAAGAAATTGATCATGCTGATAGATAATGTCATGCAGCATGTGTGATTTTCTTCAGAACACAATCTGCCTTCATTTTTGAGAGAAAATTATAAAACAGCCAAAAGCGCTCTGTTTCTAAATGATGAAGAATTATGCAGTCCGCCTTTGGATATGGACCATCCTCAAGGAGAACAGACATATGGTAGACATACCTTGGGTACAAATTTCAAGCTGAAATGTGCTGTCAGTTTTTAGTGACAGGTGCAGACAGACAGAACGAGTGGCAATACACTGAGGTATATAATAGGTATCCAAGACAGCAACACATACTTATAGAAGTCCTGAACTTCATGATTCTCATCATACCAAGGGTTTGGGATCTAAAATGCAAGGAAATGTGATGAGAAGAAATGTCCTGGGTCATATTTTTTACCACTGCTCACAGAAGTTTGGCTGTCAAACTAAGATAATTTATTCTCACAAAACCTGGCATGTGGTTCAATCTAAGACCTTTTTTCGTGACATCTTGAGGTCTGGATCAATGGGTGCTTTCAATCAGTCACTGTGGTACCGGCTCTGTTGATATTATTCATTAGTGATTCAATCAGAGTCCCAGAAGGCACCACGACAGACAGAGAAACAGACCGACAGACAGGCATAAGCAGGGTGAATCATCAGAAACAGAAAAGGCTGGGGGACATTAAACAGCAGAGTCTGGGAGATCACCAAGTCGGAAGTGACAACTAACTACCATGTTTATGCCCAGAAGTCTTTTTCACTTCAGAGTGACGTCCTACATGGAAAACTTTAGGCATTTTTGATTTGATGATAATCTTCTCCCTGGATACTGTATAGAGAACTATAGAGAAACCTTTCCATTTGGATTTTCTTTTTATAAAGGTTTTATAAAGGCATCATTTTATACTTTTGAACGACACAAATATACAATCATTTTTAACAAAACAGTACAATGTATTTTCATTTTGTTTTTGCACACCATTCTGTGCTTGACTGCAATGTCTATGATACAGTACAATTCTTTATACAAGCATGGGAAGAGGATAATGTCAAATTAATGCAATTAATCAATGTTTTCCCTACTGAAAATGGTGAAACATAGACCTACACTGCAAAAAAAAAAAAAAAAAAAAGCCTCACTTGAAACGAGAGAAATAATCCCTAAAATGAGGTTAAAATCCTGTATTTCAAGCCAAAAAAAAAAATCTGGCAAAGGGGTAAGCATTTTTTTTCTGGGTGAGAATTCTCAAAATTTGCATGACCTTCTTGCCACTAACACTCTTAAAACTAGGGCAACTTTTAACTCAAACTAAGACCATATAGCTCATATTCAGTAGTGATATGAAGTCTGATTCTTTTTACTAACTCAATTATTTCAGTTCGTTCATCTGTTGCAAGTCAATTCATTTTATTCATATTCATTAATTAATTTTAGTAATTTTTTTTGTAGCCTGTAAATAACAATAAATGGTTAAAAAAGTTAGTTGCTGTCATTTCTTTAGATTCTAAACCTCCTGAGGCACAGGAAATGTCAGCAAATACAAGCTTTTTTTGTTTTTTAATTAAATAAGTGCCTATATTGGAAACATCATGATGCAAGAGTTTTTTCAGATGCAGTTTTTAAATTTTTTATGGAATGTCCTTTGTGGTGGACAGTTTTCTTTTTGTTTTTTTGTTTGTTTTTTGTTTTTTTTTTTTGTATAAAGTTGTGAAACTCTTGTCCACAAATGTGGATGGAAAACCCATAGCTGGGTCTTAGGAGGTTAAATTGAGAAGCTGCGCAAGTGGCTTCAGTCTTAAAATAAGGAAAATAATCTTGATCCTTTGCAAAATATTGCCATACCTTGTTACTAGTAAAATTCAGCTTGACATTAGCTGGAAAATCTTATTAAGAAAAAGTTAGATATATGTATTTTTTACAAGAATATTTTTCTTAAGTAAAAATTTCTTGGCAAGCTTTTTTTTCTATTTAGATGAAAAATAAGGCAGATGTTCTAGAACTAAGGCTTTTTTTTCCCTTTCTCAGAAATGATTTTTTACAGTGTATCTAAATCACAAAATTTAAGAAAAAGGCAACCTGTTTGCTTCTTAATATATTGATTATGAATGTGTTTCACCAGTAATTTATGGCATAACATTTTAGTGAGGGAATACTATTTGTCTTCAGCTTCTGTAAGCCAAAGTAAAAATATAAACTGACAATAGGAATAGAAAAAAAATTAAATTTGATATTTTCCATATCACCTAGCTCTAATGCCAGGATTTATGTTCTAAATATCCATACTAAATAACCGTAACATGCATTTTTTTGATGGATGTGATTAACTATTCTACCAATCTTTTTTCTGTCGATCTGTTTGACTGTCTTGCTGCCTTTTTCTCTTTCACCTTGCCATTATCTGTCTGAGTCTTTCCATCTGAGACACAGGGATGTTTTATCTGGGTAAAGTACACCACAGTGCAGTAATATCTCCCGAGACAGCCAGGGAGCTGATAGGTATCACTCTACAAACAGGCTGTTCCTCTCAGGACTCTACACAAAGATAATGTGCTGTGTTCTCTTCCTCTTATTTTCCTTTCTGTCTGTCTCTGTTTTTGACTCCGTCTCAGACCGTCTTATCCCCCTTTTTTTTCACTGTCTGTTTCCATCTATCCCTGCTTCTTCCTGCATGTATCTCTCTCTGCCTTTCTCTCTATCTATCTCCCTCCTTCAGGATGATCTCATGGGGATAGAGGTGTGTTACCTCTCCCAGTTGGAGATTCTGCAGATATTAGCCTTCTGTGCTCTGTCTAACCCAGGATGGAATTAGAAACGCCTCCCTCTGTGTGAGAGAAACGTCAGTGCTGAACTCGGACAGTGGAAGGATGGTGGTAGAGTATAGGTGCATTTGCATTTGTGTGCGTTTGAGTTGGGTGCCAGCTGTCCTGCAGAGTGCGTGTGTGTGTAGTGCGTCACCCTGCTTTCTCCAGCCCAGATTCCCAGTGGTGTTTGGCATATGGTAACCATGGGATACAGACTACAGATAAGACTATGTATGCCACCAACTACCCTTTGACGTCATCTCCTCTTGTCCTCTCCACTCTTCCCTTCCTCCCTTTATCTCAACCACATATGAGATTTTATTTTATTTTATTTTATTTGCATTTTTTTGTAACATTAAAGCTATATTTAAAGCAATATTTTTTGGCCTCTTTGGGACAAAAATGGGACAAATTCCTCAGCATACTGCAATTCAAGTGCTCTGAGAAGCTGTTAGACATTGCACCTCCTCTTGGCTTGCTTTCAAGAAAATCTAAACTATGGTGAGAGATTTTGACCAATCACAGGTCAATGAGTGGTGACAACTGTACTGACAAAGTGCTGTCAACTGCCATCAAATGTGACTCTACTGCATCACCACAGAAACAGCTCCCATAACTAGAATATTTTGGCTTCACTTTTCTAAAGTGGAATGAAACAAAATTGCATCAACTGCTTTAGACAGAAAAATTGAAGTGGAGGTGAAGGTGTGTATTTTGTTTTCTTGATTTCTGCCTACTTGGCTCCCAAGGTTTTGCATTTCAAATACAAAAAAAGCCAAGTAATTCAGGTAAATCTAATGTCATTTCTATACATGCAATATGTGTGTGCTTCTGCATTTGTGTGTATATGTTGCTACTGGACACATTTTGAACTCTACCCACTAATCGGTCCTTTTAGATAAGGTCAAAGAGTGCTGGCCCAGCATTGCCCTTTAAATTGGCTCACGGCAACACACTTAAAGTAATTTGTGTCCTGCTCATTTATTGAGCGGTGGCATAAAAACCACTTCTAGTTCCTTCTCTCTCTCTCTGTCTCTCTCTATAACTCCTACCAAGCCCTGAGCCCTTATGAATAATGTTGGTTGATGACCTTTGAACTTTAGTGAAAGGGAAGAGTGTACTACAATGGTGAGTGTTCCTTACACCATCATATAGTATTAGACCCGGTCCTGAAACAGAGATTGGCCTTAATGAGACACTTAAGTATCACTAGACCTACAGGCTGAAATAAAGACAACAACACCACTATTATAATGTACTGTGGTCATATGGCTGCATTTCCAACTTAAGCAAAGGGGACAAGCTATGGATCCAACTGCTCAAAGCCATTATGCACCTTGTCTATCCCCACAGCCTCAGCAAAAATGAGCTGAATGATTTCAGCTGTTAATATGATAATCAATTATACATGTGTCAGAACTAATGGCCTCAGCCAACACAAAAGGACATCAATGTTGAACTGAAAGACCAAAGGAATTATTAGAGGAAGCATTATTTCCCTAGGATACTAGAGAGGATTAAACACCAGGGCTTATGGGAGACTGGAATTGTTTTTCCTCTCCCTGGGGTTATCTCAGGTAACAACTATTCGAGTATTATTAAAGAGCTAAAAATGGCCCATACAGTTATAGCAACCTGAATTCAGGTGCCAAGGGGTATTTGCCTGTGTGTGTGTGTGTGGGCGGCGTGTGTGTATGTGCATATGTCTAAACGTGCATGTGTCTTTGCATGCATGTGTGAGAATGCCCTTGGAGACTGGTGTTTGTGTGTGTGTGGTGATGTGTGTGCTGACTGAGGCAGTTGGAAGCTGGGATATGTGTCTAAGAAGAAAGCGGGGTGAGAAGACCTCCTTAAATGTGCACAGCTCTGCAGAAAACAACTTTGGCATTTGTGCTGGAGCACTGCAAATAAGCACCCGATAAGTAGGTCTATTTTGTCACTGCAAACACCGCACATATTCCACTGTGTTGAGCAGTATTTTTCAATGATATTTTTGTTTGTTGTGCATTCAGAATGTGACTCCGCTCCAAATGTGGTTTGTGTCTGTCACAGTACATGTTATCAATAACATCTTTTGTCTCTGCCTTTGCAGTTTCCCCTCCATTTTTTGCTAATCTCTCATTACTGCATCATCATCTTTATGTAGAAGCCAGAGCTCACACAGCCACAAAAAATAGCTACAGTTTCAGCAGTATTCCACCACAGGGCATGTACATTCAGAATGCCTCCTTCCATGTGGATTGACCTCTTTCTTTACTTCTGTCTACACTCTCTATCATCAGCCTTCATTTCAATGCAGCCATTCAGTGTTTTATCATGACATTCACTCTCCTCCCATTAAATGTAAACAAGGTTTAATGTCTTTTTATGTATGTTCATGTGCAATTGTGTTGTGTAGCAATAGAGTGCTCTTGACATAGGGAAAATCAGGTCAATCACCAGTGCTGTTCATTTAGAGGGCTCTGATGGCAGGCGTTCATAAACATGGGCATGTTTTATTGTTAGACTTGGCTGATGGTAAACTAGCAAAACAGCAAAGTCTGTATGGATGTTGAAGGCAGTATGATTTCATATTCATGTCTGTGTGCATGTGTAATAAAATTGAGGACGTATGTGTGTGTGTGTGTGTGTGTGTGTGTGTGTGTGTGTGTGTGTGTGTATACCTCTTACTTCTTTTGAGTTGTGTGTTTACACTTCGATACCTCCATGCATGTAGATGTATCAAATACAGTTGGGGAAAAAATTATTAGACCATCAAAAGTCATCAAAAACAATGGTTATGCAATCAAGTACTAACTCCTGTGTGTATCATGTGACTAAAACAGACACAAAAAAAAACATGGAGTGTCTAAAAGCACTGTTTTTGTCAGTACAACGCCATAGCTATTGATGTAAAAACGGGAGTGATTTTGGTTATTATCAAGAAAACCATGGAAAATGGATAGATATCAGCTCTTAAATTCAACTCTTATAAGCTATTTTTGTTGTTATCATTATATTTGTCCAAACAAATGTACCTTTAATTGTACCAGGCATTAAAATGAACAAGAAATTGAAGAAAACAAGGATGGTCTAACAACTTTTTCCGTGACTGTAGAGTCCTATCAAATACTTACTGATCTGACAAGTGCAGTTGACCTTGAGGAGAATTAGTGGCAGCAGTTAGGGGAAGAAACTGCAGGAGGCATCCAGTGATGCCATACCTTATTGTGAACTTTCATCCTTTTTACTTTTTTTCTGGTCCTTTTCTGACAGGCGTAGGCATATGCTTAACTGTAAGTAACTAAAGTTGATGTGAGTATTACCAGACAGGTTCAGAGCTACCTGTGTCCCTCCCTGCTGTGTTCTCTGGCAGGAGCCACTGAGTTCACCTGAAGTTCGCTGCACTTTGTGAAATCTTGTCTGCTGGCGTTTGCGGTGTGATTGGCTTGCCAGGCTGAAAAACACAGACCCTTGAGTGCTTGACTGCATTCCAAATTAGCCTCTTCTGTGTTACTTTCTACATCCATTTCCTTTCTGCTCTACCTCCTCTCTTAGTAATGTTAGGTTTGGTTCCATTTTATCTCAGTGTTTGTTGTTTGGAGGGTCTCTCTGCCCCCACTGAGACTGTCAGTTTAGTTCATACCACTGATGGATTGGAGAAATGCCCAGTTATTTATCTCACTTAGAGAATGGGTGGGAAGAGATAAGCAAACATTGCTTAAACCTGATAAGTTTCATGCAGATAGGATCTGTGTTATTGCTATTGCCAAAAAGGAGATAAATGGCTGCATCTCTATTTATTTTGGATCATTTATTCTGTATCATTCATCATTCATGTGATGTTGTGTTAATAGTTGAACAAGATATTTATTAATGCATTACAGTGAACAGATATCTGCTTAGATTTGAGTTTCCATTCTAATTTTCATTAAGATTGTAACACTACATGACACCTATGCAGTGCCTGCCCATACACCAATGGAGCTTCCAAGCAATTTTGCTGTTACATACAAATTTCCACTGCCAGAATGAAATTCATAAAACTTAATCTGAGCTGGCTGACCTCTGATAAAATCAAAACTGTTTCTAGTCTTGCAAATGCAAAAATTGAAGTTCAGTTATGTGAATATTTATATCAACCAGTAGACTCTTCTTCACTGAACAAGATGTTGCTATAAATCAAGTAACTGATGCCAGATGTTTGATTTAAGCAGAAATATAGCAATATAATCCAGTTTGGTGTGCACAGTGTCTGCAGAGCAGTGATAAGAGTAGTGGATACTTCCCTCTCCTTCCTACAGTTACACTATTAAACTAGTTTTACTGCCCCCTATGGTTGTGACTGTTTGGTCATTTAAATAATTCAGTATTTTTTGCAACAAACTTTTCTCATTAAATCCTCAAATCTGATGAACTTGCTACAAGATTCCCAAAAATGTTCTGTCCATGACAAAAAATGACAGATTCTCTTTAGATTTGACAGGGTGTCAAACTCTAATCCTTTAAAGTTTCAAAGTGAATGGCAGGAATATATAAATAGCACTGAAAATCTAGTCAGGCATCTAAAAATCTCTCTCAAGTATATATGAATACAGATATCATACAGTACTGGGAGAGTCCAAACTAACACATTAACAGACATACTGCACTAACATGACAACTATGCAAATCTCAAGAGTATAGTCTAACCATGTTGTCTGTTACGGAAACTTATTAAAAGATGCTCTGAGCGTCTGTTTCACATGTTGTACAACGTTTATCTTCCATTATAATGTCAAGTGTGTACACATAATGATTTGATCTCCAAATCCATTTTTGGAAAGGATGTTTTAAGAACTAATCATCACAAGAATCTTATCACAGCTTCTCAAAGAACTGTATATATCAAAGAAATTGTTTGGCTCCTTCAAAATAAAAAGTGAATGTGACAGATTCGGTCTCTGTGTACGATCTGTAATGTGAGTGAAACATTTTGGGATTTCTGAAGGAAGTTGTTAGTTCTACTTGGTGGATGAGTCCCCTTGTCACATTAATCTCTTTATCTGTCTGTCTGAGTTCTCTGTGTTGGTTTTCTTATGTTTCTATGTATCTGTCTTTGTTGTCTATTGATCAAGACTGGGCAGCTCTCTCTGTTTATGTTTATCTTAGCTTTGCTGGAGGACTCACATTGTCCCACTCTGTCAGTCAGGCTATTTCTTAAGAAGTTCAGTTTATATAATGAGATATATACCACATATATGCAATATGTGAGTATGTAAGCTTGTAGAAATAGGAAATACACTGTATCTTAGGTTTTAATGTTAAAGGAGTTATCTGTGATTTTCAGATTTATAAGTTAACTTATAACAACCATCAACAGCAGGGGGCAGTAGTGTACCAGAAGGCATCTACCATTACCACCTCCACCATTTCATTTATTGTTACAGTAAACACATGTGTTATGACACAGCCGGTCAAAATAACATTGCTGTCTTATAATCTTCACCTGCTGCGTCAGCCTGTAGTTTACATAATAGCTCATTTAGCTCAGGTTTCAGCAAGAAAACAGACACAGCTGAACCATAAATCACCGCCATTTGGATTTTTTTCCATATATGCAATCCCCATAGCTGCACTAAGAATATGTTTTGAATTGTCCATATAAGTGGCTTTTTTGTAAGACTGTAATCAAGTTCATGATATCCAGGATCTATTTCTGTTACTTGGCTCGACAAATACCCAACAACTGCAACCAGTGGCACGCCAAAGGTGGTTATGAAGTAGCTCTGTCAATTTAAGGCTCCTGGCTGTGATTATGAGTTCAACAGGTTGATAGCTGCATCTTTCTCACAACAAGAGTTGTACGAAGAACACTGAAAATGTGACGTAGGCTAAAAGCGACACAGCTGCTGCAGGTAAAACCAGGACGGAAAGTGGCCAACTTTCTGCCATCTTTGACAAATGTGTTCATATTCTCATCGATGTTACATCATTAAGACAGGAGTGGTTTGACTACTATCATAATTGTGCTGTTTGTTAAAGTAATGTGGTACTTAGACATACTATTATCATGGAGTGTAAAACAGTTTTGTAGCCACTGTTGCTACTGTAGAGGAGCAGAAGAGTCTGTTTTTTGTTCATTTTGTTTCATATGTGTCGAAGAGTGTCTTCACACCGGATCGATTGGAGCCGTTGTTCCAGAACAAGTCTTCGGCTCGGTTCGATTGGACATATGCGAAAGCAATAATCACGCTCCGTTCTGGAACAAAAGAACTGAGCTGAGACCGCTTGGAAGAGGTGATCTCAACTCGGTCGCTATCACTCCAGTTTGTTTACAGTGTGAACATGACCACAGTGATAGAAATAGACAACTACAGTTTTCTGGACCGCTGTGAGCGGGGCTGGTTCTAGATAGTCATATATGAGGTGAAAATCAGGAATGTGAAGGGGGCACATGCCACTGGGGATATTATACAGGGGTGCGTTGTGTATCATACGTACCTCATAATGAGTATGCACAGATCATACGACCGTACAAAGTGAAAAGTGAAACTTAAGACACTACTAATTACTCTAAGTATCCCATTGTTGTGCAGATCATTCTCCTTTTCCCTACCTTCGGAAACTTTAATTTGAGCGAGCAGGACATTTGTTTAAGGGGGCATTGCCTACAACCGGGCCCGACTCTGAGTATGATACACCGCGATGTCACAAACATTACCAAGAAGCAGAGCAGCTCTGTTAAAAAGTGCCGCTGCCAGACATAAACAGACAAGTGGCGATTTCTCATAGACTGCAAGGGAAGCCCGGCTTCCCCTAAAATTCTGAAAATTAAATGGTTAAATATGTACGGTTGTGTTGACATTTTATTCACTACAAATGTGTTAGAACACAGTCATCTCAAAGATGAGTTTGTTCAGAATCAGCTTTATCACAAATCAATGGACTCGATGTTGTTCACTTCTCATCCATTTCCGTTGCGCTGTTTTCTCATACATCTCTGCTCAGTGCATTTATCCGTAGACTCCGGGCGTCTCTGGGCTTCAATGGGACTGAGTGGAACAGTTTTTTTCATTGCCTCAAAACTGGACGGTAATTGGATAAATGCTACGATGTTGTCCCTCCCCCGAACGCCGGGTGTCTCTGGGGGTGAATGGAGCTGTGGGCGGAGCTCAGCCGGGCTGGACGCCAGAATCCCACGTGATGATTGGAGGATCAGTCGAAAGGCTGAATCCTGTTTGATTGACAGCTATTTTGAGATCTACTCCTTCACTGACACAGTTCAGTTTAATACCGTCGCACATTCTGCTGTGAAATCAAGAGTGAAACCACTACGAAATTACTCGTTCATTTCTTGCACTGTAAATAAAACACACTCATTGGACTTCCTTGTTTCAATTTAACATAATTTCAGCATTTTCTTGTCTCAGTTATATAATTTAATCATTTCTTGTTCGAGTTTAATATCGTTTAGTAGATAGTTAAATCAATCAAACTGTCGGCTAGGTCGGAGTGAAAGGAGCATCTCTTGTTTAAAAAGGCTGAAGTCTTACACCCACAACACAATGGGCCAAGGCTGTCTGAGCAGCCTAGCACTGCTGGACATTCAGAGGACACTGGTCCAGTCCCTGGAAAAGACGCCTACTTGGTACAATAAGGTAACTGACCATTTTCTTAAAAAGGAACGGAGGGCCGAATGTACGTTTAAATAACACGACAATTTTTTTTTTTTTTTTTAATGTAAGCCGACAATGAGCTTCCCCTGTCTGAGCCGCCACTGAAACAGACAGTGGGCTTCCACCTGTTTACATGGGTGTGGTGATGGGGGCATGGAGCAGTGTGAACGCCAACCGAAACAAGCTGATGCATAACCAGGGCGTAAAATTAACACCCGCCAAGTGCCACTGGTGGGTAAAAAAATAGTTTGGCATTAAAACAAAAACACTCACCCGCTAGTGGCCAATGGAATATTTTGGATTGCATGTGAGTTTTTGTTTTCATACATTCGACTATTTCTGCTGGATCGTTCTAAGCAGGTTGCTGACACAGACTCAGACATGTCTGACTCAGGCTGATGATGTGGTGATTACTTGAGCCAGAGTCCATCCGATCCGGTGCCATAGGTGATAGTACCACCTATGGTTGAGTGTGGATCCAAGTTAATATTATTAGAATGACCAGCTTCCATGACCCACCTCGGAGGGCCTTTGCTGACCAGACGGTCCAGGTAGCTGGTTCCTGTGTGCGGGTTGGAATTTGAGCCCGGGAGGACCTCCTGTGGAGGGGTTTTCCCCACCCTTCCTTTGCAGACCTCCCCCGGCCAGAACCAGTGCAAGCGAGATCCAGATGTCCTGTTTCCCCCAGGGGCTCTGAGACAGAGCCGGCCACGTGTCGGCGGTACCTGGATCTGGTTATCGTGGTCCTGCTCTGAAAAATCTATTTCATCCACTTTTGACTCAATAAAACAAAATCGATCAAATCAGTTTTTTTACCCAGTCCTACAGTATTCTTATTGCATTCTAAACAATATCTCTGGTCTGTGGATGTATTATGAATTAAAACAGATTAATACATATAAATGTCTTCACATGTTACACATTGAACCTTTAACCCTTAAAAACAGTTAAAGTCATGCAGCGTCACCTCACAGTGACTCTTAAAATCCAAATTTGCCCACACAACTAAAGACATTGCACGCACACACATATTTACATACACAAACAAACTAATGCTGTCATTGGTGTTTGCCCTCAGGGTAAAGCAACTGGGGTGGATGTGGGGGCTGGCGGTAGCAGTTGCCTAGTAACATTGTGATTGATCCAGGACTTGTGTGCTGATGGTGTGCAGTACAACACAAGCTAGGGGTCACATGATGTGTGGGCTCAATAGTCTTTACTGTATCAGTAATTTTTGCCAATTACCTCTAGTCTGTGCTTCAGTAAATCTGTGAAGGAGTGTCTCTATTGAATCAAAGGGATATGATTAAAACTGAATTTGAAAATTAAATTGAGTTTTCTTTGTTTTTTGCTCACACAAATAAAGACAATGGAAAGTTTTGCAGGACAAGAAATCATCTTCTATAGACTCTAAAAGCATGTTAATTGTTATAAAATCTCTGGTAGTACTGTCTTATGTCAAAAGATAAAAAAGCTTTCACTGAAGTCCTCCCTTAGTTGATATAAAAAACATTTTCTCAAAGTAGTTGATAAATTGCCCCAAAATTGTAACACATCTTTTCTGATAAATAAACCAGCATAATGGAAAACCCACGAATACCAAATAATGAGCTTCTGTCTTGAAAGGTAATACAAGAGGGCAGTATCAGTAGCAATCTCAGATCTATAACAGTCAATCATCCAGGTAACAAACGGGAAATCACTTCAATCACTGATTGTATTTTGTAGGGCCTGTTTACAAGAAAAGGTCAGCATTCAACAGAAAAAACAGAATGCAACATGCATGCTAACATCATGGCATGTTCTGTCAAAGCCTCAACTAATGTAATCTCACATATGGTCTGCTTGTGTTTTTTCTTTGTTTTTGCCTCCCTTGTGTCAGGTTGTGATGTAATGGTAAAGCTGAGAAATGTTATTAAAAGCAGAATAAGAAATCCAGATAGGAGACAAAAACAGTTATCCTATTTTTATTACTGCAGAGTATGGAGCTACTGTTTTGCATCTTTTACACCAAATGTGAATATTAGCTGTAGGTGTATGATGCAGTCATGCATATTGATGGATGATAATAATAATCTTGCTAATTCCGCTTTGTGAAATACCCCCTTGAGGATGCTTTTTGTTTTTAATACGTAAGTGTTGTTTCTCTGAATAGGCACAGTACTTTGTTTGTGTGCAGTCTTTTAGCTTTGATGGTTTCATCCTGTTATTGAGACTTCAGACAATTTCAATTTGAAAAACACTCCTGCCTTTGTCAGACCAAAGTATTTTTGTTTTGATTTTACAAATGCATCACTCTACAATAGACCCGGCTTGACTGCAAAGTCTCTGTAGACCTAAAATTTGCTTGCACATGCTCAGCTAGTTATTGTTAGATTTTTACCCCTGTGAGGGCTGACCCAAAAGCAGTTCTAACTTCAGTCTTAGTTACTTTTCTTCAAAAACTCCAACACAATGGACAACCAGCCCTAAATGTCATGGTGGGAGGCTGTGGTGGATGCCTTGCTCTCTTTGATGGACTGTTTGGTGCCTTTATCTTACACTCTATTCAGTGATTCCAAAAGCTGAGCTGGATTCGGCACAGCTGTGGCATCCTCTGCCCTTCACACAGAAGCCCAGTACAACCCAGTGGACGTGTCATCACATGACACCAATGAAAAGTGTACAACATCACAAGCTCCTGTTTTTGGCCATGCCTCCCTTCATGGTTTCCAGGCCACGTCTGGTTCAAGGAGGTTAGCGTCACTGCCTCACTCCTGATCTGCATCTGTGGCCCCTTCAATACACCAGGAATAATGTCCCCCATGACACTTTCAGCTTAGCTTTGAATGTGTTACATGATAAATAATGCTTCCTTTAAGACACAGTAGGGGTGTAACTGTGCACTCGTTTGTACTGAACCGTTTCAGTTTGGGGCCTTTGATACAATACAGAGGTGTACCAAATGAATACATGTAGCCTATGTGAAGAACGCAAACACACAGGAAGCAGGGTGGCCGCAAGCAGAACCCATGCGCAGGGTTCCCCTATCTACATTCAGCAGCGGCGCCACTGCTGAATTCTCAGCGCCACAGCAAAAAAAAAAACAAAACAAACACTTTATTCTGAGGCTGGGGTGCCGATAAGAGAGGGTAAACATGACAACAGAGAGTATAACAGAGTCACAGAAGCTGGGTCAAATGTTCGAGGCCTGTTAAGTTTCATTTTTGGTTTTCAATAGTTACGGAGCACACCCCTCTCACAACCCCACCCCCCCTTCACTGGTCTCCTTCACTGTACCGAAAACGTATTGAAAATGTATCAAACCAAAATTTTTCTGTACTGTTACACCCCTCAGAAACAGGCTTATGTTTCCTCTCATGTGGCCCTTAAAATTATCTTCCAAATTGGGTTCAGAGTGGTTCAGGCAATTCAGCTGTTTGTAACATTACTTGAAGGATCAAATGTCAGTGGAGCTCCAGAAGACAACACAATAAGCTAGCTGCTCTAAGGATTTGATGAGTTTGATTTGGTGACATTTTTCTGAGGGTTTGACCTGTGAGTTGTCCAACGTGACGGTGATACTGCACAGTAAAGTCCTGTTTTGAAATACACAGAAGAAGTCACTGTGCAGTAGTTGTGCAGTGTTTTCTGTTTAAATGAAGCTGAAACTGTGGTCTACTCTTGGTTTGCATCCAATATGAGAAGCTGTAAACCCACACAGACCATGACCATGCTACTAACACTTCCAGGAAAAGTCTCACTTCACTCTTATAGATGTTATTTTACTTTAAATCCAGATGAAAGCATCCTCTAAGTGCTAGAGGATGTATCATGATCATTTTGTAAACCTTTGCAAACATGCACAATTGTCAGCTTCTGCTTTTGGTAGTAATGTAACAATGTAATGATGTAAATTACAGACGTTTTTAAGGACCAGTAAGAATACCGAAACGGCAAGAAGTTGTGAAGATAACACATAAAAGCATGAGTGTTCTGTGATCAAAAAGAAGTGGTGTTTTATAGCCACAAAATGTCTCCAGACTTCAAAAATGTTGGACAGTAATGACTCAAAGCAATGATTTTTAAAGGAGATTGAGCTGCTGAAAGGACACCATACTCAGACTGACTACACCTGAGCATTGTCTGTACCTCGGAACCTGGTTTAAAGGCAGAATCTATATGTCCTTCACTCTGTCTGATTTGTGTGTGTGTGTGTGTGTGTGTGTGTGTGTGTGTGCGCATAACAAATGTGTCCAGTTAAAAGTCTATTGAGCAGGTGCTGCTGTAAACATTGTATAGTTCACCCTTCAATGAGGCAGCGTGAATGAGTTTGTGCACGTGTAAGTGAGTGTGCATGTCATTGGCAGAGGTCATGTCAGAAAGCTGATGTTTATCTCCTTATATGTATGGCTGATTGTGTCTACTAGTCAATGTGTCTGCTACAATTTAAAATGAATTAAGAAAGACGAGGAGAGGAGAATGACTAAACAACGCAAATCAGTCAACAATTCAGGAAAAAGTGCTTATGAAAAGCGATGATTTCCTAACAATATACAAAGTTATGAACTCAGACATAATTCATGTCAATAATAACTAACACACTTTCACCCAGTACCAGACTGTGCACATGAGGGTACAGGGTGAGCTATTTTACTTACAACACAGACTCCAACTGTTACTGACAAACACAAGTGTAGGTTTTCCCGCATGTGTTTGTCTCAGCAGCACAGACCAAAAAGCAGCAGAAGGAGGAATTTTCTGCAGTAGTACTGGAGGTCTTAGATGATGAATGTAACCAAGCCTGAAATAGTAGCATAAAATACTTTAAAATCACAATGTCCTACCTGTTTGCAAAGGCATATCTGGCAAATCTACCACTGTGAGTGAGGTAAATACAGAAGGGGGAAGGCACATTCACACAGAAAATGAAAGAAGATGGCATTGTGCATGGCATAAAAGGACATGCATAGAGAAGTTACATTGGTAGGCTTGTTTTAGTCCACCAGATAAGGGTAGCCCAATAAGGGTCCAATGGACTACTGGTATCAGTTGGCATCTGTCATCTGTAAACAATGTTTCAAGAATCTTCTTCTCCGAAACAGTCTGTGAAAATGACTTGATATTTGTTATGGGCAATCTTTGGGGTAAGGTCTACCAAGTTAGTCCAAAGAATTGGAAAATATGGATTTTTAAAATTTTTTATGAATTTTTTAAATTTTCAAAATCCCCATTGGTTTGTAATGGGACACATTTCAAAGTGCTTTAACTTGAAAACAGTTGAAGATATTGATATAATTACTATTGGCAATAAATAGGAAGTCACATATGGGCTTTCATTTGGTGCCATGACCTTTGACCTTGACTGACCTTGAAAGGTCAAATCCAAGGTCATTTATGTCCACATTTTTAGAAACTTCTTCTCCAAAACTGTCAGCCAGAATCGACAAAAAATCACAGCAGAGATTCCTTGGGGCAAGGTCTACCAAGTTTATTCAAAGAACTGAGAAATGTTGATTTTTGATTTTTTTTATGAATTTTTCAAATTTTAAAAATCCCCATTGGTTTATAATGGGGAAAATATCAACTTCAAAACATCTGAAGATATTGATAAAATTACTATTGGCAATACATAGGAAGTCACATATGGGCTTTCATTTGGTGGCATGACCTTTGACCTTGACTGACCTTGAAAATGTCAATTCATGTCTTTAAATATAGACTACAGGACCCTTGGTCCTATTTTTATTATTGTGAAGGCAGACATGTAGACTAAAGATAAGATAATTATTTATTTGTCCCAGAACAGGGATAGGGAGCACTATAGGGATAGTGATATTAAAAGTAAGGCTTAAAATGGTAATAGAAACTATGAAAACTATATACACAAATATATAAAGTAGCACTCAGTAAAAAACGTACTAATTAATAAGTACTGAACATATATTTAAAAGGGCAAAGTATGAAGTATTACAAATCTCACACCTTGCTGAAGCCCATACACTCTATAATAATGGCACATTGTAAGAAAATACTGCACAAAGAAAAGCTGGTATTGCTGTGTGTGTGTGTGTGTGTGTGTGTGTGTGTGTGTGTGTGTGTGTGTGTGTGTGTGTGTGTGTGTGTGTGTGTGTGCGTGTGTGCGTGCGCATGTGTGTTTTGGAAGGAAGGACCTGTGATATCACTCCTTCACACACTGAGGCAGAAGCAGTCTGTTACTGAATGCCAAATTCTGTTACATCATTTTAAGAAAGTAAGACATCCTTAAACCTTAAACAAGAAGTCAAGCAGAGCAAATAACAAGAGGCTGTATTTCGTAATATTTATGCCCATGTACTCTTCCCATTAATGATCTCTGGATCAGAAACAATGCAGGGGAAAATGTGAGCAGGTTTGCAATAGAGACACAACCTTTTAAGAGACAGATTTACAAGTCAAGAAAGGGTATTTTTTGGTAAAACTTTTGAAGTATCAGCCTGTGAAAATATGTAACTAGAAAAACTATAGACCTCAAAGTGGCAGAGATGACGTCATAGTAACTGTGTTCCTCCATGATATGTTCAGGGTCACTGAGGATGTTTCTGCAATTTCAGTATAGCTCACAATGATTTGAACTTTTTATACTTTCACCTCCCTCTAAAGAATCAAGGTGAAGTATCCCAGCATAATAGATGAGTATCATGTGTGTCAACAGATGCATTCCATGGAACATCTTTGTTGATGGACTCCATGCCTGCTCTCTTCACAAAGTGTGATTTTCTTGACTTGTGAAATGATCTTTTTAGTTGACAAACATCATAGTTGTAAGTGGTGACACAATTTACCAAACATGACCAAAAAAACTACTCTCTCTTGTCATTGTTGTCTTGTCGTTTATATTATATGTCAGATGTTTGTTCCCATAGGGTACACCAGAAGGGGTGGGACCTCAGCTGTCTATTGATCTGCTCTGATAACAGCAGATCCCCCGTCTACCTATTCTCTGTTCTCACCAGTGCTTCCTCTGAAAGCAACTGTCACAGCCACCTTACACGCAAATGGATTAAGACATGCTTTTTTTTTTTTTTTTTTTGCAAGCACTAATGGTGCAATTAGCAGTAAATTGGCAACCACAAACCCCGACAAATACATTGCACAATTCACTGAAATACTCCCCTCCTCAAAATGTGTGCTCTGATTAGAGAAACACCTGGGTTGCATTTGCAAAAAATAACTCTGCATGGGCAACAATAATTTTTAATGCCAAAAAATGAATGGCACAGGTGCAAAGTGTCAGTAAAAATGGCCCTACATGTTTATGTCTGCATTTTTAGGACAGGTTGTATTTATCAAGAGTGGTAAATGTATGTTAGCCAGTGTGTAACCCTGTTATGTTTGACATAAACACAGTAGCCTAAGGCAGGAGAAATGTTTTAGAGCTAACAGTTTAGACAGTACATCATAACAGTGAAGCTGCTCTGAGATTGAAGAGTTGACCCAAACACACACACAATGCGCAACCCAATTACAAAACCAGTATTGTGTTTGGCGGTGGCTGAGTGTCTCTGTTGTAAGAGTTCTCATGTCCTTGTTAGCAGTAATGAAGAGTTATAAGTGTGTGAGTGGCAGTAATGACTGGTGCACAAACATGGATGTGCTATTAGGCCACCAAATGACCAAGTATAGCATGAATACAAATATGGCCATCAGTTCCTGGTTGCAGCAGTGTTATGATTGTAATCATATTACTAGTATATTAAAGGAACAGCAAGCTGCCCTGTCTTCATCAAGCAAACAGTGACGCAAAGGATCCTACGAACTAAGGTGTTAGGAGGAAAACTTATTGTTATTCACAAGAGGAGAGGTCATTTTAGGCGGCTACACCACGACTAAGAAATAGTAAGAGTGGGCGGAGGGTCACAGAGAGTGAATGTTTTGAATGGGAAAGAAAAGCTAAATAGTAGCTGAGGCGTAGAGTCTGGTGAGTCACACAAATATAAGAGAAAGGCAAGCATGGGGGTTTGACAAGAGGAGTAAAATGGAAGAGCAGAAGGTGCGAGAGGGGGGTGATTTTGAGAAATAGAGCTTGGAGCTTTTACAAATACAGGCACAGCATGGCTTTTCTCTTTTATGGAGAAATAACAGTAAAATAATAACAGTGCAGCAGAAATTTACACAAAGAGAATGAGGATGTGCATCATTATCACAGGGGCCAGCACACTGCAAATAATCTGATACATTCAAGACACATATGAAGTAAGTGGCTATTAATGGGATACAATCTGATACACTATAATTCAACACAGTTTGACTTAACACAAAGGCATAAGATACTGTGCAATTAAATATAGTTTGGTGACAGTTTCTTTGTTTTTTCTTAAGCAGAAAAAATTAACCCCAAAATGTACAGACTAACATTTCAGTCCACATTTCTGTTTTTCTCTAGTGTCACAACCATTCAGTAGACTTCAGCTCAGTAAGAATCCCCTTTATGCTGCTTCTTTTTGACTTCTAAAAAACTCTTGGCCTTTTCACGAGTCCTTTGTAGGGTGAGAAAAAAAGATCAAGGATAAAAAAACTCACTTGGAGCTCACCTTAAACCACTGAAGGCAGTGGGAGACCTTGATGAATCAGTTTAGAGAGGAAGAATCCCTTTTATTTTTTTTAAATATACACACATATATATATATATATATATATATATATATATATATATATATATATATATGTTTATTGGTCACATTTATAAATAATAATTAGTTTGGCCTCATATATTATTCCATATAATATATTTATAATGGATATATATATCTTATATAAATACATTGGCTCGCACAGATACAAAGACACTAGGCAATTATATTCATGTCTGTTCAAAGAGCAATGATCTCATCTCCAAATTGAAGCCAACGATGAAGTATCTTAGGGTGTATTCACACCTGGAAAGTCCTTTGGTCTTATTTGGTTCAGACTGAATGCAGACTTCTTTTTTCTTCATTTGGGTCGGATCGCATTCTCATTGCACTTTTTGCTAGTAGACCAAAATTTAGAAACAGAAGCATGCATGTGACAAACTGCGCTGGCATCCGACAGAAAAGTTGGGGGTGGGGTGAATCAGAGACAGCGGGTGTTGATGAACAAAAACATGGAGGTCCTATGTGCAGTTATCGTTTTCAAAATATGTATTATATTTTTACAAACACAAATTTATGAAAATAATGTTAACTGTCAATTCATTCGGAGCTACTTTGTCAATGTTTTATGTGTCATTCTGTATCAGCAAAGGTGTAGTGCTCGTGGCTATGGTGGCTCGTGAAGTACAAAAAGGCTCATGGTTCCTTGGTTACTTTTGGCTTGAGATCGATTATATTCACACCAGAAGTAAAGCAGTCCAGAGTCTGTTTGGAAACGAGCCAAGACCACCTAGAAGAGGTGGTCTCAGTCCACTTGTTTGGTCTTAATCAGAGTTTGCATGTTTGTATTCACACCTAAAAAAGAGTTGGGAATTTCCATGGAAATGAACTCTGGTTCATTTTAAAAAAGACCAAATGAAGTAGGAGTGCCTTAAAGAAGACGTATTATTGCTTTTCCTACTCTCTCCTTTCTAGTAATGCATTACATGTTTTTTTTTTTTTTTTTTTTCGGCATATAGTAAGTCTGGAAGTGATTACATGTTTTGTCATAGCTGTAATCATAAACACACACATACACACACAAAAAATTAAATAGTGAAGGATCATCTGATAAGTAAAGGATTAAAACTGAAAAATCGTCACCATTGGTGTTTGTCCTGTCTGGTTTGTCTCCTGACAGGTGCATCTCGATCACAGCGGCTGGCAGTAAAACTCAGACAAATCTGATAGGAAAACATGGGGGTGCTAGTGTTATATTGGATTTTAGTCGCCTGGACTGAAGCAGCTGAACTTCAGCTAATTTTATTGTCATTAACAGTGAAAAATTGTAAGTATTTTCTGAGCCATATCACTACAAAAATAAAAGAAAAACAGGACTGTGAAAATACAAGTAAAACTTTTCAGTCTATTTTAAGCCTTCCTTAAGTTAATGTGCCTTTCTTTATATTCCTCCACAATCAACTTAAAGTACGCTAGAGTCCGAGTACTTTGTGTTTTCTCCTCAGCGTCCCCCTCATAGCTCCACTCCTAATGTCAGCTCAGTTCACCACATGGACTCAAGAGGCTCTCTGGTTTCCACTGATTCTGGAACAGTCAGCTGGACTCCCTGGAGGAGGTACACAGATATATGACCACATTATACACTCATAGATATTCCCAGAAGGTTTCATATTCAGAGGTTTTATATAGGTGTCCTATAACCCATACCACTTCAACAAGACCTCCCAGTTTTTATCATGGATGCTTTAAAAATACCATGTGGAAACTTCATTGGACTCTGCAAAATCCTAAAACTTTACTCAAAACACTTGACGGATTTGTGAACAATATGTCAACATCTTTTATGCAGCAAACAAGGTTATTATAAGATGTAACCTGTGAGAAAGCTGAACTAAATAAAAAACAGGACCAACAACTGACACAAAAACAGAGACAGAAAACCTTGAATTAACTATGAAATAGTGCCACTGGGGTTATTTTAATGTAATAATCGAATTATCATTACACTAAAACTGAGGGAAAATAAATATACCAAATACGTAATATAACAGCTTGTCATCCATGTTCAACATGAATGGCTCCAAGTAGAACCCCCGACAGAGTACTCCACTTAAAACCCTTTCCACGTAACGGGTTCCAAGTAAAAGGTTTTACCAACAACACTTTTCTGCCTAAAGGGTTCCAAGTTCAAGTCCTACTGAGAACTTAATGTATTTATTTTTCCTACCACTACCTATCAGCTACCTGCATTTTCCAATTCAGTGGACATTGTGGTGCAACTCAAACAAATTAGAAAATAAAAAGTACAGGCATAAATAAGTCAGCATACTGTCCTAATGAGACCCAGGAAAGGAAAGGTGTTGGCTTTTGTACATTAAATTATTGTCTGGATTGGAAACAGCATGATGCCAAAGTTTTTTCAGATAGATTTATTTTTTTATGGAATGTCCTTTGCATTGGACAGTGTTTTTTTGTTTTGTTTTTTGTTTTAAATAAAGCTGTGAAACTCTTGTCTCCTACAGAGAACAAAAATGCATTGCTGGGTCTCATGAGGATATACATAAACTATACTAATGTAACACAGGTGATGTAAGATTGCAAAAACCTAACCACTTACCATTGTGAATGTGAAACATCTGCACTAGTCTTAAACATTCCTCTTGCTTTTCTATCAATTCAGGCTTGAATCAATACAGCAGAAGCAAAGACATGTTTTTACCGGATCAGCCACCCTGAGTACACTCTGTATGACAGATTGAAGTCACACATCCAGAGTTTTGGTTTACTTATTCATTGCTGTCAAACAGCGTAAAATGATTTTGTTATGCACTGTTTGATGAAGTTTGATATGGATGTGCACGAGGTTAACTGGTGGGTCCTTGCCGCCCCCCACCCCACCCCACCCCCCTTTCCATCAGTTGTGCAGTTTTTGCGTAGTCCCACAGAGAGACAAACAAAAGGAAAAATAAAACAAACTGTGCAGGTGATATGATCTCTTTGAATGGAGTGATAGTATAACTTACCCATTCATTTCAAGGTTTGGTGGTTGATTAACTACTGTATGCCGAGCTGAGGGTAAGCCACACAGGACAATTGCTCTGACAAGATTTTTTTTTTTTTTCCCAGTTATACTTTGATTTAGAAATGTGGTATTTTTGCAAATACTTTATACCAGTGTAGTAGTATTTCTATAGAAAGTGCACATATATAGAGTTATTTTCTGTTGTTAAACCTTACATAATTATCTAAGATCAACCTGGGTAAAAAAAAAAACATAATAGAAGTATTTTGTCATTATTATGCAGAACGTGGAAAACTTTTAGCAACATTTGTTCTCAGACTTGTCAGAAGAGGTTTATTCCTTGTACAAGATGTGCAAAAATACAGCATTAGTGTCTGTAACAGAACCAAATAATTGTTGAACAGGTGGAAAACTGCATACACAGAACATTATTTCATTTCTCATTTCATTCCATTTTCATTCTTTGCTTTATTTGACAGGGCCGGTGCTCATTAATTAACAGAAATGTAAGAAGTTGTAAATGAGCCAGAGTTAGCCAGCAGGGCTAATTTCCATCTGTTGTCCATGAGCTGATGTTAAAAGGCAGCCTAGGAATAATTAGACTACCTGAATGTAACTTGCAATTCGCTATTTATTTTCATTATCTATACAAGAATGAGATAAAAGCATATTGCGGCATTGTGTTTTTTTCCTAATTAGAGATTAACATCTTTTCACATTAAGAGCCTGCTGAATGTTTACAGTTACAGAATGTTACTACACCCACTGATCCAGCACTGCACAGCGGATAAGAATTTTGCAATTCTATACAAAAATATCAACTTATTATGTTAGTTAAAAGAGTATAAGTAACAACAGAGTATCCTTATAAATCAACTAAAGTGATAAAGTTTGTGTGTTTAGATACACGTGCATGTGTGTGTGTGTGTGTGTGTGTGTGTGTGTGTGTGTGAAAGAAAGAAAAAGCAAGATGCAAGACCCAGTACTACTATAACTTCAGAGGGTTGGCGGGCACTTGGCTGAACAAATAGCAACGTATGCCTCACCAAGATATATGTGATATATGGCTAAGAGTTACTGTGCTCTCGCTCTCTCTCTCTCTCTCTCTCTCTCTCTCTCTCTCTCTCTCTCTCTCTCTCTCTCTCCAAGTGATCGTGACTGTACTGACAAAAGCTCTCATCTGGGGAAGTTGGTTGCTCTCCATGTGCAGACACCCTGGTTGCCGGGGAAACCAGTCTAAAGTTGTGAGCAAGAGGCGGCGCAGGCCTCTGCAGTGCAGCAGAAAAACAGCAGCACAAGCCTGAACTTGGAGTGACGGCATACACAGCAGCAGTCATCACGATACACACAGTCTCGCACTTCTCCAAACTCTGCGTCAGTGTGTCTTTCTTTCTCGCTCTATCTCCCTCACTTTCTCTCTTTCTCTCTCACCTGGAGAAATAAAACACACACTCAACAGCTCTATCGGGTGTGTAGGTGGGTTTTACTGTGGCTGAAGCTGAATGCTGGTTACCATCAACAAGTCAGCTGGAAAACAGTGTGAGAGGAACTCCTAGAGTAAACACTTGATGTTCGCTATTCAGTGTGTAGCTCTGCAAAAAAAAAGTGCTATTACACTAGCGCTAAGTCGAACTGAACCTGACAAATATACAGAACACCCTATGCAAATATATCCAAGTAAAACTGCACAGTGGGGAAATTATGAATTACTTTCTGTGTCAACAGGAATATCTCACGAACCATATCTGTCCACATTTTCACAATCTAACATCTCTTCTTTGTTATTTATAGGAATGAGCCAATATAAAGTGGAGCAAGCCTCATAACTACCAACCTATTTAGAAGACTAAAATGCATTTTACCTGCTCCTTCACCTTCATCATTTTATCCTGAGCAAATATGTGAAAAAGTTACACTCTCAGATAGGCATGGGGTTGTAAATATATACGGGTGCTTCTATGAAACTGGTGCCTAAAAACAGGACATGAGGGCTAAAAATGCAAACTAGACACAGACTAATGTTATGAAGCAAGTTTGGAAGACTATTTTTCAGATTAAAACGCATTTTATTTTATTTTACATTATATTTAATACAAAAAGCTGTATGTAACACGGTCAAAAGGACATGAAAATTACGCGCTATTTTTTTCGACTCTCTCTTTATTCTCTCACAGGTACATTTTGGGAATTGAACTAATTATGCAAGGCCAAAAATGACCGCTGTTGCAAAATCGTTTGTGATTTATATGGGTTTAACTGGGCAGGTTCTGCATGTAATGCAAGTGGACACAATGGGTTACACACAAAACCTGGAATGAGACTGCCGACTCATGAAAAACCCATGTCTGGATTAGAAAAACCACCAGGATTGACAAATTTAACACAGTGTCTTTATTTATAGTGGTACATAAGACCATTTCAGGCCATGTTTTCAAAATAAAACACACTGACAGGTAGGTAGGTAGCTTTTCCTGACCCGATTTTGGTTGTATTTTTGGCCCAAATATTTGATAAACAAATCATTAATTATGAGATGGCTCGGAGCAAGATTATATATATATATATATTTTTTTTTTTGTATTTATCTGAGGTCATCATTAGGTACATCCTGGGGGGAAATATGTCTAAATTTCTCTTTTATTATTGGGTCTAAAAAGCTGGTAAAGTGCCAGATACCAAAATGTACCCCGTTTCACAGAAGCACCCATATATGCATCTAATTATTTAAGAAATGACAAACAACATTTCTCCCAAATCAAATTCCAAATAAAACAAATGGTTTTTATTTACAGGAATTTACATGTTAAAAAAAGCAGTGTTTCCAGATCTTTAAATAATACAAAGAACACAAGCAGTAGTTTGCACTCATTTTAACTTAGAGTTCTGAAATCAGTGGAAAAAGCCTGATTTTCACTCACAGCTTTCATGCGTCTTGGCGTGCTCTCCAGTCTTCCACATTCCTGTTGGGTGCTTTATGCCAATCCTGGCGCAAAAATTCAAGCAGCTCAGCTTTGTCTGAGAGCTTGCGACCATCCATCTTCTTTTTTATCACATTCCAGGGGTTTTCAATGAGGTTCAGGTCTGGAAATTTGGAGCAGTGTACAATTTTTTTCTAAAGCCAGGTCCATATGTATCTGGATATGGAATTAAGATGTGACTGAAGTGTGGACTTTCAGCTTTAATTAAATGAATTTTACTTTACTTAATTTAAAAATATTGCATTACAGTTTTTTTGAATCGCTAAAACACTAAACCCATTCTCTGACTCAACTACTCAGTTGCACACTCATTTTTCAAATCAATCACTCTTCTGGTACAACCTTAAGTTGATTCTCATACTTAGACACAATTTTCACACCTGTAGCACACTGTTTGCACAACTCTACACACATTCTTACTCTCTTAAACACATTTCTCACTGTGATGTATATGAACTATAAAATGGTGAACACAGGAGGCAAACATTAAACACCAATACAGTATGGTTGTCAGCAAGTACACACAACCACTCAAAATTGAACACACTAAGAAAAAAAGTAAATCATGCACCCATTGCACCTGAATGATTTACTTTTCTTTTTAAAGTTGGAAAAAATTAAGTTTTCTGTTCGTGGACAAATAATTTTGTTTTATCAACAATGGAATCCTTTTTTCTCAACTGTCAACAAGAGTGTCCTGCTGTCCTTTATGTCCTCATGATGGAGAAATTTGTTGTTAGTACACATTATATTAACTCTTAATCAGCCCTGAGCATTGTAAAGAGGAGTTGATAATATTATTTATTTTGTTGTTGGTTTTTGTTGTTGTGTTTTTTTCCTCCCTTTTTTGTGTTTAATAGGTCTGTAGGTTTGTTGTATATATATATATATATATATATATATATATATATATATATATATATATAGTATTGTGTCTGTGTGGCTCCTTATGTCAAAGTGCATGTTTATGTAAATGTATAATTAAAAAAAAATAATAAAAAATTGAACACACTACTTTCAAATCAACTGCACATGATATAAGCCAGTTCTGAGTGCATTGGACTCCAACAATGGATGGAAACAACCTGAGAGGCAGAGGATTCTGTTTATGTTGTGGTTTGGGACAATGTCCAGATACAGGAGTGGTTCAATATCAGCTAGAGTTTCATAAATGTATGCCTTCCACCATACAGCCCTTTCCTGAACCCAATAGGAGAATGTTTCTGTGCATAACAGTGGAAGGTCTATGACCCAAACCCATATACCAGGGCAAATCTGTTTGAACCAGTGGAGATGGTCTGTGGTGACATAAGTGTGGAGTGTTGTCAAGGCTGGATCCAACACACCAGAGGGTTCCTACCCCATTGCCTGGAAAGGGACTGGAGCGCCACATTATGTAATAATGATGCAATAGGTGATAATGCAATAATTTTTCACCTCATTATGTAATGTCACATTTGTAATAAAATTCTTGAATGCATTTTGTGATAAACTTTGCCACATTTTGTAATAACTTCTTACATATTGCAACAGTTATTACAAAATGCAGGTGTAGCACTTTTTTTTTTAAAGACAATGTAATAATTTGGTGCAGTATGTAATACACCATCAAAAAACTATTGAAATTGATGCCTGTTCAGACTTTTCAAAATTTTAGCCCTCCTAAAAGGCTGGACATGTTACCCAGAAGTCTTAACAATGCCTTAATTGGAAAAACCATCATGCCAGCAGAACAACATGCCCAGAACCATGTTGCCTACACTTATAACAATGGGGTAACGTTACTAAGCTGTCACATGACCTTCTTAAAGTGAACAATGTGTAGAGTGACATTTTCAGACCTCTTTTGAAGTGAACAATCACCACCTAGCAATGCCGTGACAACTGATAAACAACTGATAAACAGTAGGACCACATTACCAACTAAATACGTAAAATGATAACTATCACAATTCAGTTGTAATCGAAATACATCAACTATCACATATAAAATAATAAATATCATGATTTACCCTTTTTTTTTTTTATGTCAGTACTTATAAGATATAGACCAACATCTTTTCCCAAAAGTCAGCTCTCCCCAGCATCAGAACTACCACATCTAGAATGTGCTAGTTAAACAAAAATGCTTAATGTTCTACTGTTGGTATGATGGTTTTTCCAATTAAGGCAGTGGTTCCCTACCTTTTTTTGGCTGGCGACCCCCGACATTCAAGACAGACTTTTTTTTTGCTGAATTTAATTTATTTTAGATCATGTAATAGTTTGCTATAATATGTTGCAAATAAACATTAATTTTAGATGACATTTAGTCTAAATAATGTATATTATTATGGACGGAGGCAGAAAAGCCAGGTGTAGATTACTGCATAAAGTGAGAATTTTATTTTCCTCGGTCAGGATATGTACAGTCAGTCCAGCTTGGATTTCCAAGGCTGCAAATTAATACTGAAAAAACAATAGCTCCAACTATGAATTATGAAAGAGCTGCAGCATCTTAAACCAACCACTATGAACATTTGAAAGATAAACAGTACCACAGTGCTTCAGTTTCAGCTTCACAGTTTGTCATGTCTTTTATATATAGTGATTGTCTCTCTTAACTCACCATATATTTTTTTATTAGTAAGTTCTTATTTTTTATCAATTACTAGAAATTTCAGGTGACCCCATTTGAATTCCAGGCAACCCCAAGGTTGAAAAACACTGAATTAAGGCATCAATTTCAATGTTTTTTTGATGGTTTATTACATAATGCACAAAATTATTACATTTTCTGTAAAATAAAGTGCAACACCAGCATTTTGTAATAATTGTTGCAATACGTAATAAGTTATTACAAAATGCGCCAAGTTTATTACAAAATGTGTTCAACAATTTTATTACAAAATGTGGCGTTATTACATAATGAAAAATTGAATTATCACATGTTGCTCCGGTATTACATAATGCGGTGGGACAATATTGTCTGTGATGTGGATGAAGTCCTCAAAGACATGATGCTGAGGCAGAATGAATCTGTCATCAATTTAATTTGAAGATGTATGAGATTTTTGAGTGTTTTGCAGTAATGTGCTTTTCTTTTACAGTTTTCTTGGTCTTTTAAGTAAATGCTAAATGTATATATAATATGTAATAAACATTATGTTCTGCATGCGCTGGATGCAGTCTTTTCCATTTTGCTGTGTAGTGTGTAGTGTGTAGTGACTGTTCTGTAGTGTTTACATGTTACCTGCTTGTGTGTGTGTGTGTGTGTGTGTGTGTGTGTGTGTGTGTGTGTGTGTGTGTGTGTGTGTCTGAAAGCAGTGTTGGCTTTTGAGTGCAGGTAAAATAGTTTTGAGGCAATTGTTTGTTTTTGTAAGAAGAGGGAGAGATTTTGTGAATGTAGATTGAATCTTGGGTTTTGTGTTTACAGTTTTGTAAAAAGGGGTGCAGCTTTGAAAACAATGTGCCTTAGTGATTGTGAAAAACTGTAATCATTTAGGAATTACAATCATTTTAAGTGTAGTCCCTGCATTTACAGACTCAAAGGTAACTGAAATTGAAGACTGGATGGAAGTCATTTCGTAGCCTTAACAACTCCACATCACATACTTAACAATGTATGGTATGTGTTTTATTTTTGCATTTGTGTATAAATAATGCATTTTATATTCATGCACTTTGTCCAAGTGAGTGTCGGTTGATCTACGGGAGCACCTGTCTTTTTATTACTCTTTTTCATGTAATTTTTCATTGTTTTTTTTACCTTGCTCTGTCTTTTATGCATTTTTATGGTGAGCTCTTGCAACTCGTTTTCCAATGCGATTTTTCTGCAAATGGCAAATAAACTGATTCTGAACTGCTTGCTTTGTGGGACTTTATTACATTTGCTAGTCACCGTCAGCTGCTGCTTGTTTGTGGGTATTTTTGATTTCAATTTATTCTTCATTTAACCGAGACACCTGTTGGCGCTGGGTTGAGGCCTGGCAATGTATGTATTTAATTGTTCTGATTTATCCACTTACCTTTCCTGTAATATACCACATGAGAGAAACACACAAAGAGCCATGTCAACTTCAATCCTAAAGCTAATAAGTAAGGTTGAATAATACTCTTAAACGTGGCACTGGGATAATTAACTAATCACTAATCATTTAATCAAAAAGCATTATTCATTGGCATTAGTTTGATTTGATTCAGAATTCCATGGATAAATAGAGGTACTGAGCAGAACTGCAGTAGCTTTAGACAATCTGGTTCTGCAGAGTTTTAAAACACACTGATTAATATTTATATCACTATTAGCTTTCAACAACATTTCACTCTTTACTTTCTACTGACTCATGGTTGCGCCTTGAAAAAGCTGGAACTGCCAGTCACCCAGTACTTTCTCTGCAGAAAATGAAAAGGTCCAATATAGTGACTTCTATAACTCTAGACACCTAAATTAACCCCTCCATCTCCTCAAATTCATGTAGGAAAAATGACAGTAAAATTATCCATGAGATTAAAAATTGAAGACTGTACATATTTGGCTCTAACTTTGGAGCTTTTACAGGTTAACTTTTTAGGGATCTATTACAAATCTACAGTTAAACCACACGCAAATCCAAAAGTATATAGTGGACTTCTTAGATATTATAGTTTATCCGATTTCATTCTCTGCGGCTTGTCATATCAGGAAGTGTCCAAACGGTATTTTTCAGTTTCGTATTGTCAAACATTTGCAGGCTACTGTCTACCATGGAGAGAAGAAAAAAATAACTCATAGGAAGAGTCATCATCGGTCCTGTCAGGAGTGCATCCATAGTGATGTTCACATTGCCATTATAAACCAGAGATTCTAAAAAAGTACTTCAGTTACAGTAGCTTAGAGACATTGTTTCAGCACAGACTCGGGGCCTCCTCCTCTCTCTCCTCCCTTCCTGCCTGAGTGTGTGTGTGTGCGTGTGTGTGTGTGTGTGTGTGTGCACATGGTATAGAGCTTTATAATGCTGACAGGCAGAATGAGAGCAATGGGAAGCTCAGAAAATGAGAGAGAAGGAGAGACAGAAAGGAAGAGAGGGGTGGGAGGATGCAGGGAGGCTGGGTCGCCTGTCAGTCAGAGCCCAAACCTTATCAGTTATAAAAAGACAAAAAAGAGAGAGCGGGAAAGACAGACAGACAGACAGACAGACAGTGTGTGTGATTGTCTGTGTGTGTAAGTAGGTGAGAGGGAAATTAATAACACCAAAATAGAGTTACATCTAAATTAAGTCTATTTGTCAGCAAATGCCAGTCATTGCGTGTGGCCGCTGGCATTGTTAGTGTGAGAAGTGTTGTCTTGCATATTTTAGTTGAGATTAATATTGTTTACAGTGATTGAGATACATGAGCCTTGTTAGCAAGGTTGTCTACATGTGGTATGAGATTTGCTTCTCTCTCTCTTTTCTGTCTCTTTACAGGATCATTCAGCTATAAAAAAAATCAGAAGGATGAGAGCAAACTACAGGCGTGATAAGATAAGAGCTGCTCTAAGCTGGCTTTAATAAGTTGGGAATGTGCTTTGATTAATGGATCAGGAAACTCTGACATGTATCAGCACTTTTCATTAAAGAGGCAAAGCTTTGCACAGTGACTTTGCAATGTTGTTTGCAGCAGCTAAAACAGAAGATGACTAATCATTCATGTGTATGCCAGGATTATTCTTATTTATTTTATCTTGTTTCTAATATATCCATACCTGCACGTTATGAAATATTTTAGGTGTTTGATTCTTGTTAGCAACTGTCTTCCTTTTTTCAGCATTGATTTTTGGACTAAGCAGGACATGAACAGCCGTCCTTGACATTTTCTTGCCTATTAACATCTTTTCCTCCTCCCATTAAGGACAGGGGAATGAGCTGGAAGAAAGGGCAGCTCTGGGGGAAGAGAGGTTGAGGTGTGGGTGGGTGTGAAATGGGAGACAGATTCAATGTGTGTGTGCATGTGTGCGTGTGTGTGTGTGTGCGCGTGTGTGTGTCCTGCTGATCAGCAGTGTTCACTCTGTAGGAGTCCAAAGTGAACAGCGATGCCTTCAGGAGCAGAGCGTTATATATTCAGCTGATGAGCTCTGCTGTGCACTGTAAAGTGTTCCCTCCAACGTGCTCCTGCGAACTCTCCCAGGGTGCCACATGAATAAACACTCTCAGGGCTCCCATGACTCTTCCTTCCTGAAGCTGAATATTTTATACCACGTTTTTTTCGGGGATGAAATGCTAATCTGATCAGCCGCAGTTTTAGAACAATAAATATTGTACATAATAACTCACTGAGGAAGGAGTGGGTGAATTGTATTAGCTGTCTGACTGTTATGTGCTGCAGAGTGAGACACACAGACAAACAGACAGTAGGACAGACAGACAGACAGACAGAGGCGGGTACAAAGGGCTGGCTGTGTTTCATGGGCTACTCCTTATTTCCTGAATGTGGCAAGCAGCAACTTGGAATATCAATGATGCTTGATTCCCCACAGCAAAGACTGCAAAGAGAATGAGTTTGTGTGTTTATATATGTGCATGTGTTTGTGTATATTTGAGTGTGCGTAGTGTACTGTACATTATTCAGCTCTAGCCCGCAGTCTCTGCCCAGCTGCAGCCATAGGCCAAACACCACTTTACAGTTTATAAACAAAATTACACACATACACACTCTTGCTTGGGGCGAGCTCTTAAATTGGATTGAGACTACAAACTGATCAAAGCAGTTTGTAGCAGGATTGATGTTACCGGGAGTCCTAACCTGTTTATAAGAAAGCTTCCCAAACCCACCCCGACCCACCCACTCCCTTCTTCCTACACGGATACACACAAAAAAATACGCAATGTTTTCAAGAATGCTATTTTCTAGACTGTTTGGATGTGTGATTCATACACTGTCTCAGCACAGAGTCATACAGCCAAACAAAGACTCTGTGTGTGTCTGTGGCCACAGTAATGATTAATACTAAATAATCAAGCAAGATTATGTCTAACGCCTTGGGTATGTGTAGGCTTTTGGCTCCATACATCGGTACATGGCCCTGATGGATATTGTTTGCATCTATTAGCCTACTCCCTCTCTAATGAGGGTGTCTGCTCAGTTAAAATAAAAAGTCCTCAAATATTATGAGCACTATAGACTAAATGAACCCATAAAGACCCAAACAGCCACTGGTGACCAATACTGATAAATAAACATTCAAAAATTCCATTTAAAATGTATTATCATGTCTATTCTGTTGTTTTTACTTGGTATTTTTATTTCTCTGTTTTTAAGTGTACAGCTGCTTTTATGTCTCTTTTAATTTATTCTTGTATTTTAGTCTATTATTTTGCTTTTTATTCTTCTGTACGACAGGGTTTTAATTGTACAACTGTTTTGTTTTTAATCTATTCTTGTATTTTTCTTTCACTTTTTTTTGGTTTTTCCCCTGTAAGTCGCTTTGGAAAAAAGCGTCTGCCGAATGCATAAATGTAAATGTAAATACCTGGTGATCCATTAATCCTATCAACACATGTAAATAATTGGTGTAAAATGCAGTTTATCTTTTCATGGTCACCCATTTGTTCAGAGGCTCTGTAGTTACCATGGAAACACTGTCATCTTCTACAACATTGATTCACCTGTAAACCCATAGAGTTGGATCAATGACAGTGGATGGACACATTAGGTTTATGTTCAATTAATGATGTATTTTGCTGAAAAAGTCACTTTTTCCTCAGTTCTCTCTGTTTCTGACATAAAACATAACTTTAATCTGAGCTTTTATGAACATCTACATCATCAGAAAATTAAATATACGAAAATACACTGAAAAAACATAAAATACAGAGGATAATATTATAATAAATGGTGATAAATCAATTAAGAATGATTAAAGAGATAGAAAAATTCCTTTGGGAACTGCCACAAAAGAAACACTGGGTCTTCATGGGTTAAGATCAGTCTATATTATCTATTACATGTGTCATGCATTTTTAGCCAACAAAACTGCCTAAAAAGGTGTGCAGATTATAGCCACACACACATTGTCTTCTTTGTTCATTAAAAATACACCATCACCCGAGCAATATTACCATGGAGATTGAAAATCTTATCTCAGTCTGCCCACCCAGACAGCTGTTTTCATTTCAGCAGTCCTCATGTAATAACTTGGTATTATTTTGCTGAAGATTCATTAAGCCCACATACTGTATATAATGATGACACAGAATACTCGATGTACAGTATAATTTTATAACAGTCTCTGAAGTGATGCCATTGGCCTGATTTCCAGTCTAATTCTAACAGGCCCAAGCCGGCTACTCTCCAGAGAAACCTGGTCAGATCAACCATGAGAGCATCAGCGACAGAGTTTGCCTCTGTGGTACAGGATTCACTGTAGAAGAGAATACGCAGGATTAGGAGAAGAATCATTGTCTACACGGGCATGGTGACACTGACATATTCGTTTTTGATTCAAAACCTCTGTGAGAGCAAGACATGTTACACTGCTTCAGATGCAATACTCATCCTTGACTGAAGAAGAAAAGGAAGAAGATTTATATTACCTGCTGCTTCTCAGTGCAAATTACATAAATGGTCTACGGCATCTGGTTTACAACCTCCTTTTGGTGTGTATGTGCCTTAGTGAACACATTCAAGCACAAAACACACAGGGTGAGAAACTAAAATGAGTGTGTAATATTCATCAGTTTTTACTCTACTTTTATATATGCGCGTATTAGAGAATGTATGGATGTGCCAGTTAAAATGTATGAGAGATGTATGAGTGTAAAAGAGGAAATATACGAAGTTGAAACAGGAAATCCATGAATATGAAAGTAAAAATGTACGACTGCGAAACGAAAATGTATGAATGTGAAAGTGAAAATATATAAAAAGTAGAGAAGCTATAGGATTGTGACAGTTAGTCTGAAAGTAAGGAAGGGGCAGGACTAGATAAGCCTTTGCTTCTTTCTGTCCCTTCTCAAACTGTTGATTCATATGTACATTTAGGTTAAATTTATTGTATTTTGTTACCTTTTTTCTGTGATTAATGACGATTGATGGGTGCATATGTAACTGACTTCTTGCTCTTATGGTTTTTTTAGTTCTTTTTTTTTACTTCAAAGTTTGAGACAAATAAACTAAATAAATAAAACTAAATAAATAAATAAAATAAAATACGTGGATGTGGGGGAAATTATGTCTTGTATGGCTCGTAAAGTACTCATATAGCTCTCAATATAAATATCCATCCATCTATCCATCCATCTTCTGTAATCACTGAGCACTTGAAAGAATACATACCGTACATACACTGGCAAGGCTAACACACATAGGAAAGTCACCAATGATCCTATTAACTATTTAAAACCATCTTGAAAAAAGGTAGTTACAAAGCTGGGTTGCTTTTCTGAGCTTATGTGAAGTTAACTTAATAGTGCCAGCATCTCCTTATATTCAGTATGTAGTATTTATGGTATAGTGATGAGGCATCAGGTTGTATCTTGACTGCTCCTCCATCCTTCCCTTGTGGTGGTAAGTAAAACCTTTCTAGAGGCAGCATTACCTAAATTAACGCCAGCTGGTATTTAAATAAAGTAGATGACAGTAACGGACCTTGTTGAATTCCACCTATACAGTCAAATGGAGAAGAGATGAAGAAAAGGGAGTATGTTCTGAGTGACTAGAAACATAGCAGACCCCTCTATAGAGATAAGATTATGAAAAAAATAAAATAAAATTATATATATATATATATATATATATATATATATATATATATATATATATATATGTATATGTATATATATATGTGTGTGTGTGTGTGTGTGTGTGTATATATATATATATATATATATATATACACACTATATTGCCAAAAGTATTTGCTCACCTGCCTTGACTCGCATATGAATTTCAGCGCCATCCCATTCCTAGTCTATGGGGTTCAATATGACGTGGGTCCACCCTTTGCAGCTATAACAGCTTCAACTCTTCTGGGAAGGCTGTCCACGAGGTTTAGGAGTGTGTTCATGGGAATTTTTGACCATTCTTCCAGAAGCGCATTTGTGAGGTCACACACTAATGTTGGACAGAAGGCCTGGCTCTCAGTCTCCGCTCTAATTCATCCCAAAGGTGTTCTATGGGGTTGAGGTCAGGACTCTGTGCAGGCCAGTCCAGTTCATCCACACCAGACTCTGTCATCCATGTCTTTATGGACCTTGCTTTGTGCACTGGTGCACAGTCATGTTGGAAGAGGAAGGGGCCAGCTCCAAACTGCTCCAACAAAGTTGGGAGCATGGAATTGTCCAAAATGTCTTGGTATGCTGAAGCATTCACAGTTCCTTTCACTGGAACTAAGGGGCCAAGCCCAGCTCCTGAAAAAACACCCCACACCATAATCCCCCCTCCACAAAACTTTATACTTGGCACAATGAGGCCCAACAAGTATTGTTCTCCTGGCAACCGCCAAACCCAGACCCGTCCAACAGATTGCCAGATGGAGAAGCACGATTGGTCACTCCAGAGAACACGCCTCCACTGCTCTAGAGTCCAGTGGTGGCGTGCTTTACACCACTGCATCCGGCGCTTTGCATTGCACTTGGTGATGTATGGCTTGGATGCGGCTGCTCGGCCATGGAAACCCATTCCATGAAGCTCTCTGCGCACTGTTCTTGAGCTTATCTGAAGGCCACATGAAGTTTGGAGGTCTGTAGCGATTGACTCAGCAGAAAGTTGGCGACCTCTTCGCACTATGCGCCTCAGCATCCGCTGACCCCGCTCCGTCAGTTTACGTGGCCTACCACTTCGTGGCTGAGTTGCTGGCGTTCCCAAACACTTCCACTTTCTTATAATACAGCTGACAGTTGACTGTGGAATATTCAGGAGCGAGGAAATTTCACGACTGGATTTGTTGCACAGGTGGCATCCTATCACAGTTCCATGCTGGAATTCACTGAGCTCCTGAAAGTGATCCATTGTTTCACAAATGTTTGTAAAAGCAGTCTGCATGCCTTGGTGCTGGATTTTATACACCTGTGGCCATGGAAGTGATTAAGTAAGTAAGTAAGTAAGTAAACTTTATTTATAGAGCACTTTTCACAGAGTCACAAAGTGCTTTATCAGTTCAAATCAGAATCAAATTAAGTTTACAGAGACCCAACAGAATCCTTCAGGAGCAAACACTTGTGATTGGTGACAGTGGCGAGGAAAAACTTCCCTTTAACGGGCCGAAACCTCGAGCAATCCCAGACTCCTGAAGGATGGCTGTCTGCCTTGACCAGTTGGGGTTAAAGAGAGAGAGAGTAAAGGAGGAGAAAAGAGAGAGCGATAGAGATATAGAGAGACTGGGGGTGGGGTGACACATGGAGTACGTTATGATGAATACATAGAGTGTAATCAGTTTGTGGTGGCCCTGGGTGATTAGAACACCTGATTCTGATTATTTGGATGGGTGAGCGAATACTTTTGGCAATATAGTGTGTGTGTGTGTGTGTGTGTGTATATATATACATCCATCCATCCATCTATATATATATATATATATATATATATATATATTTTTTTTTTTTTTTTTTTTTTTTTTTTTTTTTTGCAGAGCACTCAAATAAATGAAAATTCTAAATACTATGTTCCATTTGTACAATTATATTCCTCTAAATCTTACATACTGAACTCAGTCTTTGATTGACTCTGACCTCAACTTTTTCCTACCCTATAATCAATTGCAAATTCAAGTGTACTTATCAAAGTCAAAGTGCTTGAACTTATGATAAAAGACACTTTATTGTGGATAGTTCCCAAGAATATACAAGTGCATCAACTAGAGGTCAATCAATAGCAGACTTTTAAAATCTGATATAAATATAATAGTTTGGAGCATGAAGAAGCCACCATCAAATTGGCTAATATCAATGATGCTATCTGGACATAGTGTATGGAGCTGTCACCACTGTCAGATTAGTAAAAGTATGTCTGAGACAATATCTGCAGCAACCCTGGGCAATTTATTCAGGGTCTGATTGCATTTTAATGCCATCCAGTTCTCTTATGAATGACAGGACTAGAGCACATCTGCTCATATTACAACTATTCCCTTACTTTTAACCCAGAACATACATGTAAATTTCACATATTGCCATAGAAAACTCATATAAGCTTTGAAATAAACAACACCTTGCATGTGTATAAGTTTCTTAAGTATACAACATTTAAAATATTGTGGTTTATATTCTATGGTGAAAATAATATTAGGAGAAAAATAGGATTTATACCACATTTCAGGTGTTTTACCCTGTATCAGTCTAAATGACCTTGTTTAATTGTGCCACAGCTTACATTGTCAGAGCCCTGTTCTTTTCTATCTGACTTTATAGCAGTACTCTGTGCTCTCAGTTGAATGCACGTTACCAAGCATAGATTACTGTACAATAAACAGAAAATAAACATTATTCAGTGCATTCAGAACAAAAGCTATTCATTCCACAGAAACAGTGCTTCAATCAGTATATCGCCTATGCTAATGAGTTTATATTCAGAATGCTGATGTAACTACAAATTTATTCACTATTTTCTGGTGGCTAAATAACAGTTAGCTTACTCATGGCTAATAATTAGTATTAAGCAAATCAGCTTTTACTTTTTGTCATGACCAAACATTATCATAAGATTTCTCATGTTACATTCCAGCAGTGACAGAGGAGGCAGCATAGCTATTGGTCATGACCAGCTTTTTATCGATCGACTTCCAACACTATGTTTTGTTGTTCATACCTACATACATTTACTTAAAGCTATACCTACCGATGTGGCATTTCTCACAGCACTTAGTAAAACTTTGAACATGAACAACCCACCTCCCTCCCGCTCATCCCAAGTTGTCAGAAATGGGCACATGGTCAGAGCCCCGTTCGGCATTATTTGACGCAGGGGGTACCCCTTCCACATCGGATTTCGATGTGGAGGGCAGCCCGATAGAACTGCATGTAAATCCCTCAGTGTCGTTGCGCTCTGACGCTCCCCTTCTCTAACCTGATGCGAGTGATGGAAGCGGAGGTGGAAGTGGAGGTCCGGTCCGCTCCGGCGTGTCCGCAGACCCCTCCCTCAGTAATCAGATACATCATTCACCTGCTGCAGCCCCCGTTTCATCAGTAGACCATGTATTTAAGGGTCTGGTCTGTGCAGCGCTGGGTCAGTGTCTTCAGCTGATGAGGTGCCCAGCACGCACACTGTGAACCCACGGCCTCCGCGAATTTTCCGTGGACATTTGAGGTTTCATAGTCCATACATTTATCATCCTACATAATCCTACACTGTGTGACACCAAGTACATGTACCTGAATTGGTACTGCGGTCATAAAAGCTGAGCTTTGTGCAGACCTGTTTAGTCCAGTACATCTGACTTCCGGACTTTTACCTCCATCCTTCATTCATCGGACTCCTGTTTGTTCCCCTTAGTTGTTGTTTCTGTTTATAAATCCATTTTTTTTCCTTCCACATGTGCATTTCAGTTCTATCCAAACACACCCTTAGACAGTAGACTGTGGTCAGTGTCAAGAGAAGCAGTGCGAGTGAAGCGTCAGATTCAGAGGTACACATATCGGATGCGGAGAGCAATAATGGATCGGAATGCAGGACGGCAGTAATGGATGATTGACAGGAGGCTCAGCCAGGTTCAGCCAATTATTTCATTCGGACCGACTAAAATGATTGGTTAGACTTTTATCAGAACTATATGAGAATTAAAGATTTTTGAGTTTCAAAACCTGGTGGATTTCTTTCATATTTTAGTTTGACACATGCTTATTAGGAGCATTTTAAGATGACAAAAGAAAAGTGTAAAAATCCCACATCATATGGTATAGCTTTAAACAAGTGGTGCTAGGCACAATAAACCCCGCCCCTTGCATGTATTGTATCTTATTTTGGCATTAATCCAGCTGATGTCATCATGTCTATTCATGTGGTGATGTCAGCATATCAACTGCCGCTATATATGTTCCAAGTTTGAAGTAAATTGAAACAAAATTGATGTTCTCATAGACGTTTGAAATTTTGCCCATTACAAATAAATGGGGAAAAAAATATTTTAAAAAATTCATGAAAAAAATTGGAACTTTGACTTACTTTTCTCAAAATGTAATAAGTTCTATTCTGGGTCATCGGCAATCTATAAACCCAATTTGGTATGAATTCAACCAATAGATTTGCTGCTACAGTGTTAACAAACAAAGTGAACCAAAAACAATACCCCGTGCCTCCCCTTCGGGGGAGCAGGGTAAATACACACTTCAGGGAAGAATGTTTACCTGAAATGGAGTATTTTCACTTTGTGGTATCTGAAGGCTTCTTCCTCTACTATTCCTGGGTCAGAGGGATCATAGAGAACACTGTCCTCGTGGCATCCTGGTATCTGTCGGCCGCCCAGTTTTCTGTGGCCCACACAGTGTTGTACACATATTCAAAGCATGTGTATATTTACATAACGCCCAAACCAACACTGATGCATATCCAGGGAACATCTGAGATATCTCACCCAGCTTCACAGATAGTATCATCACAGATGGAAACCTCCAGCCAAAGGAGTGGGGGAGGTAAAATATTGAGTGGTGGATTTCAGTAACTACGCACTTACATAGTAATTCTTTTATTCAAAAACTAAAAGAAATTCATTTTTAAACTACTAAGAAAAAATTAACATCTATTGTTGATCTATCAGTGATGGAATGTAAGTATTTTTAATGTACTGTAAAAGACAAAGGCAACACATTTTAGATTTACTTTGTTTGGAATTAAGCCATTTTATACCTCTGCTCCACTGCATTTAAGAGGCAAATAGTGTCTTTGTTACTTGTGTTACTTCTAGATTACTTTTTCCATACCCTTCCACCCTGTGAAAACAACACATCTCCAAAAGTGTTAATTTGCAAGAATAAAAAGAAGAATTAAGTGGACATTTATGTGTTAAGAACATTCTATGTAAGATAAACATCCATCCATCCATCCATCCATCCATCCAACTGTTTTGAACTCATCAACACTTGATTTCATAGAGACAGGATCTCTATAAATTCAGTACCCATTATGGTTTTCCAGTGCATGCACACTGGCTCAACAACAGGTGTAGGATGCAGTTGATGTTAGCCCAACTGTAACCACATCTAACCATCTGTAGCACAGAGCCTGCTGGCTTAATCACAGCCAGAGAAACCAGCTCATAATGTGCTATGTGTGTGCTCTGTTTTCCAGATGCACCCGTCCATAATTAAGACTGGAAGCCAAACGTTTGACAGCCAAACATCTTTTTAAAAGATCCTTAAAGTCAGTTTAATTTAACATAATAGCTGTGTCAATTCTGAGTGTGACAACAGAGGATAAAATGAAAGTGCTACTGGTCACTATATTTCAACAGTGGGTCATTAGCATAATCATTATGTTTAATAAAATGCTTAGGAAAAAAAGGGTTATAAGGAAAAAAACACATAAACAAGTGGTGCCAAGCACAACAAACCCCATTCCGTGCATGTAATTCACTCATTATAAGTAAATGGGAAGATTTTAAAAAATCATAAAAAATTTGAACTTTGACCTACCTTTCCCAAAATGTAATGACATCTATTCTGGGTCACTGGCAATCTATAAACCCAATTTGGTATGAATTGGACTAATAGTTTTGCTGCTAAAGTGTTAAGAAACAAACAAAACAAACCAAAAACAATACCCCTTGCCTCTCCCTTTGAGGAACGGGGTAATAAAAATGTAAGCATTGAATTAACTTAATATTTACCAGGATTTCAGAATTTAAATGTCTCAGAATTTGCATGTTTGTAATTAATTATTGCACTTACACCATTGCACATCAGCTGAAACAGTGTCCCTAAACACCAAGAGAGGCAACGTGTCAGAATCTGAGTCATAACTCCAATGTATTCAGCAGTAGTTACATGAATCCAATTTTTTTTTTTTCTTTTTACTGTAGATGAAATGTTTGTAACAAAGCCACTTGATTTTCAGCATTTTTTTTTTAATTGATGAAAGTCTGAGATAAGCCCTAGACATACCTGACCCATTAGTGTGTGGCTGAAAATTCTGCCTTTGAAATCACCTTTATCATATATTCACTCAAATCTCGCAAACTGAAAGATTTAAAGAAAAAGAGACACAAACTGAGAGTAAGGGCTGACTTGGTGTGCAGTTAACTGCACTAATCTAACCCTCTAATGTGGTGGAAACTGATGGTTTTGCCACATGCTTTCCTGGCATAGAAAGGTGCTCATTTTGTAACAAATATACCAGCTAATTCACACCCATCCATTTGCATGTGTGTAAATTTGCTGGTATATTTGTGCAACGTGGAGTTGTCACGGTGATTCGATATCTTTGGCAAAGCAGCTCACAGTGAACCCTTCAAATGGTCTTTAATTAGTAGATGTGTATACAGCTGTGCACCCGCAAAACTAACTTCCAACCAACCCACTATTACTGAATTGTCAGTTATTAACATGACTAAATAATTGTATTAGCACCACCCATATGTTTCAGTGTGGACTTCAGTTAAATATATCCATAACTCAAAAATCTCTGGACAAAACAGATCTAAAAAGGCTCGAATGAGGGACTTTTGTGTTTTTTGCAGCTACAGTAGGTGAGGCTGGGGCTCGTTTCTGCACTAGTTCATTATCGTTAAGCCCAGTGCAACGCAAAATGAGTCTATTTAACGCATTTTGTGCTATCCCGTTTCTGGGCTCGCTCTTTGTTCGTTAACAACTAGTGCAACACAAAATGCGTTCGTTCGTTAGTTCATTAACCCCAACGCAATGACAAAATGTGCTATCCCGTTTCTGGGCTAGTTGGTTAAAAGTGAGCACTCGCCCAGTTCCTCGTTAAAGAGCTGATTTTAATGCGGACCTCAGAGGTCCGTGTTAGAAGGAGGATGTATTCTTGTAGCTTCATTTCACTTTGTTTCTGTCATGTATTTCCTTTGAAATATTATTTACATTTGTAGAAGAAGATTTTAACACAAGTCTGACAATATTTTTAATGATATCAGATTTTTCCATGGACATTTTGCACTGATAAAAACGAATTTACAGAGTGAGGACTGATCCGCTCACTGAATTTTATTTTCTATGGATTTATGGATAAATAGAAAAGCACTCGGACAGCGCAGACCTCCGCCAAGGCAGATCAGTGCCTCCCTGGAGAGCGCAGACCTCCACCACAGCAAATCTTTGCCCCCCCCCCCCCCCCCCCCCTGATCACCACCAAAATTTTATCATTTGTTCCTTGTGCCAGTATCAACATTTCCTGAAATTTTCATCCAAATCCGTCCAGGTTATCTTGCACACAGACAGACAGACAGACAAACTAACGCCGGGAAAAACATAACCTCCTTGGTGGAGGTAAATATAGATTAGTTCAGGACAAAGTGTGTGTGGCTTTGAGAGATGAATGAATGAATGAATGAATGAATGAGAACTGTATGGGACCAGAACTAGTGAACTGGTGGCACACACCAGCGGGTGTGTGTGTGTCTGTGCATGCGTAATGATATATGAGTGCGTGGATGAGAGGAACAGAACAGAGTTCCGTTTTTCTATACAATCTGTTTGTCCAGTTGTTGCCGTGGTTATGACCAACAGTGACCATTTAGAATTCTGTTAATAAAGTCACCAGTGCAGAATTACTGGGGTCGTCCTTAGACGTCCAGCCGGACTATATATACGTGTAAATAATTCAGTTCAGTTCAGAGTGTGTGTGTGTGTGTGTGTGTGTGTGTGTGTGTGTGTGTGTGTGTGGCAGGGGTGCAGACAGCTGAGGGGGTCCATCTATAGTCAGATGAGGGTGAGGAGGTCCATCCAAACAGGTGAGGGTAAGGGAGGAGGTCACAGATCCGGGCTCACAGATATCCTCTAATACTTCTTCATTCAAACCATAATGCTGTCAGCTGACTGGAAACAGCAGGAGCGGAGGTGTTCATTCTGGGTTAAATAGTGAACGCACCTGTTTAGCGCACCCTTCAACGCAAATAGTGAGTGACCGATGGCTTAGTGAACGAAATGAGCGCAGAAACGGAATTCGGGTTTCTTAAAGGCTCTGCGTTCCCCGACCCATCATTCGCTCACTATTCGCACTGAGGGGCGCGCAAACAGCTGCGTTCACTATTTAACCCAGAAACGTACCCCTGGATCAGTATTCAGTATGTTACAATGTACACGATCACCACTCAATTCACTGAATATCACACCTTGAGATTTTAAATGCACTGCAAAAAATGCCCTGCTAGAAATAAGCCTTATATTCCTAAATCTGGTCAAACTGGCTTATATTGAGAAAAAAAATTCTGCCAATGGGGTAAGAAAAAAATTATTGTCTAGAATTCTTAAAAAAAGCAAAAAAGTTTATCAACTAAAAAAACATAATGTGCCTTAAAACTAGACAAAAATGCTAGAATTTTAGCAAACAGTGTTTAGTACAAGAAATAAAATCACCTTGATATTAGCCTTTTTAAAAAAAAAAAAAAATAATAAGGATATTTTTCTTATGTAAAAATGTCTTTGCAAGATTTTTCCCTATTTAGATGAAAAATAAGGCAAATGTTCTAGAAATAAGGCTTTTGTCACTTTTTTAGAAATCATTGTTTTACAGTGTGTGGCATATGTTGTTGATAGAAGGAACAATATTTCATGTGAGGCCCATTTAGATTTCTACTGTTGCTCACTAGTGAAGATTAGTCTCTCACTTGCTTGACATTGCAAAAGATCTAGTCACCAAATAACCAGTGTTGTCCGTGTACTCGTCTGTCCTCCTACAGTTGTTCCATCCTTCCCACACTTTACACTGTTTGTTTGTATTGTGGCTGAAAAATCACCCATCCATCTGACCTGCTCCTGCACAACAGACAAAGGCATGTCACTTTATTTTAGTAAACTCAGTTTTTGTGTTTTGTTTTTTTCCCCTCCAGCTATACTTATACTAAACAATCTGTGGTGTTCCATTTTACAGTTATGGTTAATAGTTTAAAATGTGCTTAATTTGCAAGCATTTAACACACTTTAATATGACTGTGGAGTACCCTGCATGCACTAAGTGTTCTGATTCTTCAACAATGATATTTGGGAGCCAAGTGACTAGATATTGTAATAATAATGTGATGTTTAACAGCAGAGGAGGGACAATTAAAGGGAAAAATGTAAAAACCCTCTGATTAGATTATACACAAGACACATTCTATTCATGTAAAAAAAAAAAAAAAAACCTTAACTGTGTCAGTGCTGCAGCGTTATAGAATCTTTTTCTCACACATTGTAACATCTGAAATGGACACTAAACTTCCCAGATTTGTCATAATGTAAGTGAAAATATGAAACCTTGTCTCCTGCAGACTGTTAGATAACTTCATGTGAAATACATAAAAATGTTTCTGTCTTTTTCTTATTTTCAGAGAAATCAGTCCGTCTTTGTCTTGTATTTTTAGCCCATCTCTCATTATCGATTTCAGATTCATAATTCCTGATTGTGCGCACAAGAAAAAGTCAGAGACACAAAGACACTGCACACAAATACACACACACACACACATAAAAATGTGCACACAAAGACATCAGCAAAGAGAGTGTGGTATGGCCAGCGGTGATGTGTATGGTTAATGTGATTTGCACAGCATTTATCACCCAGAGACATTTAGAGACTAAGTCCTGCATACTAACGCGATAGTAGATATTACACCCCACTGCTTCCATTTAAGTCCTGATCTGATCATGTATAATATCCAGGTGATTTGCTATAGGAAATTTTCAAACCCTAACATTTTTTTGGAAACTTTCCTACAGTATCTGGGGCTGTCAAAGAAACTCAGAAATACTGAAACTGTCAATTAAAGCCAGTGCCCAGCCGCCCACACACACACATACACACATCTCTCCTTCCTTAATTCTCCCTCTCTCTCTCTCTCTCTCTGCTGTGTTAGACAGATGCGTCAGTGGGACAATAATGGAGCACAGAGGCATATGAGTGAGTCCTGAGATGACAGAGAGCCTGGCGTCCCCAAATCCCCCTATACTGCACCATGGCTCTTTGTCACAGTATAATCCTTCCTCACTCACTGAGAGGCCAAGAAGGAGATTGAGAAAGAAGCAAAGGCAGGAAGAAGACATGGAATAAAAGAAGCATATTTAACAGATAAGTAGTTATAGCTCATCAACAAATTGCAACGGTGGCTAAAAGAAGTATGGAGAATGGATTTGAAGGAGGTGAGCGACGCTGAGAGGGTGTCACTAAAAAAACAGCTTGAAGGAAAGGGTATGACTCAGCTGCATAAGCAATTAGGACAAGGTGCAATTCTTAGACAGAATCCAAATTAAAGACAGGCATTTAGAAACTGTGCATGCGAGTCAGAGCACGAGGCCAGCGAGAAAAGAGAGAGAGTCAGTGACCGTGTTGTGCGGGTAGAAGAAGAGCGAAAGAAAGAGAAGGAGGGAGCCAAAATGGAAATAAGAAAAAGCAGAAGACTAAGGCAATTAGCTCATTTGAGTTGACAGAGCTGAACCAGAATGTTTGGAAGTGATAAGGTAGTGTGCAGCACAGGCAGAAAGCGAAACAACTGCATCTCCTCATCCCCCTATTAATACCACTGACACGCCATTGAACACCCTTGTTTCCAACTTAGTCATTTCTAAGCAAATACACACATACACACACAGTGGCCTGAAGCACATTTGCTAGTGCTAATGGTCTGCATAATTCAAACACAACAGAATTAGTGTTGGAATAAAAACACATTTATGCCCCCCCATGTTTACCAGCAGTTTATTTCCAAGCTGATGGTTCGAATTTGTGAGAGTGATTTGGAGGGTAATCTTCTGTGTATTAAGATAAATACTTCTTGTAAGAACACATAATTATCCACCATACAGTATAAAAACTGCTCTTAGATGTGTAACCTCTCATTCATGTGTTTTTGTGCTGAGAGCAAAATGGGTTTCAACGTGTCGTCAGTTACACAATGTGCATAATTGCCATTTATCATGCTTTCATTCACTGACAGACACTTTAATTGCGTCGTTATTGGCTCACTCATTGGAACGCACAACACAGGCCAATTCATATAATCATAAACACCTACACACATGTTTACTGCGGGTATGTATACATGTACAAAGACACATAGATGCCCTTCTTCTGCCTCCTTTCAATTTGAGTGTGGTTGTGAAACATTCCTTTATGTGAAGAATGTGTAGCAATAATTGAAAAAAAAAAAAAAAGGATATACACATGTCGTGTTTGAGCGTCAAACTGCTCGCACACTTTTCAATCACGATCTGCTGTTAACGCTGTGGATAAAATGTGGGCGCAGAAATGTTCTATACATTACTGAGATGCGCAATCAGCAAACTAATGTTTGGCCTGAATGTCTGTGCATACGACTGGTACATGTCTCTTCCTGTTATTTTTTATATTGCATTTGGAATCATAAATAAATAAATAAATAAATAAATAAGTAAGTAAGTAGTGCCAGACACAACAAACCCCGGCCCTTGCAGATACTGTAGCTTATTTTGGCATTGATCCAGCTGTTGTCATCATGTCTATGCATGTCTATGCAAATCTATTGCCTTAATAAATAAAGTAAATCAAAACAAAATTGAAGTTTTTATAGACATTTGAAATTTTGCCCATTATAAGTAAATGGGAGAAAAAAAAGATCTAAAAAATTCATTAAAAATTTTAACTTTAACCTACTTTCCTAAAAGGTAATCACATCTATTCAGGGTCACTGGCAATCTATAAACCCAATTTGGTATGAATGCAATCAATAGTTTTGCTGCTAGAGTGTTAACAAACAAATAATAAATAAATAAATAAATAAATACATACATACATACATACATACATACATACATACATAAATACATAAATACATAAACAAACAAACAAACAAACCAATAAATAAATAAATAAATAGGTAAGGCTAAAAAGGGCATCAAAATTATGCGAAGTGAAGTGAGTGTCTATGCCCAGGAACTGCCAAATAGCAGTTACATGAATAGACAGTTTAAGTAAAAAAAGTTTAATTATAACATCTTCATACACCAATGCAACATCATGTAACATGCAGCATCATGTTAGTATTACAAAATGTCAAATGATCTCCTTCCTGCACCTATTGTATTTATCTTCAATGAGGGGGTTATGTGTGGGGTTCTTTTTGCTTGTCAGCATAATTATGTAAAAATTGCTGCACCAGTTTTCAAGAAATTAGGTAGATGGGTAAGTTATGGGCAAAAAACAAAAAAGAGAACAAATGAAATGGAGCAGATACAGTAAGTAGATAGTAGATCCTGATTTTTTCCCCTTAACACAAACTGATACACAAAGAAATCCATAAGGAACTGATTCCTGCCACAAACTGCATCGCATTTTGTACACAATCTGCTCCATTGTAATGACCTATTGACAAGATTTTGTGTTAATGACATGCTCAAAACACCCATAAATTTTGCAATTTGCCCGTCTGGTGTTCCAGGCTTTTCTCTGAATTTCAGCAGACAGATTAGTCCATGAAAACTGTAGAGAATAAAGACCCTCAAGTAACAGGTCTTTAATTGACAGTGATTCATGCACACAGGGCTTTCCACAGTCACAAATCAACTCTCATGAATTCTGCCTCTTTTGCCTCTATAGCATTTCACATTAAAACACAATCAACTAAAACACCTGTCAAAATAGTGTCCAGCTGTTTATGCAGTCCAGGCTGGTCTGAAACATGTCTGATTAAAGTATAAATTGTAAAATAATTTTATTGGTTAGTCATTATTGGGATAAAAGTGAAACTATTTTTCAGATAAAACAGATTTTTATATTATTTTTATATAATTTGTATACAAAAATCTGCATGTAACATGGTGAAAAGGACACAAAAATTATGCACTACTATGTTTTCGAATATCTTTTTATTCTCTCACAGGTACATTTTGAGAATCAAAGTAAATATGCAAGGTAGAATGTTTCATAGAAATGACTGGTGTTGCAAATTCACTCGCAATGTATATGTATTTAAATGGGCAGGTTCCGTAAGTAACACGAGTGGACATGACGGGTTACATACGAAACCTGGAATGAGACTGCCGATTCATGAAAACCCACATGTCTGGATTAGAAAAACCACTAGGACCGTCAAAGTTAACATAATGCCTTGATTTATAGTGGTATATAAGACCATTTCAAGCCATGTTTTCCAGATCAAATGCACTGACACCTCGGCAGTGGTGGAGAATCCCTGCTCCATAAAGTAAAAGTCCGGCCAGGTATTGATCCTACCTATTCACTTAACACAGGTGATTCCACTAATTATCCCATCTACCTAGATGAGGGGTTGTGCTCATCAAAATGGGCTGGTTCAGTGAATGGTCTGAACAAATACATGGCAGGACTTTTATTTTATGGAGCTGGGATTCTCCACCACTGGTTATTTATGACTTAATGGGTTTTTTTTATTCCTGATTATGATTAGCCAAAAAAGTGCATATTTAAATACTACCAGAAATAAGTTTATCTTAAATTCACATAAAACAACAAAGAAGATGCTGTCTTACATGTAACAGCCACTGAAACCCAGTGGTGGAGAATCCTAGCTCCATAAAGTAAAAATCCTGCCATGTATTTGTTCCAACCATTCACTGCACCAGCCCAGTTTGATGAGCACAACTCCTCATCCAGGCAGATGGGATAACTAGTGGAATCACCTGTGTTAGGTGAACGCGTAGAACCAATACATGGCAGGACTTTTACTTTATGGAGCTGGGATTCTCCACCACTGCACTTCGGTAGCTTTTCATGTCCCAATTTTGGTCCTATTTTTGGCCCCAATATGTGATGAAAAATTCATTAGTTTTGGGATGGTGCAGAGCAAGAGAATAATTTTTTTGCATTTATCTGAGGTCATCATCCTGGGTGGAAATATATCTAAATTTCTCTTTTATTATTGGGTCTAAAAAGCTGGAAAAGTGCCAGCTACCGAAAAAAAAAAAAAAAAAAAAAAAAAAAGTTTCATGGAAAGACCCAAATACAAAGGGGACAGTTTTTCACCAAATTTATGAACATTGCCTAATTTACATCTATGCAAATGGCTCAGGTGCACCATAACACTATTTTGTCTTGACAGTAAAATTGTGAAAGTTAATTACATTTTTTGCAGGAGCTTTGTGGATTACATACAGAATTTATGACTCATTTCCACCAGTTATGGCAGTGACAGTAATATTTTTGTGGATGTGTCCCAGACTCTTACTGTCTCTCTGCACCTCTTTATGTCATTACAGCTTTAATCAGATTGTAGATAATTTGTTGAGTGTTCTTAGTTGTCAGTGCAAAACTAATCACTTAAACCATCTTATATAGTAAGATAAGTAAGAAAGTAAGTGACGGGGATTTATTTGGAAATATCATCTTAATGAACAGAACAGGTTAATGAATATAAATGGAGAGGTGGACACTGAATAAGAGTGTTGTAAGTGTGTTGCAGTACTAATGAAGGTAATTATGTGGGAATATCATTTACATTACATTTACCATACCTGCAGCTGAGGGATAAATTAAGTGGCCACTCCAAATTCCTATCCCTGAACACCATTGAACCACTTGTGTTTTTGTGCAAGAGTGCTGAATAGTACCCAACAGCAATGTGAAAGACTGTAGAGCATGCCAAGACAAGAAAATAGCTTTTCCAAGAAATATTGATTCCTGAAGTCTTCCTGAGTTAAAACATTAGTGCATATTGCATTGTGTATGGGAATATGAGCTTGTGTTCATGGTCTGAAGCACTACACTTTATGTAATTTAGAGCAGTAGTCATTTTACAAATGGTAAATTTGCTCTAAATTTGGAAGATGTGTAGTAAAACCAATATAGTATCTCATTTGTACTAAAGTGTACACGGCACACAGATTGCATGTGTAGGCAGAGACGGCCAAGAAACGAAGTTGGTGTGTCACAGGGTCTTTTTTCCCTCAATGTCCCTTTAGAGATTTAGCTAGAAACAAAAGGAAAAAAATCACTCCTCTCCTACAAGTTAACGCAGATGTAATCAACACCTTCTCCATGAGGAAACTGAACTAAATACACTGAATTTTTCTGTGCTTTTTTTTACCTTTCTCTTTACTGATACATTGACAAAAGAGTGCTTTACATTCTCTATTCTGTCGACTTTACTACATTCTATATATTTACCACAGAGAACGGCGGTACTTGTAGCATAATCTGGCCTTTTTCCATTCACCTGAATGCCTTGCACTTCAGCAGTAATTGTATATACCGTGCATAATGGCATACAGGCTTCAGAAAATTGTAGTCTATTTCCTAATTCCTAACTGTAGAAGGCAAAGGTATGGTCACCCTGTTTTGTACTTTGCCATGATTGCATTCCCATATCATTTATTTTTTAAAAACTCAGAATAAAACAAAGCTATCTCACAGACAGCAGCTCACTGAAAGAAATAATTGGACGTGTGCCTATTATTCCCACAACATTGGGCTGAAAACTGTGCGGCTCTCAAGCAGCACTTTAAATCTCCTTTTCAGCATGAGCGTCTCGATGTCTAAGATCTCACCAGACAACATCACTGACATTTCACAATTTGAGAATTTAGGCAGGTACTGGCGTTTGAGGCTCATATTTTTTTATTTTCATAGTTCTAAGTGTTAGACATACTTCAAATTATGGCACACATTATCTCGTTATATATTATGTAGAATATTATAAAAAATGAGCTAAATGTTTACTAGTTCAGAATTTATTTGACAAAGGTGTTTCCATTTCTGCTTAATGCTCACATTTTTCAAAATTTATCATTTCTACACGTATTTCAAATGTCTCAAAATACACTTTAACCCATAAAGACCCTGTGCTGTAGATGTAACCTTTCTTAAATGATTTATTACTATTTATCATCATATTATCCTCTGTATTTTGCATTTTTTTCAGTTAAAATCATGTATTTTCCTGTATTTAATTTCCTAATCATGCAGATGTTCATGGAAGATCAGATTAAAGTTAAGGGTTATTCTGTTAAAAAACAAAGAAAACTGGAAAAAAGTGACTTTTTAAGCAAAGATATCAATAACTCAACACAAAAAATATGCATCTCCATCCACTGTCATTGCTCCAAATCAATGGGTTTTACAGGTGAACCAATGTTGTAGAGGATGATGGTGTTTCCATGGTAACTACAGAGCCTCTGAATGTCCAAATGGGTCATATCTGATGACCATGAAAGGATGAATAACTATTTTACATCAATTACTTACATGTTTTGTTACAATTAGTGGATCCGAAGTTGTTAAAGATTTTAGATCAGTAGATGCTTTTGGTCACCGGTTGCTGTTTGGGTCTTTATGGGTTAAATACATTTATGGAAAGACACGGAGTGACTTGGGTGTCACACTACTTCTCCCAGCACCGCTTGCATTTGGAAACCAAGAGATGACCGCTATGTCATGAAGCAAGAATTATTCATAGTATCTATGAATATTTATCACCACTGCCAGTAATAGTAGTAGTAGGAGCTGTAATTACGCCTTAAGAAGAAAGTAAAAAAAGAGATAGGGTTGTATTATTTGGAGAAAAAAGTCAGACTACAATTATTGTTAGCAGTTTTATAATTTATATCTACTTACTTGGTTATCAATGAAAAAGATGTAAGAAAATATATGTAGTGACTTTCGGTATGCATGCTTTACACAGTACCTCTCTTTGCTTTATGTTTAACAGAACCTATTTCTTTTTTCCTTTCCTACCATTAGATCGGCTTAAATCCTCCCACTTTCAACCTTTAGTGATAATCTAATCGCAAAAAATGACATTTCAATTAATTGTGTCGCTGTTTAAACAACCCTGTTTTGTGGGTTTGAGTAGAGGACAGTGGACTGTAGTGGCTACAGGACATGCAATAGGTCAGATGCTCAGTTCTGGACACAAGGGACAGCCTGCTGCTCTTGCATGCTGTGAATTTTGAACATTTTCCCAAAGGGCAAATGAAATTTTCCAGTGTACCAGATTGTCTCTATAATTCACATTATGTGCTAGAGTATACACAATACAGTAGATAAAAAAGGCAGTAAATGGACTCACATATACTCTATATTACTGTTCATTATAAAGTTGTTAAATCTATTAAACTTAATCAATGATTTAATCAAACTAACTTGTACCGCAATTGTTTTTAACTTCATGTTATTTGTCAAATAGTATAAGTCATTGCTTTTTACACCACTCTCTTCTCTCTGCCACAGCATGAACTCATCACATACCGGCTACTGAATAAGCCCATTGAGTTTTATTTGGAGTGGCTGTCTAAGCAAGGTCCTCAAAGTAAATATGAATACAGTACATTCTGTCAGGGTCACAGTAAGCTGCCTATTCACACAGCTCCATGTCTACCACAATTTCCTCAACAGCCAATCACCATTGCACTGGAATCCAGGGAAACCATAGCAACCCTTAGGCCTTGGATGTTATTGGCATGGTCAAAGGAATTAGAGAAAAAAGAGGAGGAAGTCAAGTTTACAAAAAAAAGAGAAGTGAATCTATACAACTGCCAAAACTGCCACTGAGCTGTGGAGATTTGACTGTGAGTCTGTTGATTAACTTACTATGAGCTCAAATAGACACTGTTTTAATGAGTCATCGGCTCACAAAGCACACATAGTTCTTATGTAGATGTTAAACATTCACAGGCCTTCAGTGTGTCATGGGTTAGTTAATGGTGAGTCACACATTTCAATTCAAGAAAAAAGTTCGGTATCAGATCAGTGTGATGTATTTGCGACATCTGTACATTTAACTTCATGTTCTTGTCGGAAAATAATTACTGGCGCTCAACTCAAAAAAAAAAAAAAAAAAGAAAAAGGAAAAATCAAGCAATCTAATTCAGTATCTATAAGACACTGTCAAAACAAAAATGTAATAAAAAAAATTCAATTTACTGAAAATGTGGTTCTCTGTAATTAAGATCATGATTAATTAGTCAAATAAATATTACTAACATTAGGTGTTTCATTAAAACAAGCAACAATATAACATAAAAAAGATAGTTCTTAATTAGAATATTTTAATTTTCTAATAATTCAACAGAAATCTGTAACAGCATAGTTTTCTAACAGAATTTTATAACATGGCACAGCACAGTGAAAGTACTCATATAGATATCTTTTGTGAAATAATGAGAATTTTTTCAACTGTGACAGATTGTGTGTTCATGTACCGTAGGACTGAGCTGTCTAAAAATGTTTTCAGCTTCTTTAAACTGCAGATATTATTACAGGGCTAAGACGATGTACTTTAAAGGTGTCTCCGTTAACTATACTCGACCTTGTATAGAATATATGGTAATATGACAACAATAACTTCAGTGCGTAGTGGATGCCATTCAAACAAGGTTATATAACTGAGCTGCTAATTCTAAGAAACTGAATACCACATAGGCTACAGTGTCATCTGTCCTTGATTCATGCATTCATGTTCCTTTTTGCGTCATTTCACTTTCGTTTTTGTTGTTCCCGTTATTGTTTTTTTTTTGCCTTTCAGTGTGTGTTCATGCATCCATTTTGTGGTAACTTCCCGAACTGAGAGTGGAAGAGGTTAAAGCAGAGTTTTTCAACCTTAGGGTCAGGACCCCACGTAGGATCATCTTAAATTCAAATGGGGTCACCTGAAATTTCTAGTAATTGATAAAAATAAAAAAAAAAATAAAAACTTAATAATAAAAAATACATGGTGAGTTGAGAGACAATCATAATACATAAAATACAAACTGTGAAGCTGAAACTGAAGCACTGTGGGACTGTTTATCTATCAAATGTTCATTGTGGTCAGTTTCAGATGCTGCAGCTCTTTCATAATTCATAGTTTGAGTTATTGTTCGTTCAGTATTAATTGTCAGCCTTGTAAATCCAAGCTGGACTGACTGTACATATCCTGACCAAGGAAAATAAAATTCTCACTTTGTGCAGTAATCTACACCTGGCTTTTCTGCCTCAGTCCACAATAATATACATTATATAGACTAAATGTCATCTAAAATTAATGTTTATTTGCGATATAGTATAGCTAACTATTACATGATCAAAAACAAATTAATTTTAGGAAAAAAAATGTCTCCGTTTTGAATGTCTGGGGTCACCAGAAATTTGTGATGTTAAAATGGAGTCACAAGCCAAAAAAGGTTGAGAACCACTGGGTTAAAGTAACAGAGCAGAGGTTGTGAGTGCTAAGGAGGACACACGAACACACACACAGGAAAAGATAAAGAAAGACAGACTAACTGACTGGCAGAGAAAGGGACCTCCAGGAACAACTTCCAGCTGCCACTCCTTATCCAGAGCGGCGCTAGTAAGAAGTGAACACACTGGCCCACATTAAACTGACATGTACAGTTCAGTAGGGTGTAGACAGTGTGTCTGCTTAAAGCCAATACAGTAGCCATGACTTTTATATGACCCCCAAAAAACCACCAAAGTCAGTATTTTACATAATGTTTTAATTGTTAAATGTAAATAAGAAAAGATAGTGCATGTACTGTATGTATGTGTGTGAAAAAGCATGGTGTTGTATTTGTTTAACCTACAGTGATTTAGGGCAGACGTGAGAGGTTCAAAATTAATGTCCTTGTCTGTGAAACTGAGGTCAGCTGCATGACAGAAAGTAGGCATCAGCCGAAATGTGTTCATACTCTCGAAGGACTAATTTTTGTTACAGTGTCATTTATTTGAGAGGAAGGTCATCGACTGCAAACAGCCATGTAGAAGAACTGGGAAGCATCAAAGGCTTATGATATCTGAGCTGCAATTCACGAAACATGAAAGGCCCCTTTATTCTGTATTTTGCTGAAGTCATTTAAAAAGTGATTTTGCAAAAATTATGACACGTCATTCCTTTTTTTTTTTACCCATGAAGACCCAAACATTCACTGGTAACCAAAATTATCTACTGATCTAAACTGTTTAATAACTGTTGATCCATTAATCCTATCAACACATGTAAATAATTGGTGTAAAATGCAGTTTTTCATCTTTTCGTGGCCATCAGATATAACCCATTTGGACGTTCAGAGGCTTTCTTAGTGAACGCGGAAACACCGTCATCTTCTACAACATTGATTCACCAGTAAAACCCATGGAGTTGGATCAATGACAGTAGATGGAGACACTGGGTTTATATTCAGTTAATGATATATTTTACTAAGAAAAGTCCCATTTCTTTAGTTTTCTCTGTTTTTGATATAATAACCAACAACTTTAATCTGAGCTTTTATGGATTTCTATATGATCAGTACATTAAATACAGGAAAATACCTGTTTTATATTTAAGAATGTAAATACAGAACATAATATTAGAATAAATGGTGATAAATCAGTTAAGGTTAAAAATAGAGAAAAAAAATCATTTGAGCAATTTCACAAAAGGGTCTTTATGGGTTAAGGTGCATACAATATATATATTTTTTTAGTTAATGTAGGGAAAGTGGTAAATTCGAAAAGTAAATAAGTAAAAAAAAAAAAAGCTACCAAACACTGAACAGAAAAATCTAACTATTCCAAACAAGTAATTATTTTTGGTAATCCAAATGTGTGGGCAGCGGCAGTTTCCTCCTGTATCCCATTGTTGTTGTCTAACTTTGCCTTGATCCATTGCCGTGGGCCAGTTTTGTTAAAATAAATTAACCACACTGATTGTTCTGAAGTTTAGATTTTTGATGCTGATTAAAATCAACTTTTTCAAATGTGCCCGTCCCATTGTTCTTTTTAAACATTTATTTTAGACTGTTTCATTTTCTTGTACTACACTTTTAGATATATGCAGCGTTTATCAAATTTATTAGATCACCATTCAGTGTCAGGTTTATGACACAGCTGCCTTAAATTAACAGCATTTTTAAAAATAGTTAATACAGCATTATGTAGAATCTGTGAAACAATATTTTTCATGCCAAAATATAATTATTGTCATCCATGAATTTACTGTTTCATAAAAAAAGAAGTACTAAAGCACATTATTTCTTCATTAAGATGTTAAATTATACTTATTTACTTGTATTTCTGAAAAAAAGAGTATCAGTGGTTGAATGTTATGCTTGACTAATTTCTGACAGAAGCCCAGTGAGCCGGCTCAAATTTGTTAATAAAAGGTGAATTCAGTGTGAAATTCCTCATTCCTGTTGAAAATAGTAAAATGAGCTTAGTGAAAATGACAGAGTCCACATTAAAGCTTTTCATGATACTGGTGTTTCCTGAGACAAATAGGGAAAGATGGTGTAATAAATGTGTTAAGTACAGTATAAATTAAGAAACAGTCTTACTTTTAAAATAAAAATAGATCACTCACTGTAGAATTTAAGAAGGTCCATGTGTTTGTCATTTTAGAGAAGTACTCTCAGGCTAGATCTATGTCTAGCTGTATGAGCGTAGGGTCAACTAATCATGTGTCAAGAGAGATATGACTATTGAATCTTGGTCATATCTCTATCTCTCTAAGAGGAGCAGAGATCATTTTTCACATTCCCTTTGAGGGCAAAAAAAAAAGGCATCAGTCAGTGAGAAAACTGTGACAGGACTGCTGTGGCCTGCCACCTGAGCAACACTTCTTACTGTTGGAGACTTCATTAACAGATATGGATCTGTAGGCAGGACTTGTTCCCGACAAACCCTTAACCTTACAGAACGCTAGCCGTAGAGCCTTATCCCCAGCTCCTTTCCTGTTGTCTCCCTGCAGATGCTATCAAGTTTGAGTGAGACAAACTATATAGTGGCAGCTTATCCATTCTTTTTACCTTTAATGTCCCCTGTCAATATGGATAGCATTAGCCTCTGACACACTGCTTACTTCAAAAAGATGTATCACATCTTTGGCTGGAGCTTCATCAGTAACCCATTGGCTGAAAATCAATAGTAGAAAAAAAAAAATCTGTGACAGTTCCTGTGCCAAACATATACCAGGAAAAAGAGAATGAGGGAGAAGGAGAAGAAGAGAGTGAAACTGCTTTTTTTTTTTTTTTTTAAACACAAACTATATGCTGTATTGAGGGGGTTTCAGTCAATGATTTTAAGTCAATTAGCAAGTGATGAGGGAGGGGACAAAGAAAGGGAGATGGCAGCAGTTGTGACAATACATTTTCACAGCTCATTTGCAACAAGGCAACATACAGCCAAATATTCAAAGCATATGACTGAGTCAGCTGTTGGAGATAAGTCAGCAGCCACCCCAGAGAAAAGATTCATATTAACCCTCCTGATGTTGTCAGAAAAGAACTATTGTCTGGGCTCTTGTTTTTCAAAGTTAACACAAAAGCCATTCCACTTGAGCCCTCTGCCTTTCACCCACGACACTGGTGCAGAAAACTTGAATCGACTGAATGGTTGATAGTATTATGCTAATTCTGGACCTGCCTCCCCTTTTGCTGTTAATGCTGAAGAGCAGGAGGGGAAGAAAAAGAAGAAAGGAAGTAGTTGTCAGTGTTCCGGCATGTTGCTGGTTATCGGGCACATTAAAGACTAAACAAACAACCAATAGCCTCTTATGAAGCTGCTGAACGGCCAGAGACATGCTGTGCTGGGAAAATAATAAGAGTCTGCTCTTTTTCAACCCACACATACTGTAACAACCAAGAACATTCTGTTTTGTAAAATCAAAGAGCAGCCATCACATGCTGGCGATGACTGAATATTCAGTGGTGGATTGCACTCATATTTTCTTGAGGAAACTGAAGAAACACTTGACACAGTCCTAGGATTTCCATCTGCTTGTCGAGGCCCACCTGTACTCACTCACACTGCCAGGTGTGCTGGCAGGAAACACTAACACTTCTTCATCCATCCATTTAGAGGTGAGGAAACCTCCAAGAAGAAGATGTCAAGAGAGGTATTCCCTTAGTGCATACAATATGTTCTAATATTTCAGATCAGTGCCCTGATATACCCCTACATTTATTTGCAGAACACCCTTAATTAAACAACACATACATTAAAAAATCTCCAGAAAAACTGACTCCCACTCAACCTGTACACCAGACTGTTACATAATTGCTGTGCTTGTTTTGTTTTACTGCACCAGAAGGGTACCTACTGTAATGCAGTCATGTAACTAAATGTCAGAGAAAGTACGTATCTACATGTAAGTGTGTGTTATACATCTATATATAGTAAAGTAACATAATGCCATTCTGTGCCTCACGGCATATTATTAACCTCTTTCTTGATGGTACAGGAGTTCTCGTCTGGAGGTTTCAAATAAACCCTGAAGATTACAAATGAAGTTTGTGTCAACTCCCTATGCTCCATAATTATCACAAGGGTTGTTCAGTAATTTCTTCTTGTTCTTCTGTAAAGCTTTAACTGGATTGTACTGTAGATTAAGCTTTTGTACATGTAACCCATATGATTTTTATAGCATTTGTGTAAGTGTTCCCGACATACATGTGACTGGTGTCTGACCACGTGAAAGGCAGCAGTGTAAGGTTATAGGTGAGGCTTTTCAGACATCACAAAGACTAAACACACTTTCTGTTTTATGATCGCTATCATTTCAATTGCCTGACATCATATTTATTTATATTGTTCAGAAATGCACTGACACATACAGCATCTGAAAAAATAGATAATAAAAATCTATCAGCGTTCTTGTCATTAGATGATATATTATGGATGTATTTGCTTTGCAGAAGCTGACTTGTGTTTCTCATAGCATAATGAATCACACATATGTTTTTTTTTTTTTCAGATTTGGTATGATTTGTTCGTTTTCTGTTTTGTTTTTTTCACTTGATCAATGTCAGATTTAGATAAGAAATCAAACCTGTAGGTGAACATGTAAGGAAAAGAAACCCACAAACTGTAGAACTGTGGGATACATGTATTTTTTCCCCTTCACAGTCACTGAGAAATCAATGTTAAGAACTAAGCTGAGGCATCAAAGACCAACAGCCTATCTGACCTGCATAGAGCCCCACTGTGGGGTATAATGCAGCATTGTACACCAGTTACTTAAAGACCCATTCATGCAGACACTAAGTAAATGCATAGGACCGTAAGATGGGGGATTTGGGGAAGGATTACAATACTGCCTCCAGCCTTTACGATTAAACAACTTACACACAAATGGAAATATATAGATAATTAAAAGAAACATCAGATGAAACTGTTTCTGATTAGAGAAATACAAACCAAAGGTTTTTTTATTTTTCATAGCCTCCTTTGTCTCTCCATAAAAATAGTGTTGCTCAAAATAAACTGTTAAAATAAAAAGAAAAACAAAGACAGTTTTCAATGTAGTCCATGGAAAAGCCCCAGTATCAGACATTCATTTTGTTTCATTTCAGTCCACTCGTTTTGTTTCTCCGAAAGCTTAACGGTCAGCAAAGCCCTGTATCACTGCACCACATGTCTGTTCCTTCTGAAAAATTAGCATCAGAATGAGCCCTTGCAGAGACAAGTCAGGCAACTGCTGTAATGCATTACTAAATTAGCCCTAAACACTACACAAGCCATTAAGAAGCATGTCAAAACCTAATGGACAAGAAGTAATACAAAATGCAACCAATAACAGAACAAAGTATTTGCAACAACTGTTATTAGCCTGCACGTCATCTTTGAACCAGTGGGGAATCATGTGCACACTAAAGAAATATGTTTAGATACGCTACAACTTAGAAGCACTGGCATTGTCAAATAAACGCAGCTTAGCTCCAGCGAACAGAGGGTTAAACCTTAGCTGCAGAAATTCACTGCAGTCCAAAAGCATTTGGCTGATAGCTACTGAACAGCACATTCTATCTGTGCCATTACACTGCTATCCTTGGACAAATGTTTCTATCTATCTAGATTTTGCTGTGTGTGTGTCATTTTGTGGTCCTTAGTCTAGAAATACCATTTTATTGCATATAATATTTGGCACAGTAAAAACTGGAGCTTAATTCTGGGGCTGCATTTAGAAACTGGTGCTTGTATAAAGAGTTTTTTTCTTTTTTTCAATGCATCCTAAATATGAAGAAAACAAACTAAATGCCTCTTATCCTGCTTTAGACATACATACCACCTTCTATAATCAATCACAAAAGCAACTCGGTTTCTTTGTCTTTTTTAAATAGAAGTTATTAGAAAATAGTTTCAAATTACTCTCTCTTTTCTAATATAATCTGCAAGTCTCACCACTGCCTGACGGTAGTTTCATATATATTCATATATATATATATATATATATATATATATATATATATATATATATATATATATATATTTGTATTTTTTCATATTTATATACGTATGTATAGGCATGTACAAGAAACAAAAAACTGTCTCTGTTTTGCACTTCTGTACAAAAGAAAGTTACCGTTTTGTTCTTTGTGCATTCTATTGCATGGACTGGTGAGCAGAGTGGAGAGCAGAGGTTTTGGGCAGAGTCAGATAGATCCATAAAGAGCATTACTCAGATTTGGGTCTCTTGAACCTTATCCTTCCCATGAGTTGTCTTAATGACGTAAGGATCAGCAATGGTGCTGATGTGGCTGTGATGCTGTCTGACTGAACGATGAAGAGAGTTCTGGGTCCAGTGGGCTCCATAGCCCCCTTGACGCGATGAAGAGGAGGAGGACACATACCCAGGCTTAAAGGTGTTGCTGTTGTGTTCCACTAATGTAGGCAGTACCAACCCTGTGTCATCAGAGCCACTAGATCCAGAGGTGGGTGGTGGAACTGGAGGAACTTCTTCCTCCATTTGAATGATTTCTATGGTCCTGACTGCCGCCACCGTGCTCCTCTGTTGATGTCGTTTACGCAACTTATAGAATGCTATCAACATGGCAGCTGCCAGCAAGGTAACAGCAACAAAACAGCCAATGATGATTTTGGTGGTCTTCATCACCTCATCCAGGCTGGCAGCTGGCCCACTAGGGATTCTGGCAGTGGGGATTGACACCTGCCGTGGAGTCTGAGTGTTTTGGAACAGTACAGTAGGTGTGGAGATGAAGACAGGCTGAAACACAGAAGGTGACGCGGGGACTGTAGGCTTGGGTTTAGGGGTCTCCTCCACTGTCGGCTCTAAAACCTCTACTGTTACTGTGGTAAAGTAGGACAGATTAGATGTGTTGAGTTCAGCATTGCTAACATTTAGGTACGCTGAGGCATTGGAATTTCCAGCCATGTTGCTCACCATGCAGGTGTAGATGCCAGTATCTGAGGGGAGAACATTGGAGAAGTTGAGTGTTCCATCATTAAGGACAGATATCCGCGGGTGAGCTGAACCATGGGTCAATACAGTGCCATTAGGGAGAAGCCATCGTACTGAGCTCATAGCAGCTGTGCGACATTTCAGTTCTGCCACCCTTGCTGCTGAAATGTTCAGATCTCTTGGGGCATCAAGTATGAATGGTGCAGAGCACTGAAAGGTGGTCTGATCAACTTCCACTAGGTATCTTCCTCTCATGTGGATCGGGGTGTGGCAGCGTCCACAGCATGTGGAATTTGTGGGAATGTATTCTCTGAGCCACCAGGAGAGCCACACTACATCACAGTCACATCGCCAGGGGTTGTGGTGCAGGTGTAGCTCCACCAGGTACTGTAGAGGGGTGAAGAGGTTGTGGGGGAGGGATGACAGGTTGTTATGGGCTAAATTCAGCTCCACCAAGGCTGTATTGTCATCAAATGCATTCCTCTCAATGGTAGTGATCGCAGAGTTCATAATCCACAGTTTACGTAAATTCTTGAGTCCACGGAAGGCCCCAGGCTTCAGTTCAGGGAAAACATTCTCCGAAATCTCTAGTTCCTCTAATCCCACTAGAGGTGAAAGTTGAGGAAACTCCCTCAGGTTGCACATCCCCAAGTTGAGGTACTTGAGGTTTTGAAGGCCCTCAAATGCCCCATCGGAGATGTACTCCAATTTCCTCAATTCTCCCAGATCCAGTCTCATGAGGGAGGGGACACGGTTGAAGGCATTTGATGGAATGCGCTCAATGGGATTGTTTCTAAGCCACAACTCTCTCAACTTTGACAGGTACTCAAAAGCCCCACTGGGAATGACAGTCAGTCTATTGTCAAACAGCTCCAGTGTGTTCAGACTGGTCAAACCATAAAAGGCCCCCACTTCAATCTGTCGGATGGCATTCCTGCCCAACTGCAGTACCTCCAGGTGATGCAGATGCCTGAAGGTATCAGCCTGTATGGTCTCTATGCTGTTTTCCATCAAGTTCAGGTACCTGGTCTTGGTAGGGATGTTGGGAGGAACTCTCACCAGGCCTCTGCGGGTGCACACCACCTTGCTGAGCTGGTTAGTACAGGAGCACACACCTGGACAGTTCTGTGGGTTAGCCGAGCCCACTGCAGGGCCTGTGGATTGGCACATACTGAGAGCAGGCACCATGAGGGAGAGCACGGCGAGCAAGGCTGCGTTCCAGGTAGGCTGCACACTAACCTGGCCCAGAGGACTCATGGTGTGGAGGGCTCATTATTCTGCATGGTAGGGGGAGATGGCACACACCGGAGGACAGACCACCTTAGCCTGGCTGGAGCAACTCAGTGCTCCCAAGTTCCATCGACAGTGTAGGAAGATGCTACATGAAATCGGAGTGAAGGGAAGAAGGGAAAAGAGAAAGAAAAAGGACAGAATAAGAGTGATTTTACCGAGAGAAGCAGAAAAGCAAAAGCACTGCAGCATTATAAGAACAATGTTCATTATTAGTGTCAGTGACATACCTCATTAGTTTGAAAGTAGTCCTTTTTCCTCTTTTCAGATGTGAAAAACAACAGTTTTACTTCTCATTCATTTATAATTCCATTCCATGGAAAGACAAGAGATAGATGTTTTCTTGTTTTCCCTTTCTGAAAAAGTGAGGTGGCCCTCTATTAGCCAAGGGTACAAAATGGCTCCTGGTATTAAAGACTGAAAGCAGCATGGAAAGCACTCACAGGCAGATGTAAGGCCAGGAAGGCTTGGCAGGTACGTGGATCCCTTCTGCCCTTACTAACAGCCCTCGTGCCAGGCTGCAGATCCTAAAATGCAGTTCCACTTTGGATAAATCACAATGATCCATAGCACAGTTAAACACAGAGGAGGAGAGAAGAAGTGACCAATAAAAATAAATGAAAATCCTCAGTTCTGTCGGCTCCTGATACATGTGTTGGCTTGTCGGCTGGTCGCCTGTTTGGTGGTAAGACCTCCCTCACTGTGACTTTGCCAAGGGCTAGTCAGTCGCTGATTAGCCCCGTTGTGACAGAGACTGAGAGACAGAAAAAGGCTAAAGAACTCCCGGCACAGTCATCCCCCTCTCCTCTCCTCCTCTGTGTTCCTCTCGCTTCCTCCCAATGTTGGGCTGGCCCTGGTCAGAGCAGCTGCAGGCTGCCGTGTGCACAGTTAGCAGTAATCCGTCTATTCCTCCTAGGGGGAGGGGGGGTTGGGGGTGGTGGGAGAGATGGTGGCGCTGGATGGGGGGTGGAGAAGGGGATGCACTGCACTGCTGGAGCTTCGCAAAAGGCTGTTGGAAGAGAGAGAGCACTCTTGTCCTCTTCTGCAATGAGTGTAAAGAGAGAGGTTGCTGCTTGGAGGATGTGTGAGGAGATGGGCTCCGTATCTGTATCCATAAACAGAGAAAGGTATTACAGATTCTTCTCTCCGCTCGCCGTTTGTCCCCTTGGCTGTCTCCTGCAGTGTTCTTCTGCTTGCTTATTTGTTAGTTCTTTTTCCAGGGCTGAGGTAGTAAGTTGTGGCAGTTAGCCATGTGTGTGGCTGTCAGACTTGCGGCTGGCTGGTGGACTACTGCAGTAGCCAGAGTAGAACAGAGAGAGAGAGGGAAAGAGAGACAGAGACAGTAAGGGAGAGATTGAGAGAGAAAGAGAGAGAGAACCAGTGACAGATCAAGAGCAAAAGAAAGACAGAGTGTGCGAAAGAGACAGTGTGTGAGAGACAGAGAGATGGAGAGGAGGACGCACGCGAGCACTCAAACAGGCAGCCCACCGTCACAGTAGCAGCAGGAGCAGCATTCTAATCCACATCTCCTCTTCTTGTTTATTCTCCAATCTCTCTCTTTTCTCTGTTCCCCCCGCCGATGTGTGTCGGTGTTGCAGGCAGCTAAGATGCTCGCTCTGCCCCCTCCCTTTGTCCTTCAGTGGGAACGTGAATGTACTGCTGACGCACTCCTCTCAGCTGCTCAGCCAGCCTCAGAGCAGTGCATTGGTTTGATGCAGTGTTCCTGTGTATTAACACATTCAACCTCCCCTCCTCCCCTATCCCTCCTTCTCCCTCCCCTCACTGTAACTATCTTCTCCTGTCATTCTCTCTCTCTTTCTGTCTTTGTCTCATGTGTTCTGTCCCTCACCCTCTTTCTTTACTCTCACTCTCTAGATCACTTTACCTGTGCCGATCTTCCCCCCTCTCTCAGTCTCCGAACAACCCAGAGCCTATCATTAAAATTCAAACACTCATTCTGATGTATCATAAAGATGCAAGAGGTCAGACTTTCTACTCCAACTCCAGAGTGGTTGTGTGTTCTCTGTCTTTCTGTCTCAAGAGCGCAGCAGTGCGCCAGTGTTTTCCAGTGGAGATGCGGCTTGCTGCTATTTCTCACCTCTTGTAAGGCACAGTTTGGTAAGTGTCTCCCTCATGCATTATTACCAGATGGGAAAAACAGACCTGTGTGTTATATCTGCTTTTCCTAGTTTGCCAGTTGGTAGAGGATTTTTATATATGTGTGCATTTTGGAGGTGTGAGGTTGGGTTGGGGGGTCCGTGACATCATAGAAGACTGAAATGCTGACTCTGCTCCTCTGTGTCTGCTGGGCAGTCTTCTCTTCAGGGAGGAGAAAGATGAAAGAGCTTGCACAGAGTTATCTCTTAGAAAGATGAGAGAGAAAGACAGAGAGATAGAGGAAAAGAGACTTACCAAGAGTGGGGTGGGGGAGAGATGAGGCAGGGTAGGAGGAGATATATCCACGTCCTTGGTGAAATAGGGGAAAGGAGCCTATAGAAAGAAGAAAGAAATGAGATAAATAGGGATAGAGAAGAAGAATGAGGGAGACAGATGAGGGAATGTACTGCATATTAGCCTCCTCAGTAAAATGACAGAGAAAGGCAGAGAAAAAGAAGGATGTGGATTAGAGGTGAGGAGTAGGAGGGACGAGAAGAGTGTTGATCGTGTTGGATTAAGCATCATTTGAATGCAGGGAAGAAGTCTCCTTCTCTGCCTTTAGTTAATGACCACGTTCTAGCTTGCTCTTCCTTCTTGTTTCCTATCACAAGTAGAATGCCATTGGGACTGGGGTCTGTAGTGGAAAAAAAATAATTCCATGCAAATTGTCCTGTCCAGTTTTGACTCCAATATATTAGATGAAGAGAACACTGCTTGAATTGAAAATTCTATGTTGTAAACACATTATTGAAAAATTAATGTATGTGCACAGTGGCCCATAAAGGGGATTAACTGATACCGCATCTAATCTAAACAGATGCAAGATACAGATTACAGAAGTTGAACATGAGGACTAATGTATATGTGATACTGCAAGTGAGCTCTTCTTTATGTTCAAACATATAAACATGAATAAAATATCATAGTAAATAAATCATTATGCCCAGTATTATTACACCTACATAATTCTACTCTCCTCTATGAATTTTCTTCATTATTTTGCAATGCAGCACATTTATTTTCATTCTGCTGCATTCATGCTACTTACCATAAAAATGAAACATGTACACATCATAAGCTTGTACATAATATGGAAGAAATGTAATATTTATTATCTTTAAAATTTCAGCAAACCATATTGATTGACAGAATATATTACAGCTCTAATGTGTTTTCACTGTATGAAGATCAAAGCATTGAAAGACTCAGTTGTATTCATATAGTTATTTTACATGCACGTAGTGTCTTGTGCCTCAGCAGCCATAGCCTTATACAAAGAGACAAAGGGTTTAAAAATGAACAAATATATAATGACAATGGTAATGCTTAAAAGGTATTATTAATTTTAACACAAAGTCATGTGTAGTGTATTTTGTATATGACCAATTACATCAAAATCCTACTGAGCAACATACAGTATTGTAAATGTGAACTTATGTCTTTGACTGAAGGAAGAATGTCCTTCCTTGCCCTTGACTATGTATAGAGAAATAGTGAGTGCAACAAAAGGAATTAATTAAACTTAAGTGTCACTGTTTGTTTTATCCATCAAAACACAACTTTAGAAAAAAACAAAAACAGCACCTGAATTACAAGGGCAAATAAAAAAAAATCAATATGAAGAGTTAAGAGATAAGCCAGATAAAGCAAAAATATGCCAAGTGCAACTCATGTACCTATTCTATTTCCATTAGACGCGGTGCTTTAGAGTGATAATTGGAGAATAGAAGGAGAGGGGCTACAAGGAGGAGGGGGCGGGGTTAAGGAAAGAGTGAGGGGAGAAAACTATTAGTTAAGGTAGTGCAGGCAGGGTTGGTCAGATAATTGATGGCCATGGTTGTAGCTGCTGTGTTAATGCTATTACAGGGGCCATGAGCAAGGAAAGGTCACTTAACACACTGAATATTTTTTTTCCTGCTGTCCTCATCCCTATTGACTGTCTATCTCCCCATCTATCTGTCTGTCTGTCGGTGTCCTTTCTTTCTGCCTACATGGACGTTCACAATGAGGAATATCAGGCAGAGTCTCTGAGGCAGAATCTCCCTGTAATGTGTAGTAAATCAAACCAAGCTATACTGCATGGAATTACACCTTACTTGTTATATGGAACCTATAAATTAATGTATATAAATAGCAATATATGTGTCTTGTATTTTAAGATGTCATATATTAGGTGTATGATTCAGATGGAGTGTCTGTTAATTTACCTAAAACCATAAAACGCTACAAATTAGAAAGTTTTTTTTCTCCATTTGACTCAAGTATGAAATGTGTCTGTTTTTATTAAATCATGAATGTAGATTAGCAGTGACTTATTCCTCTTTTATCATGAGTACAGCAGGATTACATTGTCATTACTCTATACACGGTCAGCCTCTGTTTTTAACACTAGAGTGGGTCTGGTCAATACTTAGTAAGTGACATCCTGCCCTACAGAGCTGTTTCAGGGTTAGAGGCAAAATTGAATGTTGCAGGAAGTAGAATGTACACTGTGATAAATGTGCGCCTGTGACCCAATTAGTCTGTGGGAGCTGTGACTCATCACTGGAGGTTCAACCTAGTTGTTGTAGGACACCCACCTACAGCGGTACTGTTGCTTCACAGTTCTGCTGCTCTGAGATCCCTCATACTTCATAAAGTACAACTTTTCCTTTTCTAAAAGTGACCACTCTGTCTACTGACTGCTGAGGTCTGAAACAGCGTGATGACTGGAAGCAGCTGTTCATTCTAAGTGTAGTGAAGGTTAAAAGCTGGAGACAGCCATTGCTTGCCGACCCTGTGGTCACGGGCCAAACACACAAACTATTGAACCATAAGGGTCAAGACTTCTATAGGCTGAGACTAATAGTGCTACTGCCAGCTGCTGATGCTAGCACTACCACAGTTACATTACAATCACCTACTTCTACGAGCACTAATAGTACTCCCACAGCTGCAGGGCAGACAAACATCTATAGCTTAGTTACTGTTAGTGACTGATTCACCGGTGCAGCTTCACCTTGTTCTATAGTTAGAGCTGACGGATCTAATTAGCTGCTAGTATTAGCCATTACCTTGCCTTAGCTACTGCTTGATGTCTCCCGGCCCCTGTGGATCCCTCGCCACTCAGCCTGTGCTTAGTGTGGCAGGTCAGCAAAGTGCTGGAGCAGCATTTGGCCTGAGAATACAGGAGTGGATGGTGAGGGAGAGGAGACCGGTGGAAGCAGATCGATGTAGCCTGTATTCATTAACCCTCGCTCAGGGCTCCCTTCCCTCCCCAATCACAACCCCGCCATTTTAGGACGGCAGGAGGTGATTCATTAGCTGTCCTGGCTCAGTCAGCACCATCGACCCACAGTCTGAGGAGAGTTGACTCACACCAGGATATACCGATTCCCTCACTGTGGGCTGAACTCACTCAGTGATCCAACACCATTCAAAGAAGAACCATGGCTGAGAAAAGATGATTATCAATATTTTTTTATTGCTGTTTGTCAGTAAGAGGCAATCATCCCAAATGTGTTGTACTCATGTAAACTATGTCCCTAAAGGAAAAAAAGTTGTATGGCACTTCAACTGAATACGAAGGATTAATGAAAAGTACAAATGCAAAGAAATCAATCAAGAGTAAAGTCTGGCGAGGCTCTGAGAAACAGCCCTGTTGTTGTGGGGTCAAGCACTCATGCTGTTATACAGTGAGGGTCAAGACTTCTAAAATTCACTTATACTGCCAGTGCCAGATTCTGAATCTAGCACTATTAGTCACATTAGGGTCACTGTGAAATAGGGTCAGTGATTTTTTTTAGCACTGCTCATTTTGGGAACAGTTTTGCAGGTACAGTGGAGACACAGCTCTCTAAGATGGGGTAAGATCTACCATATAGAACAAGATGGTATTTGATTTGCTTTAAATATTAAAGTTTTTGTGCAGCTTGGCCCTGTAGCTGCCAAGATATAGGCTGCATGTGGTGCACAGATGTGGAAAGATCTGAGATGCATTGATTTTGTTATGCTCAACTTTTAAAAAGCAAGTTCGTTTCACTTTATGGTCTGAAAAAACTGTTATTCCTTATTTGCTTGTCTTCTTTTAACCACATCTTCATCTTTAGCAATGTTTCAGCACCAGGAGCTGTCCACATGACCTGTTGCAGACTGACTGACGTAGGTATGATTAATTTCCTAATATACTGTATAATCAAAATTTTTAGGAATCCACACCGTCATTCTTTGTCTATTTGTTAAATTTACTATTTGTTTGTTGAATACAAGTGAATAACAGACCTTATGTCAAAAGCATTGTTCGCAAGTCTGTGTTTGAGAGTTTTGGCAATGCAAATGTGCATCTGTCAATTCAAGCCCACATTGTGTTGTTAATCTTCCTTACACAGTGAAACAGAGAACCATTTTGTTTCATAAATCCATCATCCACAAGTCACATCTTGTCTGACAAACACTTCTTAATAGAAACAATGCAGCTCAATGGATTTTATTGATTTCACTCAACTGAGAACACAGAAGATATTTGGTAGTTGGGCCACAAACGGGCAGTGAATCGGGTCAGATCCTAATCCCATTTTGCTCACACAGGGAAATCTGTACATTATGTGGAAAAAAAAAGACTTAGATGGATGAGATGACGAGTTGCCATTGTAAGGATTTTCAAAAAAATAAGTATCAGTCACTTTATGTCTGTCACAGAACGGTTACAGCCCTATGATTGTGTTTGCTTTGCTTTTCAATACACGATTGTTCCACTACTGTCAATAAATAACGACAACATTAAAGGTGATATTCCTCTTACATGATCCCTGTGTTTAAAAAAACAAAAGTATTAGGTAATGCCAGGAATGTGAGGGATGCTGATAACAGTGATTATTACAGTAAACACTATTAATCAGAGCCACACGTTTCCCTGGGAAATAAATAAATAAAGTCCCCAGGAAATTAGCCTTCAACAGGTGATGGTATTTATCTATTTTTGTTTTCACGTATGGATGCTCAAACCCAGTTAATTATATTTGTGTATCCCATTAGTGCTGTGATTGATTTTGTGAGGATGAAATAAACTGTGCCTATCCTCTTTTACCATGTGCAAAGAGTACATTTCTGGACAGAGCTCTTATTGTTTCCTGAATGACCTTCATTACAGACTCATTTGCATGCATGCATGTGTGCATGTGTGTGTTTGGAGTCAGACTGAGTGCGTTTGACTTTAAAACTGCAACTTGGTTATAGTGACAGCAAATGATTTTTAGCACTAGCCACAGTTCAGTGTTTTACATAGGTCTACATAAATGGCTGAGGAAAGTGTTGGGGTGTTAAATTTTAATAAGTCTGGTAAACCACATTGGTTTAAATACTTAAATAAGAGAAAACTCTAGTACTGAGCCACATCCTGAGCCCAAAGCTGTTGCTCACCTTGTTGGCCTTGGAATTTACTGTAAAGCATTAGACAGTCCAATATCCTTTTGGAAATATTTAAGCTTATTTGATGAAAGTAAGCTGGTCCTTCTCTACAGCATAACATTTATGTGGCCAAAGAAGAAGAAAGGCTACTTCTACCAATGAGTCAGAGAAATTTTGGTAGCACATTCTTGTGACAAACGTGCACACACATCCCACTATGCTGGAGATGTATGAAGGCAGTGTGTCAGATGGACTCCCTCACCTCTCATATGCAAATAACTTTCCCCCATGCAGCTCTGTGATTGGCTTGCTGTTATTAATATTCTGCCAGCGTGTGACTTCGTTAGCCCAGAGTTACTGTGCCAACAGGCAGCACTAAAAAGGGACTTTGTCAATGTTTGATGTCTCGTGAAGTGATGCTGTGTGTGTGTGAAAGAGAGAAAGAGAAAATGTGTGTGTGTTTGTGAGTCTCTGTTTTCTAAGGAGATTGAAATTTGGGCAGTAGGAGACATTGCTCCCTGCTGACATCAGATTGAGGAGGAAGTGACTATCTGCTTCTCAAAATGATTGTAATAAAAGTCTGGATATGAACCCTGCAGTTGGTGCTGTCTCCAGAGAGTAGCCACATGGTACGCAGAATGTTGTTTCCCAAATCATATGGTTTAAGTACAGATCTGGCTTGTGGTCGCCGTTAGTTTTAACCTATTGCGTTTCATCCATTTAACTCTGGACCTGGGCCAAGTATGCCTCTCCTTGTAAACAACAAACATATTTAGTTGAATCAAAGCCAAACTAAACCTTGTATAGGGATGTGATCCGAAGCCTAAACTAGCTGTGACATATTTGCCTGTGGCCAGCCTTCAGTCACCCGCCGTCACACTAAGTCGCTCTGTCACTGCCGTATTTCAACAATGACAGCATGAGCAGTGTGTTCTCAACACAGATCATAGGGTTTGTCATGACAAGTGTAGAAGGCCCTCTGTCCTGTATGTGTATTAAGGTGTGTAGAAGTGTGTGTGCTTTTGTGTGTAAGGGTACAGTAAATCCCCTAAACTGGAGCTGGTGACCCTCAGTAATACATTTCCTCTGGCAGAACACTTCTGGATTTCCCCCCAGGTGCCCCAGGGTTTCGTAGAGAGAAAAGTGTAGGGCAGCATTTTCTAAATTGAAGTCAATACCAATCGGCCATTTATCTACAAGCACCCTGACGCTAAGGGCATCTAAAGGTGCATGTGTGAGAACACAAACACACACAGAGACATACACATACACACACGGAGTTGAGCTTTCATTCCAGAAGCAGAATACATGATTTAGTGCCAGCAACAATCTTAAAATGAAACTAATTTTCTTAATCCTCACTCATTCGAACATTGCCCATTCTTTAAAAGACTCCTATTGTGTGTGGGCCTGTTTGTGTCAAGCTCCAGGGGCCAGCGTTCTTCTTAGAAAACAAGAGAATTTAATAACATACAAGCTAATCAGTCCTCTTCACCCTTGAATTGTAAAGACTATTAACTACTCCAATAAAAGGGCACACCGTGCATACTGCATCAGTCATCCTTCATACATCTTTGGACTCATACATCCTGAAGATATTGAGTCATCATGAAGAGCTCCGCCCTCCTCCCCTCAGTGAGTTATATTAGACAGTTTATGATGCAGTTGGTTTACCTTGTCTGACTAATGTTGGATTTACGACAACATAATGTCATACTATATTACTATACGCAATAACATCAATGATCCATTTCTTTGTTCCCAGCAATGTTTTGTAATAAGATTTAGTAAATTTCCCTGCCTAGACAGGACAACAAATTAGAATGAACAGGTTTAGAATGAATGAATAGATGGATGGATGACCCCTATTGTCAATAATTTGACATTTGTGATGTCAAGTATACGGCACTGCTTTAAGGCCATTATGTAGTAAAAATGTGCACTTGAGAATATGTTTTTGCTGAATTATGTGAGGAAACAAAAAGCCTTGATTGTTGTCAGTGACACGATAAAAAAGACCAGAGGAGACAAATGAATGTGAGAAATGAGAAAGCAACACACTTCTTCACTGGATATTATGTTAAAATTAAAAGGCGCAAAAGTGAAGTATTATGGCTAGAACTGGACAATATATCAAATGAATTTGATTAAGGTCATGACCAAGGTTTGCTTTCAGAAAATTGTAGAAAATGCCTAAATTAAAAAAACAAGCTTATTCCTCTAGAGATTCTTGCTCAACAAAATGCAACTTGAGTTTTTTAATATATCATCTGAGAAAGTGTTTCTCCGGTCTATCTAGTTATAGTAACAATAAATAAATAAACAGCCAAATCACCAAGCTGTAGTACTGATATATAAAATAATTAGCACCATATTGCAGAGGAAAAGGTAGACTGTTATGACGTGAAATGCAAAAACAAGAGCTTAGACCTTCCATCCAGTCAAGAAATGTCTCCACAGCATTTTTTGGTGCAGTTTACTTTATTTACACGTGAAAATGTACCCAAGTATTCCAGTGTTTATCTGTTTTTCTCTCCGGCTCTCTGTTAGCTCAGTAGTAAAACTGTTGTCATATCACCTTGCAGATTTTCTTTTGACAATCTGGAGGTGAAAAAAGGTCAGACAGGAAGAAGAAAGCACCAGGAAGAAAATAATAATAAAGTAAATTAAACCAAGAAGAGAGAGAAAAAGTCCCCCATATGGAATTAATTGATCGTACAGAAGCTGTATGTCTAACCATATTAAACTTTTCAGTCCAGTGTAAATGAAGCGTTCTACAAACAGAATGAGTATTGACTGTATGACTGTTCATGTTATATTACTTCAGCATGTGTCTGCAGTGTGCAGCTGCTTTTGTTGTGTAATTTCTATATGAGCTCCTTCATTATGAGAGGCACTCTGCATGTTCTACACTGATCTATATTCAGGGCCTAACCCTTCCCTTTCTGATGGGGATTACGCGCTCTAGAGGCAGGGTAATTTGATATCCATTGATTGAGTCAAGAGCCAATATGAAATTGAGGAATTGTAGTTATTGCTATTGATTTTAATAACTAGGCTGTTACAGTTCATTCAGTGCAGCTCTAGTCGATACAGAGTGAAATGTTCCCTCTTATGAGAAAAGGACACCATCGGATCCAGGTGTATTTATTTTGAAATATTCAGTGATTTAGTGTTGCAAACACTGCATGTTGCAACAGTATGGTCCACTATTGTTCATTACAGTGTGTTGGGGCATAATAAACAATAATGAGGACAGTCACAGCAAAAGCAGGCAATGAAACATTAAGACCATCAAAAGTCACAGTACATGAAAAGATCTATTATGTGTAATATGAATGGATGTGGTGTTACGGTGAGGGATATGGTGAGCCATTATCGCTCCCTCTGCATGCATACTTTATAGTTCTGCACATAGTCTGTTTCAGCCCTTTCTGTAACCCCACAAAGCCTGTTAATTTACTTTAGTCCATAGAGACATTCAGTCAAACTTTCTACTGATGCATATTTAACTAGTTATTGGTTCCAGTCTCCCATAGGAGGTTGTATTCATTAAAGATTTCATTTTAAAAGTGCATACAATGGGTACCTCCTGAAAGTGTAAAGACATTCTATGATCATGTTTAATGTTGAGCCATAATGTATTTTTTTAAATGCTATTTTTATTTAAAACAGTTTCCGGTAACTGTAAATGTTAGTCTAATAGTTCCTGAAAAGTACACTTTTAATACATATTTCTTCTCGTGCAGTGAGTAGTGGGAGTCTGAGCCTCAGGCAAACACATAGGACTGACATTTGGGTGTAAGTTTGAATATCTGCTTGAGATGTTGCCATCAGTGTTGACTTGGTTCGCAATAATTTCCGTAACAGAAAATATTTGACAAGCAGACAGAGAGCAAAAAGACAGCACAGACAAGTCAAATAAATCTGATATGAATGCCCAGTAATAGTTTGTTAATAATACACCAATGTGCTGTCACAAATGTTTATCACAGATCTTCTCTGGGGTTCCAATAGCGTATTTATCAATATTTTATCACACTTTTGCTTATGATCATTTCCAGTAGTGAAATTTCTGACTAATTTACTCTTAAGTAGACAAGTTTATGTAGATGGGCCTTACATTGTTGACTTGTTTTAGTCATTATCTAAATATAATAATCCTGTGATCACTGAAATGCTCTACATTTGATGACTAACAAGTGTTTTAAAGTACTGAAATAAAATCCATAACAAAGATAATAGACCAAAGGTTTCAAATTTTGTTGAAAAATCTCCCCTTCAGTGTCTGTTCACAGATAGGGCGAAAGATTAAACATCATGTTCTAACAAAAGTATTTTAATAACACAACAGGACAGTCTGACAAGAAAGCAATGTTTCATAAATGTTATACAATAATTACACCATTTCAAACCACCAAAGCTCATTATGCTTCTTCATCATCATGATGGCTAATGATTACACAAACAAAGATTATTATAGAGGTGAAGCTGGCGGTGCAATTATAAAGACTGCGAGGACAATTGTACCAGTGGTTGTATTCGAGGTAGCAGCAACAGCATACGATAATAGCAGAGCTGATAATTTTTCCATATTCATATCACATCTGCTGTATAAATTATGGGTCTAATGTTTCATGTTTGGCATTTTTCTGACAGTTTATCAATTTTCGACCGTCTGTAATGTGAGTATGGTCAGATGTTTGCTTCTGAGTCTGTGGTTGCATGGTGAGAGGCAATCCCCGCTAAGCAGACGAAGCGTGGCTATTGCAGCTCTTAGTGGGAATAAATGGAGGGCTAATTTGATGGGAGCCACTTTTCTCCCCACCACATTTAAAACCCCATTACACTAACATCCACTGTGAATACCACACAGGTCCTTTTGAGATGACTGAACCACATAGGTCAAACACTCATACAAACACAAACTATATTGTGTACACCACCGTTTTCATCAATAAGCAGAAGAAGACTGCTATAGAAATTACTGGCTTAAGCAAATGTGCCATGGCATTAGGGTTATTAGACCATGAACAATTCTGAGCCTTTCAAAGGTTATAGCACACATGGTCGCTTTCTGTCTTCCTCGGTGTCGCCTCCCCTCTCTCTCTCTCTCTCTTTCTCTCTGCTATACACACACACACACACACACATACACCCACACCCACCTGTCACCGAGGCCCATTAGCACCCCTGCTGAGTCTCTGTTTGGCTTTTAGACTCAGGCACAGAAGACCCCCTATCAGGACAGGGACTGGCACTGTCTCTCGCTCCATCCTTTCCTCAAGCAAGTCAGGCAAAACTCAAACAAATTCTACTGTAACACAGATACAGTTACAACCAAGCATGTGTGTGTGCAGATGCACTCATGCAGAACAGCTGCTTGCTGCTCAGCAGGGTGAGATCACCTTCATGGGATTAGAGTCAGCTAAACTTCGCTGGCTTTTCATCTAGCTCCCACAGACCATGCACTGATTGATTGATTCAACAATATAAGGAGGGGCAGAGGTGTGCACCAAATAGTTAACTCACACATACATGTTTCTGTTCACATGTGTGCAGGAATATCTAATGTTGTGTATGCATTTGTTGCCATGTGTGGGTCTCCTACATTGTCTGTGAGATCTTTTGTGTAGGTGTTTGCAGAGAGGAAAAATATCAATACGTTACAGGATTGCTTTTTCTCACCACTGTTATATTTGCTTTCCCACCTCCATTACACCCCCATCAGCCTTGCTGCATTAAATCAGCAATAAAGACCTCCATCCATGTCTCTGTAAAAGACATGAGACACATTAACAGCACACACAATGAGCCTTCTTGTATCCAGAGGCAGATTTTACAGTATCTATATTTGTTCTGCCTGCTGCTTAATAGTGTACATCTTTAGGTGTGCTTGTTTGTGTGCTCATGCACACGTTTGTGTACGTAAAAAGAGACGAGATGTAGGAAAGACAGGGGAAATATATTAGTCACAGAACCTTGGGCAGTGCACATTCAGATGCCCAGCAAATGATTAGAAATGGTTTTTATTGACATTGCAAATGCGTTTTACACAGCAATAGGCTGCCAAGGGGATAAGAGACTCATGCTATCAAAGCCACGTGTGGCAGGCCTCCCACAATGCAGTCCTGTGTATGTGCGCCACTGTGTGTGTCTGCGTTTGAGTGTTTTTCATGGGTTTTTCTTTTAATTACCCCCCTTGTGAATTAGCTGAGGAATAGTAGACTGGCTATGCAATGTTAAGTATCTTTGGCTGGGAATTATCTGTTTAGTCTGCTCTGTTTGATCTTCAGGAATAAGTCATTAGTTTGCAAGCAATCTGCTCCCTCTCCATCCCTCCCTTTTACTCCCCTTCTCTACATTTACTCCTCCCCTGCATAGTGTCTTTATTTAGGAAGTCTTTGGAGCTGGGTGACTCAAATTTCCCAGTTATGTAACAAAAAGTGTAGATCATGCTAAAGAGATGTTGTGAAGTTAAGAGAGGGTTTGGTGAGGACATGGTTAATGAAAAAGACAGAGGAACTAGCGAAGTATAGCGGATGTGAACCTTCACTTCCAGCTGATTTGGGAAATGAAGGGGTTCATTGTACAGTACATTGCACATGGAGAGAGGAGGCCACTTCTTCTTGCTGCAAGGCACAAGCAAAGATTAAAAGTGTGAGTGTGCGTGTGTGTGTGTAGCTCAGACAGGGTGCAGATAAGAAGATTGTTAACACTGGATGAGGAGCAACCATTAGATGGTAATTGGCTGGCCAGATGCTCCTCTCGCTACATACAAATTACAGTCTTTAACATCGCCATGCCTCTGGCTTAGTCTATGCCACTACTGTTTAGTGTATATACAACTGGAGCCTGAAATCACAAGGGAATCCTATTATTTTAAGGAAGTTTTTTTTTCCTACACTTTCCTTTTCTTCTCTTTTTTTTAATAATTCAGCTTTTAATTTTAAGTAATTAGTTTTCTTTTAGTCACCAATTTAATGGTGTGTGGGAGAGACAGTGCAATGTTTCGTTATGTAATATTAGTTCTGCTTTGGATTCAAGACACAAGTTTCCATTTGTCTAAGTTTGTGCAAATAACTCTCTGTCTTGCCTGACTTGTCGAGTGTGTCCAGTATTAAGACTGTAATTGTAAATTGCCAAGAAACTGCAAATGAAAATGAGTTTTAATCTGAATCAGGTTCCATGAATCAAATGGTAACATTTATGTTTAATATTGTATGCACTGCTGTCCCTTACAAATTAAATAATGAATAAACAGTTAAAGGAGTGTTTCAGCAAAAACAGCCAAAATGAAAATCTGTCTCCCGTCTGTTACACCGGGCTGTTTGCTTGGTGTCTCAGGGTTACTCAGAGCACTTTCTGAGTCTTTTTCAGACAGGGTGCCAAACTGTGTCAATGCCAAGAGAAGCATTAGCAGACCCTGCACAGTCCCCCCCCAAATGGATATTAATAAACCCTGCTCCGTCTTGCATCTCTGCTACCAGTTCTCCCTCACCATCCCCTCTAATCCCCTCCTATCGTACACTCCATCCTCCTTTTCGTTTTCTGTCTACAGTCCTTTTTCCCTTAAGTGTCAATAACTCTTGCTTGCAACACACACACAGACACACAGGCAGTAGTTGCAGTGTCAGGCTTTCCACAGGGGCTGCTATAGTTATATAGTAGACTCTGTGGGTTTAGTAAAATCCTCATTAGGACTCAGTGTAGGTGTGAGCATCCCTGCTGCTGTCTCACAACAAACTGCTTACCTCAACAGAATACTTACAAATACACACAGCTGCACATAGAGTCCAAACAAAGGGGAGAGTCAGACACTGATACAAGGCAGGAAATCTTCATGTATATGCATATGCACACCCTCACACAATGTATGGAGATTATACTAATTTATGCCCCCAACGTCCCCAACACACACTCGCTGAGAATCAAAAAGGGTTGGTGTTGTTGTGCAGTGGCATTTTAATGGCGGCTGTTTCCCCCTAATTAATGTCAGTCAGGATGGCAAAGTATTCAAAAATAACTCTTGAGTAAGACCACGTACACAGCGATGCCACCCTGGTAAACCAATTATAATATTTTGCGACTATCAAAATATTCTGATACTTTTTCATGTGACAGCTATTCAACCTAGATGATGTGGCGATATATATAGATATTTAAAACATCTAACATTACATCTAGCAGCGCAAAATCTATCTTTTTTCACTTTAAAAGGCAATTGTTAAATGTTGCAGGGTTACAGTGTGAGCTGACATTTTCAAAATACCGCATTTGCTATATCTACTTGTGTGCTATTCTTAGAAATAAACTGTGTACAAAGTTACAGGAGGTGGTGATCGAAACCAAACACACATCATTTAACGGTATTTACCTTCACCATTTCACAGTCGGAAACCTGAGAACGCAACCTTTTTGACATTAGGTTCATTTTCTTATTGAGCAGGAGACATGTTCAGACTTAAGAGAATAAATCCATACAAATCTCTGAACAGCAAGCCTATTTTTGGTAGCAGAACAGAATGCAACACTTGGCAATCCAAAATGTTGTTCTGGTACAGTTTTAAAAAGCACTGTGAGGACTTGACAGAAGGAACCATCTCATAACAATTTTTCAGCCAATGTACAATAATGTGAATAATGACCAAACTGTCAGTATGCGCAACATATTCTGAAAGTAATTTCATAAAGGTTCTCAAATCTAGTCTGCCTGGTGTCACTGAAGGCCCTGTTGCCTCAGAGATGTGCGAAATATCCACCCATTTAGGATCTTGAACATTTGTTTCATAGTTTAAAGAAGGCGTCACATCCAGATTGTACAAGCTAAGAAAGTTGCTGCAGGATTTATTTTTTGAAGATCAACTTAAAATGAAATGGAAGTATCTATTTTTTTAAAGAAAGTGTGAATTACCATCCTTTAAAAAATGTTTGCATGTATATTAGTAACAAAAACACTTGTAAGAGAAGAGCGCATGCATAACAAAATATGTCCGGCCAGTTAATTTTGATTAAACAAGTAATTAAAACCATACTTGTCACAACCTTTTTTAAAATATAAGCAGAGATTAAAGCAGCAGAGGGATCTCAGAGTCAACATAGACTGTGCAGTACCACTTTGGGATGTTCTGCAAACACAGGATTGAGCCTGGAGCAGAAACAACCATGAGCTTGTATGTAAAAAAAAAAAAAAAAAAAAAAAAAAAAAGAAGAAAAAGAAAAAGAAAAAAAGAAAGGGGCTATGAGCTTCACCACACACAAATTCTTGAACAAAAGTGGTTTAAAATTCCACTGATGTGCCTGATTACAGATGATAGGTCCATATGAGATCATGCTGGCAGGGTGCAGCGACTAATGATATCTCCATCTTTTCCAGAGAATAGCAGATGTTTAGTTACATTTGACAGGTTAACCATACTCCGTATATTCATGAGCATAACATTTGTAAAGCTGATTGCTTCCCACTTATGATTGAGAAGAACACCTGTGCAGGCTGTGCATTATGAAAGACAGCAAAGGCATGACAGGCAAGAGCACAAGCAAAAAAAAAAAAAAAAAGAAAAAGAAAAAAAAAAAGTCTGGCCTCTGTTGCACTTGTATGAGCCCTTTTCTCTGTATCTCTCTCTCTCACACACATACACACACACACACACTTACACTTGAAGGGCTGCTCATTTGGCTAACAGACCTCATTACACGGGTGGATGGACCATCGACCCCTTGGTGGAGGAATTAAAGAAATCTCCCTTTTCTTCTCCTCCACCCAGAATGTGTGACATGATGTCCTGGAGTTATTTACCTGCTCTCTGTAGCATGACAGCTAATCTCACCTGCAGCCCCAAGACCTTGCACATGACAGCTAAAAAGTCTGCAACAAAGTGAGGTGGGCAGAAGAATGTTTCAAACACCTATTGCGAGTGCTAGTTTTAATGTGTTGTATTAAGACAATAAAAGAATATTTTTGTAAAAGCAAGGGTTTATAATAAAAAATATGTTTTGCAAAAGATAGAAAATGGTGTTAACCTTGCATCTTTCAATTGAGTTGTAGTTAAAGGTGCACAGAGGTTTGCCCTTTTTAAATCCAAGTTTGCACTGCAGTAACGTCTATGGAGTCTATGGTCTGAATCCACAAAGAACGGTTTGAACCCATTACCTGCACAGAGTGTGTGCCACATTTTTACCAGTAATCTACTTCTTTAAAAGGACCTCTTAACAAATATCTTCCCTCCAGAAAAACGCGATTATGGGCTCGCATAATTCAATGCGTAATCATCCAAATAGCGCAGATTATGCAGGGGTCCACATTTTTTCAAGAAGGGCAAATATTTACTGCAATAATAGCATATTTCCATGCAAAATACAAAAAATCTGTGGGTTCGCATGATTTCATATTCACCACATTTTTCATTAAGTTTACAAATATTGCATTGTAACTTCACACGGGTAGTGATGCAATATGCAATGCACAATGGTTCACACGTCCACAAAAGGTAAACTGACCACGAGCCTCAGAAAAAATCCTGCAAGATGATGAAAAATGCAGCTCATTTGCTGAAAAAAAATATCTGCAAAAGACAGAGCAAACCAGAACCCAATATCTGACATGAAATCGGGTTCATACTGTTTTTCACCTCACACAACTGTACGTTGGTGCATAAGAGAAAATCGAGAAAATCGGAGCCACTTTTCCAGCACGAAACATTTGAAAATGGTTTCTGCTGCAGCGTTAATAATGTTATATGAACGTAAAGGCTCTAATTGCCTTGAAACAGATGGCCTGTTCTATCTCACTTTGGTGAAGCAAGAAGCAATTATTTTATTTTTGACACTTGTGACTCAGGAATGTTAAAGCTATGTTTGAGCCATGCTAAGAAAATAAAGAACTAAAACCTAACCACCACTTTCTGTGATGTAGTGTTTGCTTACTTCTTTAATGTTTGCTTATCACTTTTCAATTACTAGTAGCCCCGTTAGAACAGGGTGTAAGAGAATTTTTTTTTTTTTTTCATTGAAATGCATGTTTTTTCAATTCCTGCATATTGTCGCAACTTCATGCCTTTTTTTTTCACTACATAAAATCAGATAGAGCAATGCAGTGGATAGCACTCATGCCTCACAGGAAGAAGGTCCTGGGTTCGATTCCAACACCAGTTCGCCAAGTGTCTGCGTGGGTTCTCTCTGGGTACTGCAGCTCCCTCCCACCATCCAAAGACATGCACTGATAGGTTAATTGGTTAATCTAAATTGCCCATAGGTGTGAATGTGAGAGTGATTAATTGTTTGTTTCTACAGGGTGTCCCATAAGTCTCCATACATAGGAGACATAATACATTCCATACATATATGGTTCTAACATGTATTTCTTTATATTTCTTCTTTATAGTTCTTCAGCAGTGGAGGACATGCATTGAAATGTGTTCCTGACAAAATGGCAGTCATATAGAGCATATTATATAAATAAAAATGGTTTATGTCAAGAAACGTTTATTTTTCCTATGTATGGAGACTTATGGGACACCCTGTATATGTCATCCACGGTGTACCCTGCCTTCGCCCATAAGTAGCTGGGACAGGCTCCAGCGACCCCTGCAGCCCTAGTGAGGATGAATGAATGAATGAAAATCACATAAAAACCCTGTATATTCCATCACATAATCAAGGATGAATACCTGCATGATCAAAGATTTTGCCTGCATTTTTCTGGAGGGCCTGAATAATATAGTGGTGCAAATACACCCATAAAGCGAGTATGAAGAACGCAATTCATCCTTATATTGAGTCAGACTTTGAAATGTTCTATTTCTTTTCTTTTCAGCACAAAGATTTTGAGAACCATACACAATTCTCATCAAAATAGGTTCCAACTATTAATGTCTGACTCTCAAAGTAAGGAACCAATGTGTCACAGCATCTCCAAACTCCAAAAGAGACCGTTTGCGTTTATGCAGAGGTTAGCAGCTATAATTTCATTAACTGAAGATCAGTCAGAGTCTGACAGTCATTAATGTTGTGTGTTCTCCAGCTGTTACACTCTGGGATAGCGGAGTAATAAGGTGAAGTTTTTTAATGAGGCAGTCTGATCTCAATTAGCACATGTTACATGCAAATACCTAAAACTCATACTAAAACATGCATAAGAGCCAGATATCTACAATAACTGACTTAATATGTCACACTCTATGCCATTAAACCTCAATTCAACATCATTCAAGTTTCACATACTCAAATATTTGTAGAAAGAAAGAGATACAGAGAGAGCGAGTGAGTCATAGATGAGTATGTGCACAATTAACACTGTCTGTCTGCATGTGTTAATTGCATTGGCCAAACTGCTTGTAACAATTTATGCTGGTCTGCTGTGAATTAGACAGTTTTTGCAGTGAGGCTTGTTTGCATTGACAGGGGCCAATTTTGCGCCTAATTTATGACTATTTCCTAAATTATATCGACGCGAATAACACAAGTCACAACAATAAGCTAATCTGATTGACAGTAGAGTCCGCAGCAATTTCCACCCTTTTGCAGTTACTTGTGAATTAGCCTACACGCTATATTTTTGTCTCATTTGCACCAGTTTCGCACTTGCCAAAGAATTTCAGCCTTTTTCCGGATCTGGCTTTCTGTGTATAAAGTGTGTATATGTACTCATTGGCCGTCACACCACATTACTGCTTAGAGCCCCTTCCCACAAAACCTGCTCAGACGATGTTCCTATATAGACACCTCCACACAAGCCCCATCCCACATGCAGACTGTATTCACGCACATGAATTGCTATGCAAATGATCCTCATATCTCAATGGGCCAGTATAGACATTATTTATATTTGGCAATTCAATTCTGATGACAGTGTTTCTTCTATTTATTCTAATTGTAAGGCAATCAGAGGTTCCAGATGTGTCCTCAAGACTGCAGGGCTGTTACGCAATCTGTGGCCACAGCCATGGAGACTCAAATTATCATGACAACACTAATTAAGTTGATGACAACCAGTTAAATCCTCACCACAGCTGGGCTCTGGTCAACATGGTAACACATCACAGCCAAGTGTTTTTGACATTTTTTCCAGAACATTGAGCATAGTGTCCCATACAAATGCTCTGTCTGGCATACACACACAACAGGCAAAACGTTCAATGCTATGTACACACATATCAAAGGCCTTAGGTGGTGTATATGTGTGACTGGATTTTGGAACAGCTTGGAGCCATGTCTCATCTTTTGTGACCTCTCAGCTGCAGGCCAGTGGAGAGAAAAACTATCAAACCAATGAAGCTTAGCGAGGTGAGTGTGTGTGTGACTGTGTGTATATATCACAGCTGCACATGTGAATATCAAATGCCTTAGGGAAGAATATATCCCATTATATTGGCGCTTATTACTCACTGTCCCTCCCTTCAGTCACCCTCTCAGCCTCCCTCCTTCATTGAGATATTTCCAAGACTTTGAGGTCACTTTTGGTCACCACAACGCCCCCCCCCCCCCCCCCCCCCTTCCTCTTTTCCGTTTACTTCTGCTCATATATTGCATCCCTCAACCTCTCACCCTCAAGCTCCCATCTCCACTAAAGATGTCAGACAATGGCTTCACACTGATCAAACGAGACAGTGTGTCAGTTCCATCATAGGCCACAGGGAACAGTAGGAGCAGCTAACATTGTTTGTGAACGTGTATGTGTGTGTGTGTGGGTGTGTGTGTGTGTGTGTGTGTGTGTGTTGGAAAGCAAAAGCATGCACATGCTCGTGTGATAATGTGTCTCCGTGTGAGAGTGCGTTTACGTGTGCACAGGCATAGAAAATTGCAAAGGTCCAGATGTGTGTGCATGCGTGTATCTGTGGGGTTGTGACGTCAAGCTATTGCCTGAGAGAGCATGCAGGGGGAAAGGGGAGAGGGATGGGCTGGGAGTTGAATGAGAGACATCAAGCAGAATGAAAACTGTCACAGATTCAACAGTTTTTGTCTAGATGAGTAATTCTTCATCTGACCTTCAAAATTCAGTTGAATTTCACATAACAGTTATATATTTAGACAAACTGTACTTTTCATCTCATTTAGTTATTATCATTTATTACCCAGCCCCCCGAAAGGAAGGCAAAGGATTTTGTTTTTGGTTCAGTTTGTTTGTTTCTTAACACTCTAGCAGTAAAAATACTGTTTGAATTCATACCAAATTTGGATTGTAGACTGCCAGTGATCCAGAATAGATCTGATTACATTTTGGGAAGAGTAGGTCAAAGTAAAAATTTTTTATGAATTTTTAAAATACTTATAATGGGAAATATTTCAAACGTCTTTAAAAACATCAATTTTGTTACAATGTACTTCAAACTTAGCAAATATATAGAAGCATTTGATATGCTGACATCAGCACACACAGACATGATGACGTCAGCTGGATTGATGCCAACATAAGCTACAATATGTACAAGGGGTGGGGTTTGTTGTGCCTAGCACCACTTGTTTATTTATTTATTTACTTATTTATTTGTATTATCCCCGTTTTCCTCCTTTCTCTCTCTCTCTTTTTCCTTTGTCTTCTTCTCAGTTATTTTCAGTTAAAGCTATACCGTATGATGTGGCATTTTTACACTTTTCTTTTGTCATCTTAAAATGCTCCTAATAAAAACTAAAATGTAAAAGAAATCCACCAGGTATTGAAACTCAAAAATGTTTAATTCTCATATATTGCTCATATTTCTGATAAAATTCTGACCAATCATTTTATTCGGTCCAAATGAAATAATTGGCCGAACCTGACTGAGCCTCCTGTCAATCATCCATTACGGTGTCAATCATCCATTATGGCCGCCCAGCATCCGATCCATTTACGCCGTCCCCGCTTCTGATATGGGTACGTCTGAATCTGACGCTTCACTCGCACTGCCCCTCCTGTCACTGACCACAGTCTCTTGTCTAAGAATGTGAATGGATAGAACTCAAATGCGCATGTGGAAGGAAAAAAATTGATTTATCAGAAACAACAACTAAGGGGAACAAACAGGAGTCCAGTGAATGAAGGATGGAGATAAAAGTCCAGAAGTCTGGTGTACTGGACTCCACAGACAGGTCTGCACAAAGTTCAGCTTTTACGACCGCGCAACTCATACACATACATGTACTTGGTGTCACACAATGTAGGATCATGTAGGATGATAAATGTATGGATTATGAAACCTCAAATGACCACGGAAAATTTGTGGAGGCCGCGCGTTCACAGTGCGTGCACCCATCGCCTGGGCACCTCATCTCCCAGCTGATGAGGTGCAGTGACGACACTGACCCAGCGCTGCACAGACCAGACCCTTAAATACAGGGTCTACTGATGAAACGGGGGCCGCGGCAGGTGGATGATGTATCTGATTACTGAGGGAGGGGTCCGCGGACACGCTGAAGCGGACCGGACCTTCGCCTCCACCTCCGCTTCCAACGCGCACATCAGGTGAGAGGAGGGGAGTGTCAGAGCTCAGGCAGGAGGGAGCGGGCAGGGCTTTGGAGGGAGGCAGGTTGTTCATGTTCAAACTGTTACAAAGTGCTGTGAGAAATGCCACATCGGTAGGTATAGCTTTAATTGATGATTATCTTTTGTCATACCCCTGACTTTTTGAGAAAACCCACATCACAACATTTACATCATATCACCACACAAAACATTCACACAACCAAGACAGGACATTGATCTGTCCCTGGTCAGTCACACATTTTTTTTTCTTTTGTACATTACATGCTATAGCCTATATCCTAATCCCCAACCCCCTCCCTCCCCCCACATTATGATGACTTAATATAAATATTGTATATTATTGTCCATAAGTTTGGTCCTGCTTAAATAAAGGTTATTAAAAAACAAAACAAAACAAAACAGAATTTAAAATAATAGTAACATAGTGGGAAATAATAAATGATCACAGTGTTATTCTATAAAGATACAGTCTACTTACTTTATTATTCAATTTTGCATGTTTCTTGACATTAACCTGGAACTTCCCACTTGTCTTTTTTTTTTTTTTTAAGAGAGGGAGCTTTGCAGCAAATTATGGCAGATATGAGCCGTTCCACCGAGTCCAAATGAACCTGACTTGACTTAATTTACCATGGTTTGTGTGCTAGATTGCTCCAGTTAAAGTCATATATATGGAATCACACTGTCACAACACATTTATATTTAACTACTTTATTCCAATGTTAGACACAAACCCATTTGTAACAATGCTTCCTTTGGAAAATGCACAATTTGTCCAGCGAGCAAACATAATGCCCCGGTTCACAGAATGTTGCTAATTCAGGATGCACAATTTCCAGGTTTATTAAACACGAATTATACAAGCTGTTAAAATGTTTGCAGAAAAATAAGTCTGATAACTTCTGTAAAATGATATAATCCAATATTGTATTGCTGCCTGATAATAAGAACTCTCAGTTTGTATTTTAAGTTTAAATGAAATGAATGAATGAAATTTTTGTCTCTGTTTGATTGAGCAAGGTCATTAATGCTTAAAAAAGGTTTTGCCCTTAATTTTGCTCATATTAGCGCATTATTTAGCCCTGTTGTGTCATGGAGGTGAAATCAAGAGTAAAATGACCCTGACTGAAGAGACATGGATGAAGACAAATGGATGAAAAAGGATGGAATTATGAACCACATCTGCTTACACATCCTCTTCATGTAAAAGGAAAAAAGCTTAAAATGTAATACCATGGCTATTATGCTAAACTTTAGTGATGGCAAGCTGTGTGTCTGACCATAAAGACCATAATGTTGAGATGGGAAGAGGAATCTGTCATCGTACGCAGTCTTTGAAAATACCCATTTCATTCCAAAGCTGTGACACATATTGCTGGCACAGACCACATGTGGTAATTGTTCTCATCCATTGTAAACACAGCTGTTATTAAGGCCAGATTAATGACCCTAAATTATTATGTTTCTTTCACACCTTTAATAGAATTTGATGATATGAAATATACACAAACTGCACAAAGCTGGAGCTATTGTTACCATTATTGTAGCTCATTAAAGGACATAAAAACCCAAATTTGTCCACATTTTGTCACTTTTTTTGCTTGCAGAGCAGTGCTAACAGCTTCCATTTGCCTGATTTTAATCTTTTCATCGGCAGTTGCTGCTATTTATGAACACTGTACAGCTATCTGGTGGAGTTGTGACTTGTGGTAAAATGTAACATTATGTAAAACCTCAGAGTGCATTAAATTAAACATCATACATCACCAGACTCAGCTTTTTCAATCGGTTTTTGGATGTTCACACTGTCACTCCCATCAAAATGCAGTCCATCAGTCCGGTTTTCAAACTTAGACACAACATCAGTGGATGATGCACACACTTGCAGCTTCAGCCTTTTCCTCAGGGTATTGCTGATGTGACAGAGAAAACCTGGTCTGATGTAGCAGAGTAAGGATTACAATTGCAAGCTTTTACATATGCACACACTCACACACTAACACATACACACTGTGCAGGCCTTGAGCAGATGGATAAAGCAGGGGAGGATGTGACCAGAGGAATGATGCATGACAGGGACAGCTGTGCTAAGCTCACTTCATTCAAGATATACAAGCTCAGTCACCGTACACAGGCAGCAGGGGCTAAGTGTCAAAGCAAGACACAAGTGCAAACACATTCGGATGGCTGTTATGCAGATGCTCATGGACAAGAAAAGATGACGAAAAAAACATATTACATATTTTACAGTAGCAAATGGAGATGTATCTCAGATGGCAGGGGGATATATGTATCACTTTAGCATTTTTAAACATAATTTTATATTACTACAAGGATTACTTTACCCAAATATCAACATACAGTACTGTACTATGTGGTGTGGTCAAACTTTGGGACTAAAATACTCCTGATTAAAAAATAAACCCCTTATTTTATTCTTCACATCAAAATTGTTTCATTTATTTATTTATTTATTTATTTATTTATTTACTTAAGATATAACAATAAAATAGAAGCATTCCATATAAGTTCAATAAAATGTATCAAAATTGTTGTAGTCACACATGTTTCATATCATATATTATTTATTCATAAAGAAATATAGCTGATAGAAGGCCAACAACCATTATAGTGAATAAACAATATCAATCATCATTGTGTTCAAGTGTCTTCTTATTGGACAGTATATTAGAAGAAAAAACAAAACACACCAAACACATTGAAATGTTGGATATCTTACACATACAGTACATGAGCTATTAAATGATGGCGTTTAATGAAAACGGTGATGAAGGAAACATTCAGAGGTTGTTTATGCCCACTGGGCAATGTACACCACATGGTTGTGCATACATGCTCTGGCTCTACTTTCATTAGTCCAGTCTTGTTATTTAATAGTCACACCTCATATGTATATCTATATTATGAACTGAATCCCATTTTGAGATTTATCTTTAAACAGACCGAGTAGTGATTTATAGCTGTAATAAATACACGCTAACACTGAGTTATGGAAGGCCACTAAAACATCCATCCTATCTTAATATTTCATGCACAACAGCAGAAAAACAGAGGATCCCTCCATTTTTAATGACTTAAGAGGGTTTCACTATCAATTCTTAAGTGGGTATAGTAGATTTTGTATTTCATGACTATTTATGGTGTTGTCTTTGAACAGATTTAGAGCATTTTGTATATTTTAAAGATTGAAGGAAAAAAGATAAAAAGAGATCCTGTAGGTGATATTTAAAGTTATTTACAAAGCAGAAAAGCTGTGAACGTGTGCAACACTCTAAAGCACTCAGGGGTTTCCCTCTATCTAAGGTCCCTGTGCTGTGTAATTCTGATGCAGACCACAACACAATATACAAGACTCCATGGATGCAAGCCAAGGCAATCAACTAGACCGCATGCTTTGCACATACTGTACATCTGAAAGGCTAACGTGGCTGACAAAAAGGCTGCTCAGACAATCACACAAGTACTCCTTGCAACAGAGAATGCACTCGCTTGACCTAATGCACACAAAATGCAAAGGCATTTTCATTGTTATTCTGTTTCAGATTTGTAGAAGTGAATCCAAAGTTGCCAACTATGAATGCGTTTTTTTTCTACAGATGCAGACTGAATCCAGATTTTTAAACATTATTTTTTTCTTTTGTGTTGTTCTAATGACTCCACAGCAACGGTAGCCAGGGCTGGAGGCATTCTGTTTTCAGATGTCCGTTCTGCTGTCTGTCTGATTCCTGTGAGCGTGATATGTCAGGGAAAGCTTAATGGAATTTATTTGCATTACTGTGAGCTAACAAAACACATTTTTGGCCACAGCTATTAAAATAATGACATTTTGATGCAAAAGGTTAAAGGTTGGCTCAACTGTGACATCGTAACAAAAATAAGTATACTTTTCTGGCCATTATTCAACATCATACAACTGTCTCTAAGTGAACACAGCAGAGTTCTCACGGATAAAAGTTCCTTCGATGTAGAGAGAATTCCATTTCAACGTAGATGTGATCGACAACTTGAGCAGTTTGTGAGGGCATATAACCATGATGAGCGGTAATTCTAGTTTCCTGATTGTTTCTTAGTTTATTCAGGAGGCCGTGGTATGTGTGGATAAACAGTATTTACAAATCAATACCTTTAAAAAGCCTAATATGCTGTTATGTCAGGTATCTTCCCTGGAGAATCCAAAGAGCAATAGAGGACCGTCCAGTGTGCATTGTCATCATTCAGTGCTATTGAGCTGAACCTAGGACTCAATAAGGACAAATGGGCTGCATTGTGTTTCAATGGTTCCCTAAAGAATAAGGAAGAGTGAACAAACAATCCTCTTTTAGATGACTGGTGTGTCTTCGTGTTCCAGTGTGAAGCAGACTCTGACCATTTTTAGAAACCTGCAATCCACAGTAAAGGGTGAACAGCCTCATAAGCACACTGCTGATAGAAATGGAAATGTTAAAGTGGGATAGGTATGAATAAGTACCTCTTCATCCTAGAAAACGATTTAATACTTCTTTACAGCAAAGGTTAATGATGTCAGCAACCAGTAGTTTGTACCACACACTCAATGCCAATAAATATTGATGACTTAAATTCGCACTAAGCAACATGCATTAACCTCAAATATAGACTTTGTTAACAGTACACAAGCAGCAGCGCTGAAGGTGCGAAGTCATCTGTGCATGTATTATGTGTTTGGAAAATGACTTTGTACCTGTACTGATGTGAAATATGGTCTTCTACTATTTGCCAGATAGATGATTAATTCATCATTCAACTTTGCAACCGAACAAATAGATATTAACATCCTGTTGCTCAGCTGTTCATTCCTCTGCTGTGATAATTGTTCATCCTTGAAGCTACTTTTGTCTTTACTTCTCAAGGTCCAATAGAAAATGAGTAAAGCTGTACTGATGTGAAGTGCAGTAACAGGTTGACAACTGACTCTTAACATCAAGTTAATTACAACTTGTTTATGTGTTTAAGTGTTTATAGGTTGCATATTAATATATTATTTTACAAGATTAAATAAGGACTAGTTGGAAGAGCACAGAAAAGACAAATTTAAAAGATGCAGTAACATTTTAAAAAAAACAACACTTCACTGTATTTCATTGTTGAAAATATAACTGCTTATACCATGAATTGTGTAGAAAACTTGACAAACATACATCCATTCCTGACATTGAGGATGCAAAGCATTCAATAACAGGAGCGATTTAAAACTGGTGATGTGAAGAGGATTTAGTACGAAAGCAGCATCCATGAAACATCAAGTCCATTAGGAGCAAAAAAGGGTCAAGGGTCACCATTTTATCCACAAATGCATGAGAAGGTTATTGAATTTAAAAGAAAAAAAGTTCCTTGAAGAAAGACATGAGGGGATTTGGGTATTTCACACTCAATGATTCGAATACACGGTATTTCAGGGTGTCAAGGGGAAGGGCTCAGTCCTAAGCCTCACACAGCACCACATCAGGAATCACTCATCATTATACTGTGGCAAACCTTTGTCAAGCACTTCAATGTGTATTTGTAGCCATAAACGGCACATATGTTCTTTGGACCAGAGCATATAGTGTCTATTTCTTAAAAAAAAAAAAAAAAACTGGAATGGACTGGACTGAACTGGAATAAATGCTGGTCTGACCAGAGTTCACTGAGTGATGGCCCATCCCAGAAACATTCAAGTCCAGAGAAGTCAACAACACTTCTGGACACAGTTAACTAGTGTTGTAGTCAAGACCGGCTAGACTGAGACCAAGACACTGCCGAGACCAGTTAGGTATCAAGACCAAGACACTGCCGAGACTGAAGGGTATCAAGACCAAGACCAAGACACACTAAGGTGAGACCAAGACCAAGCCTTGTCAAGACCAAGTCCAAGACCAAGACCAAGTACGAATCAGTTGTAGAGCAAAAGGCACTGCTGTAAAGTGTCATGACAAATTAAATAGTTCAAGAAAATGTACACAATGTAACATGTTTTTAAAATAGATGCATCTGACTGGTTGCATTTGAAGAGGGCGCATAGTAAACAATGATATTATTCTGTGATGATGTGGTTTTTGTACAAATCCCATCGAGACCCCTACGTCCGAGATCAAGACAAGACCAAGACCAACGAGAGTCAAGACCAAGACAAGACCAAGACCAAATGAGCTGAGTCCATGACAGGACCCAGACCACAAAAAATTGATCTTGAGACCAAGACCGGTCTCGAGAACTACATCACTACAGTTAGCGCAAGGTTTCCTTTAGCAGCAATAAAGTTTGAACTGGGAACTCTGTCCAATAAGACTATTTTCCATCAATCACTGATTAAAAGATAAAGAAGATAATTACCATAGAACACTGCAGGATCCAACAAACCCCAGAGATATATCAAGTGGCATATTGAGAAGTCTGACCTGCGTAGTGTGGTGCACTTACTTCATTGGTCAGAATCAGTGTGCCAGTAATAGATAACAGACCATTTTCAGTGTATATTGTCAGGTGTATCAGTGGTACAACTGGCATTTCCTCAGTGAGAGATGAGAAATAGTTGTCAGTGGGAGGTGTCTTAGAAGACAAGGCTGTTTGTCACTCTTCTCTTGTTTACACCAATATTTTATATCAGTAAGTAAAAGTAAAGTAAAAGGGAAAGTGGTATGTTCTTTATATTCTAACTTTGAAGAATATCTATGACCCTTTTGGTGTCTGGATGATGACAAAGACTTGTAGTTTCTGGGCTGTCTGGACCAACATTTCATTAATATTTAAACCATTAGAAGTAAAGATGTTTTAAAATCAGTCTAGTTTAATGGTAACAACCAATGGATGTACAGGGGATGGTTTTTCTCTTGTGTGGCAATTGGATTTGCAGTGTATTGGTGTATGAGATGGCCGGGGTCCCTCCTCCCCTACCCTCTCCTTTGAGTCTCTATTCATGCCTCCAGTAATTTATTTTCATCTCCAGTGAGAACGAAAATTATTCCACTAATAGATTTATGCTTAGGTTGAACCAATAGCTGAAACCATAGCTGAGCTTTTAAAATAAGGATGAAATCACAATAAAGTCCAAAGGAGCTAAAGGGCCTGCTCTGATTTTCCAAATGGTCAGTTACGAACAGAAGCCACAGACACACAATGAAACTACACACAAGTGTCACAGTTCACACCATTCCTTATGCGCTTACTAGCTACTTTCTTTAACATGAGGCACGCATGATGATCTTCAGCTTCAGGGCCATATCTGGTGCATTTGTCCAGACAGTCACAGATCACAGACAATTCATCTTTCCAGAGAGATAATTTAAGGATGTTTTATTTCAGCTTCATGTTTCTATTGTCATGTTGTTGAGGCTTATACTTTTGCAATTAGTATATTTCTGTTAAGAGAATAATTGTGATTAACCCATAAAGACCCAGTGCTACTTCTGTGGCAGTTTTCAAATGAATATTTTTCTATATTTATCCTTTTTTAAGTGATTTATCGCAATTTATTGCAATATTATCCTCTCTACTTGGTGTTTTTTCTGTGAAAATCATGTATTTCTCTAAATTTAATTTACTGATTATATAGATGTTCATAAAAGCTAAGATTAAAGTTGAGGGTTATATCAAAAATAGAGAAAACTGAAGAAAAAGTGACTTTTTCAACAAAAAAGATCATTAACTAAAAAAAAACAACAACAAAAAAACAAACAAATAAGTGACTCCATCCACTATCATTTATCCAGCTCCATGGGGTTTACTGGTGAATCAATGTTGTTGAAGATGTCAGTGTTACTGAACTTCCGAATGGGTAATATCTGGTGACCATGAAAAGATGACAAACTGCCTTTTAGTGATTATTCACATGTACTGATAGGATTAGTGGATCAACAGGTATTAACCCTTTATAGGGCACTCATAGAAATACTCTGAAATTCAAATTCCAACCTTAGTGTGTTTAAGACCTTATTACTTTTGTGCAACTTTTAAAAATTTTTTATTGTTGAGTAGAAAATCAAGGTCATTGAAGTTACCATATTTGGTTCCTTACCTATAAGTGGCAAAAAAGAAAAAAAACATCACATTATCCCTTTGAACATCATTACTTACATTAGTATCATTAATTCATGGTACCTAACAAAGCAGTTACACTCACTGTTCATGCAGAAGTGGACCTTGCTGTAGACCACATTGGACCTGAAATTGTTGCCTCACTGTCTTCACTGTAACTGTTGCTGTCACTGTCTTGTAATGTATGCGGAACTCACCAAAAATAGTCTCTTGCCCGATAAAGGGTTAAATATTTTACATCAGTTAATAGTTTTGGTTGCCAGTAACTGTTTGGGTTTTTATGGGTTAATCATGTTGAAGATATGATATGATATGATATGATATGATATGATATGATATGATATGATATGATATGATATGATATGATATGATATGATATGATATGATACGATACGATATGATATTCATTTATTTATTTATTTATTGGGATTAAATTGTGTGATTCTGACAGATATGAACCTCCTAATCATCTCATGTACAGCATGTCCTGTGCTATTTATCAGAAAGATGGTCTGATGGACTGGAAACCAACTCTTTCTCTTTCATACTGTCTTAACAAAGATGTATCCACTAGAAATGGGCTTTTTAGTCAATTATACTATCACCTGTGGCTGAAGTTATAAGATTTCGCAGTCACAAGTATGCTTCTAGTAAATCACTATTTGATTGTTGTTAAGCTGTCTAACAAAAAAGGAAAATAAGTCAGTTGTAGTGTGCATTATAGAGCACATACATGTCTTCTGCCAGTGTGACAGTGGAGAAACTAGAAAATACTGACTGAACTTTGTTACCTGTGACATCTGTAGGTACATGTTCTGCTTTGCATTAACTCAACAGTCCTGAAAATGGCTTCTCTTCTAAAAACCCTCCAAAAACAGATGCATGCTACTTTTACACGAAACAAGAAAGTTAAAGGTGGGGTGCAAGACGTTTTCCTGGAGCATTTTTTTAAGCATTTTTGCTTAAAATCCCCTTCACATCCTAATTTTAACCAATTAACTAAATGCTCTAACACAAAAATAAAAAAAAAATGTAGTCACCTGTGGAACGGACAGGACTGAAAAAACACCATCCAATCATTTTAAGCACCCAATCGAAATGATTGAATGGTGATATGTCTATCAAACTCAACTGTCATTTGTCCCTCCCCCCTCTGCACGTACCCCTCTTCGTGCATGAATCGTGTGTCCTCAAAGGGTTGGAACACTTGTACAGGAAACGAAGCCAGAGCCAGAGCTTGGCTATATTAGCCATATTAGGATGGAAAGTTCACCGGCAAACTGTTTAGTCACTAACATAAATCCCTAGGAAATGGAGCATTAGCCGGATTGGTATGAATTAGGGCTGTTCTGTAACAGCAGGGGTGTTGGAGGAGACTGAATGAGGTATGCATGGATCGGGGCCGGAGCCGGGGCCCGAGCTGGGGCCGCCGGACCCGGGGGAACTGTTGCTGTGCAGCGCTTGTGAACCCTCAAGAACAAGCATTGCATGTGCCAATACTCTGGAGGCGTGACTTCGGGGGGATATCTGAAGAAAGGGGTTTGAACTTTTGAATTGAGTATTTTCAAAACATAGCTTGCTCGAATCATTTTTCTAAGATCTCATACCCCACCTTTAACATGCATTAATTATCTTGGTTGTGGTTAGACAGAGAGTCCAGCCTCGGGTCACATGTACATCACTTTCTCTCCAAATGATAGACACACAGATCCACCAGGAGCTGCCCCCATTATGCCTGATGGACGTGACACCAGATGCAGATAAAAACAAGGTAAAATATATTATATTTAATAACTCAAACAAGGACTGAGCACACACCTGAGTAGACTATTCGAGTCCTTAATTTAGCGCTTAGTTTTCACCAGACTCATCTCCTCCAATCCAGTCAAATCCAGACGTTCAGCTTCACTTGGGTTTAACTTTCTGTTTCTTCACTCCCTCAGCATTACTGGTGTTTTCCTAACCCTGTGCATCTGGAGAGATATCCCTGCAGGTTAATGGTGTAAGCACTCTTGTAAAATGATGGGGTCTAAACACGAGTGTCTCCTCAAATATCACTTCAACTCTTCCTTTTGTGGGCATTAAGTCACATAAATTCCTTTAATTGCTCTTTAAGCCTCTCTCAATTATTCTCTCCTGATTAAACTCCTAGACTGTTTTTTCTCTACTCAGTCCAAGTTAGCCAGCGAAAATGTTTTAAGACTCCCTTAACAACAAGTTGAGAAATAAAGCATAGAGCGTATGCATTGAGAGAAAAAAAAACTGGCACATTTATTAAAATTATCCCTGAAATTTGCATTTAAATGTACCTCTAATCCCACCAATTATACAACAGCCTGAAATTCTTAGAGGCACATTAGTTGTCTCAAGGTGCGGTGAAAAGCCTTTGGCTGGTGCAGGTGTCGGTCTGAATAAGTGCAGGTTCCCTGGTCATTATAAAAACATCTCTCATCATCTATTCCCTGCAACACTGTTAGACGTCCTCTGACTAACTGCCTCTGTTAATAAGCTAGCTGTTTGGTAGAAGGTCGGTGTCGGTCTGTTTTTTTCTCCTACCGTTCGCTCATCTTGGGCCGTTTACCCTCCCCCCCTCAGCATCTTGTAGCCTTGGGCTAAAGTGTGAGTACTGTAGTGATTTAGAGGCACACATAAAACTCTGTCATGCGCAGACAGACAAAGAAGGACACACAAAAACAGAAACAGTGCTGGCTGGAGGCTTGTGTAAGCAAGAAATCAAAATGTGTGAATGTTCATGCACACCGGAATGCGCGCATCATCAGAGATCCCTAAACCACCAGTAGACATTAATTTCCATTTCATTTCAACCTGTCAATCTGCTCAACCAACGAACAGCCATTATTACCAATACCCATTATTCCATATAAGCTGGAAAAAAATCAATTTCCTGAATGCTACCTACACGCCTTTATGAATCTATAGCAGAGGAAAGCTCTCTTTACAGCTCTGCCATATTCCACTGCAGCCACCAGTTAGCTCCACACTCAGTTCCCCCATGGGACACATCCAGGAGATGGGGGAAGTAAGAAACGGGGAGAGAATTATGTATGTAGCTGTACTGTAAATGGAAGAAGCTGATTACTTGTCATGGGCGAGAGGTTGAAGGAAGGGGTCAAATGTGTTGTATAGAGACAGAGGAGGATAGAAATGTTGAACTATGAGCAAAAAGTCATGGAGGTAAATACGCAGACGTGTCGGAGATAAAGAAACACCGGTGACATCAGGAAAGGGATAGGTCTAAAGAGAGAGGACAAGGAGGATCTTCAATGTTAGCCAGTCTGTCTAAATATAGTCTTGATGATATACATCTGAGAGCATTTAAATGAGTGTGTGTGTGCGTTTGTGTGTGTGTGTGTGTGTGTGTGTGCGTGTGTGTGTGTGTGTGTGTGTGTGTGTGTGTGTGTGTGTGTGTGTAAGTGGGAGAATGAGTGAGTGACTGTGCCCAACGGTAGACAGAGTGAATTTATTACATTTTATTTACAAAAGTGCAGAATCTCAAGACTCCCAGATAAATGACTCAAGGGCTGTGAGGGTGAGTGAGTGAGAGGAAGTAAAATAAATGTTCTTGGTGTATGATTATGTACACAGGCCAGTCTCTGATATTTTGGTACTTTTCTCCTACTCCATTTCTAGTGCTATGTTTAGACTGTGCCACTGAATTCTGCAAATCTCTGCGTTTGTCTTCCTCCATATGTCCCTGCGTATATTTGTGCATCCCATGTCATATGCGCATTGCGTATCAGCAGAGCATCGCTCACCACACATACACAACAGAGTGAGTAAATGAGCAGGATGACATGCAGAGCGGCTATCTTTGCAGACAGCCGGTGTGTGTGAGTGACATGATAACGGTTTTCTCAGGTGGCACTCTAAATACATGATACACACATTATAGACTGAGAGGAGGCCAGGACTGCCAGGAAAGGAGGAAGAAGAAAGAAATCAGGGGGCAGCAAGTCTACAAAAAAAAAAAAAACAGAGTTTGTGTGTGTGTGTGTGTGTGTGTGTGTGTGTGTGCGTGTGTGTGTGTGTGTGTGTGTGTGTGTGTGCGTGCGTGCGTGTGGTGGGGGTGGGGGGGATTCCAAAGAGGCAGCAATAAACATGACCGATAGATCTCATGTTTATTTTCTATTGCTAGTGGGAAGGCTTATATTCCAAAACGGTACACACACTAAAAAAATCTAGCAATAATTTTTTTTTATATGAATTACCACGGGTAAATAAACTCTGTGCAGTGATGCTAATTGTTAAACTGAAACACTGAAAAACTACACTACAGAAAACAAGAAGTATATACATATTCAAAGTCCAATTAAAGTCAATCAGTAATTAGAATCGGTACTGGGTAAAAGGCAGCAAATGAAAAAGAGAAAATGTTGTAAAAAGAGACAAATAGGCACTGCTTCACAGAATGACAACACATAGAGGCAATTTTTAAACAAAGTGTGTGTATTGGTGTTTAGGATGCAGCCTTCAGCTGAGGTCAGAGTTGTATGTTGGCGGTATAGTAAGCAGACAGGACACACGTGTCCTATCCTCCGCCAGCACTCATTAACACTGTGTGGCCTTTGGACGTCAGTGTTAAGCATTCTGTAATGAGTTTCCCTCCAGAGCAGGAGCATTGAATGTCATTCACAGTCAACTGCAGTTTGAGTTAGGAGGTGGTGATGTGTGGGTGGTGCAGTGGGCACCATGTTTCTGTCTGTTTTCTGATGACTAAAGACAAAGTAAACAGATACTAGACGCCTCTTTCAAAAATTAGCGCTGGCAGAGGAGAGGAGACGGCAGAAAGAGAGCATTTATGGTGTATTATGGCTATGTATTGTTTGGGGACATGTTCTCAGCATGCTCTCTGGATGGACCAAATGCCAGAATAAATGCCACAGACAGTGTGCATTTTATGTGGGCATGGCCTTTTAGGCTAGACAGAGTCTATTATTTAATTAAGAGCCATAGAAACCATCGGCCTAACATAAAACCCCAAATTGGATCCAACTTTGCAAGCCATGCATTGCACAGTGAGAGGGAGTGACATTTTTATTGTATGACCTTAAGCTGATGAGGTTGTGCTACACAATATCCCCATCTTGACATTTGTTAGCAGTGCTGCAGTGTAAACAAAGGGATTTAAACACTCAAAAATGCTTTAAAGCTGATCAGACTTCTAGTGAAATTTTTTTTTGTTTTGATGCAGAAGTCTGTAAAAACACTCATATTCAAATAACAAGCAAGTCCTTGTTCTTTCTCACAAGCAATGGCTCAAGCACAACACAGGAATCTGGAGCTTTCAGTCAGATGTACTGAGTGTGTGACTTCGATACTCTTGCTGGATGGATTTCCTACTGTCACTCAACATGGGTTACACTTATCACCACCTTCTCCTAACTTAGAACGAGTGGCTGTAGATACCTAAACTTTAAGCTGATGTTAAGATATACTGTTCAATAGAATTCATAAGATTATTGCAGGATCACATCCATCATTTTCTGGATATAGCACTCCATTTCTGTTCATCCCCTGTTCGACTCTAATAAAAAGCAAACATTCCCTCTAAACCTATCTCCACAAAGCCTGCAGACAGCCTGATCACATGCTTCTGTGCTTTATGTACTGTATGAGTATATAATGCATACATGCATACATTTTACCTATATATGGCGTGGTCAAGAGTGTGTATCCGTATTCTCGTTAGCGTATGTGGTCAAGCGTGGATTAATTAGCAGAAATGAAATTCACATTGTCACCTCTCATTACTATCAGAGTGCAGGATACCATCCACTCAACATCTCTTTTGCGTTCCTTCTCACCTCTACCTCTCCAGTCCCCATTTTTTCTCTTTTAACACACTTCCTGCACCAAACCACAACCTGCCTCAGTCTCTCAGGTTTTTTTTTCCATATATCTTAGTTCCCTCTACACTATTAGTCTCACCTTCACATCACCTTTCATCGCATCAACTTTTGTATCTCTCAGCACATTGAGCATTAATGTATCCTCTACATTTTCAGTCTACTTATGTTTACCCTTAGGGCCCAGCCACACCAGCGTTTATCTGAGTCCAATTCTATTTTACTCTAATGGAATCCAGCTGTGGCTTTTCTCTGAGAAGCAAAACAGATCTGTGCTCATTTTTTGTGCAATTATACATTCGACTATAGGAAACTCAGAAAATGTTCACATTCTGCAAATTCCAAGTTATCATATCTGTAAAAAAAAAAAAAAAAAAAAGAAAAAGAAAAAGAAAAAGAAAAAGAAAAGAAATTACACTGCAAACCAAAAGTATTGGTCTACCGGCCTTCAATAATGTAACCTTTAACCCTGGCTAGGGCACTCATACAAATACTCTGAAAATCTAAATTTCAACCTGAGTGTGTTATTGCAGGACATAACAAAACTTTATTACTTTTGTGAAATTTTTATGAAATTATTAAGAAGAAAATCAAGGTCAATGAAGTTACCATATTTGATTCCTTACCTGTAAGTGGCAAAAAAAAAACAAAAAAAATCCAAGAAGTAAATTAAAAAAATGCAAGAAAAACACATGTAAGGTGAAAAGAACATGCATTTTAGAACATTAGAACATCACTTTTAGAGATATACAACAACATAAGTGCTGATCCAGACACCTGTCCACATCCATAATATCCCTTTGAACATCATTCCTTACATTAGTACCATTACTTCATGGTACCTAACAAAGCAGTTACACTCACAGTTCATGTAGAGGTGGACCTTACAGACCCTGTAGACCACACTGGACCTGAGATTGTTGACTCAATGTCCTCACTGGAACTGTTGCTGTCAATAGTTGTTTTTCGATTGACCCTCAAATTGCGCGAATATAACTTGAGCATAAAAATTTGCCTAATGGAAAACTGACAATTTCGCTAAAATTCCCATTCTTCTGATGAAAGTTTTTGTGCTGACAAGATGTGGTTTTTTGGGCTTAGCAATATCGATATATCATGCAAATTGCAATGGAAATACCTCTTTCCGCAACTAGAGTCACGTGAATTAAAAGAAAAGCGGATGTTGACGGATGTTACAACAAGCGAAGAAGAAGAGTTTTAACAGAAACATGGTACGGTATGTGTGGACACACCATGAAACCGAATCAATTTTTAATTTAGTATGGGATAGAGGGGTAATATATATTAATAATGAATATATCTGTAAATTAACACGATATTTACGTTTGTCGCTATGTTTATGGAATGACTACTCATATCATCTTGCAATAATAAATAAACAAGTCATCGCATTTGTGATTTAATGGAAAAACCGACATTACGCACTTCTGTTTTTTCAACATTTAGTAAATATCGGTCAAGTTTTGCGCAGATGTCAAATGGAAAAGCGACTACTGTCTTGTAATGTATGTGGAAATTACCAAATATAGTCACTTGCCCGATAAAGGATAAATCTCAATTCACAGAAGTAAGAATGTTGTCACTGTCAGGCTGAAACCTCATAAGTCCATTTTTGGTCCTTTTTTTGTCATAAAATGATTCTATTGGTCAGTCTTCACACTGGCCTGATAGTTTTAGAAATATTTAACCAATTAAAATTATCGAAAATGGCTTATGACTACATCTCTTAACTCCATTCATTTACATCATTTTTTCAGCTCCCTGAAAAATAACTATTTTGGATATAAGAGGTTTCCGCCCAACAGCGACGATATATGACTTTGCATTTATTATAATGACAACTGCTACGACCTTTGACATTCAGTCTCAAATTATGATAGAATTATTTAATATCCCTCTTTAATATTAAATACATTTAGGCAATTTTTGGTTTTTAATTAACGACTGTTCCTGCAGGCCCAAGACGTTTGTAGGTTAAACAGCTTCATCATGACAGACAGGTGAGGTTACTGAAAGGGAGTTGTTGAGTCCATCTTATACAGTCATCTTCTAATACAGCAACTCTTACAATGATAATTGTAATATGTGCTGCCATAGCAAGTGCAGAAGTCAGTAATCATTTGAATCACATTTAATCACACTTATTCAGAGGGACAGATGTACAAAGGCCTCAGTGTGAGCTAGTGGGAACAACTAGCCAGGATGTGACATTAGGACCAGCTTGCTAACAAATGCTGTCAGTCTTTTTTCTTTCACTTTCACTCATATGATTTTCACTAGTTGTAACACTTGTCCTCCTTTGCACATTTCCCTATAAAGTACAGCATCTGTGAATATGACTAGGTGACATGTGAGAAAGAGAGGGTGAAAGGCATGTCAAGGTTGACTGAATGCAATCTGTTTCTATTAGCTGTTTTTCATCTGAGAAAAATTACTGGCTCATAATGAACGCCCTAATACATGTATAATGTGATCGGTATGACATAATGAATTCATATTTCAAGTCTACACAACAAATGGTTAGTGCAGGTTGTGTATTTGCTTCTCGGATGAACAAATATATGAAGGTTTTGTTAGGGACCTTGGTCGGATCCTGCAGTCTGGTTTCATCCAACCCAAGCTCTGTGTCATATTCAAGGGAACCATAATTGGCCAATGTGAAAGCCTCCTGTCAGTTACAAGGACATCAGTTGAATGAGAGTGATACATGGAGAAAAAAAAATCTCTCTTTGTGGTTCTTGTCTCTTAATATTGTATAATGAGACACAGTGAGGATCCCCTTCTACCAGCCTCATGCATTATTTCACCTTCATTAGGATGTTCATCGGAGGAAGGTATCACGCCAAAGAAAAGTATCACAAGAAATGGAGGTAAATTAGTGAATGAGACAGAGAGATCTGGAAACTGGCTGAAATCAGGACTGACACTGTGCTTTTTCTTGTCGATGTCTCATAAGATTTTAGAACAAAGGGAAGTCATTCAAATGAGTAGTGCATTGAAAAGAGAAACAATAGCATTCAAAATGTTCCGCTAGACTGATCGATGGTCTGCCAAACATCAATCACTGCTCCTTTTTGGCACCGCGTTACTGTGTGTTTGTCCTGTCAGATGGCTAAGGTAGACTGAGGACATGTACGTGAGAGACACTGTAAAGGCAAGTCCAACAATAAGTCATGATTGATTTTGTCCCCTGCCAGTTGGAAGAAGAGACAAACACATTCCCCACAGGGGCCTAGTGAGATAGATTGTGTACCAAGAATGCCATTGTTACTGAAAAGCACATTTTCTCTGACAAGGCACTGCTATTTCTCCTCCTCTTCTCCTCCTTTCTCACAATGACAAATACTCTTAGCCTGATAGATGGCATTGTTTCCAATCACGCATCTCTCTTTTTCTTTGTTTCTCTTTACACCATACCAAACACACACAACTGCACAGTAAGTAAGAGGGAGCATGTTAACCGTGAGGGTAAATACCACCCAGAATGTTTAACAAAGTCAGCAGGGATGAGGTTTAAGCTCAGCTGAAGAAAACATGGTACACCCACAGAAGCTTTACAATATATTAAAATTATGAGGCATCTTAAGTCCTTTGTTTATGAAATACAGTTCGTGTGGATGGAAAATAACAAGCTTGACATAATAAAAACACAGGAACTTTAACACATGGGGGAAAATATATTCCTTATACAGAGTGTGCTCATGGGAAACAATGCTGAAAATAGTGTATTCAAGTAAGGCACACCAAAGATGCTACACTGAACTTCAACGATTAAATCTTTCTTTTTTCCTGTGTAAAGTTTTGGAAAATAATTCGCTTGGCACATTTGGGAATTTCTTCTAATTAAAAGGGTTTGTGAAAATCCTGTTCGAATAGCCCAATGAAACTTTACACAAACAAACTGAAAAGTGACTCACACAATGGAACTCTGTGGTACAGTGTTCATTTGGAGTGGCTGTTTTCCAGACATCAGCCTGGTGCGGTTAGAACAAAAGTATGGGCCCCACAGAGCGGTATTGTCACCATGCAGGACGCTTGCTGTGTTTTCTCATCTGCCAGTCAACTCCTGTTGATTACAGCTGGCTGCCAGGAAGAGGAGAATTAATCAGTACTGTCAGATCCCGATGCAGATCAACTGATCAGGCACGGGAACATACTCAATTACGCACAATTTCAGCAGAATATGCACGGAAAATATCTCATCTATTACATTGCTGGATATGCCTCTTTAAGAAGTTGCTTAACCTTCACAAAGTTGCCTTCTGGTGTTTTATCTGAAACTTACACCCATTTTACACTGGGGAAAACCCCCACTGACATCTGTTTTTTCTCCTCACTGTGAAAGCATGCAATCAGCATCATACCCAGGTCAAGTGACTTTGCAGAAGTTATGTTAAATGTCTGTTATTTCTCACCCCTATTCCAGCACAGTACCGTGATGGATGTTGATGATACAGACAGAGACCCATTAATCCAACCTTTTCAGTTCCAATAATACTATTCACAGTCTAAAAATCATGGACAAAAAAAACGGTCATGTACCACTGCCATATTCTCAAAAAATACAACTTGCTAAGCTTGGAAATCTTTAGTAATCCATGTTTTCTCAAGTTAATTTTCAAATGTACAAACGACTTAGCGGCTGAACCACTCCGTTGATTTGTTGAGAGAGAAACCAGCAACAGAGTCACCAGAAGCTGCTCCAACCTAAATTGTAAAATCCCATTCTACAGGACAACTTTCGGACAGTCATCCTTCTTTAAGAGTATTAAATTCTGAAACTCACCATCAGAAATAAAATCCATCTCAGTGTTTAAGATGTTCACCACCAGAACCAAAATCTGTTTAAAGACTAAACACAACTGTTCTCATCTGTAAATATTGTGTATATTGTGTGGAAGAGTGAGTGAGTGAGTGAGTGACTGAGTGACTGAGTGAGTGCCTCATATCATATAAATGCAACACTGGATTATTGAATTGTATGGTATGATTGTTTTAAAGGATGTATATTTTATATTGTACTGCAATGTTGTGGAAGAGCCCAACCAGGGACAGGAGTTGAGAATTAGCACTAGCTATAAACTCTAAATGCATTACATCAGCTGCAACTATGTTTGACTGCATTGTCCCTGTTAAATAAATAAATAAATGTATGCATTGGCTAATACATGCAACTCTTTTCTTACTTAGCAATATGACATACTGTATGGAAAAGACCTAGATTAACCCATAAAGACCCAAACATCCACTGGTGACCAAAAGCATCTACCGATCTAAACTGTTTAATACCTGTTGATCCATTAATCCAATCACTACATGTAAATAATTGGTGTAAAATACAGTTTGTCATCTTTTCATGGTCATCAGATATGACCCATTTGGACGTTCAGAGGCTTCGTAGTAAATGTGGAAACACCGTCATCTTCTACAACACTGATTCACGAGTAAAACCCAAGATGAGTGGATCAATGACAGTGGATGGACACACTGGGTTTATGTTCAGTTAATGATAGATTTTACTGGAAAAAGTCCCTTTTTCTTCAGTTTTCTCTCTTTTGATATAAAAACCTCTTGAATTTATTGTGAGTTTTCATGAATACCTAAATTAAATATAGAAATATCCATGATTTATAGTGAAAAATGCTAAATTCAGAGGATACAATTTGGATACAATTACAGGTTTCTGCAGATGACTGTTGCAGATCCAGTTTTTGCTTTTGCTGTGACCTTTGGCTGTGTGTGGCTGTAGGATTAACCAACTGAAATGAACTACGAGATCCCAGACTAATTGCCATGTAAGAATTAGTCTTATTCATTCATTCATTCGTTCATTCTCTGAATGAACCGGCTTTATCCTCACTAGGGTCGCGGGGGTCGCTGGAGCCTATCCCAGCTACTTATGAGTGAAGGAGGGGTAGACCTTAACCCTGGACATGCTGCCAGTTCATCGCAGGGCTGAAAAATTAGTCTAATTCTAAGACTAATTTTCATGAGGTAAGACCAGTTCATAAAGAATCAGCCTGACAATGCTATGCTAATCATCTCCAATAACCGCTCCAGTTATGTGGGACAGGAACAATATTCAATAGTGATTTTGTTCTTTGCATTGTGGAAGATGCATCAATGGCAGGTCAGTAATAAGAGACAACATCACCTGATACAAGCTCAGTCTACTCATTTTCCAGTGTGTTTGTCATGAATGTTGCAAAAAAAATGACAAACTTGTTTACTGGCAGCCTGACAGCAGGTTTACCCTCATTAAAAAAACCCAGATACATCAACTAATTTTTTTATGGAAAAATTGTTTGAGAAAAGAGTTTTCTCTGTGTTGGAAGCACAAAAAATGTCTGCAGCAAAATGTTTTGTGTGGAAAAGTTTATATGAGGATAAGAAAACCATGTAAATGTAAGGCTGGAATAATAACAGCAGGTACAACTGCAGAGCAACATTAACAGCCTTGAGACCCCAGGAGGTCTGAGGTTTGAATTGTTGTACAGTTAAAAATGTCTGACTGACACTGATTACTGCCTTATGAAACAGTTTCCTTTGGCATAGTTTTTTGAGCTATCCTTGACAGCGTATAGAAAGATGCATAAGAGGCAAAAGGTCACCCTGCAGTGATTGATATGAGATTCAAACTACATCAAACACTTCATTCATCAAAGAAAAATAATACTTTTTATGCATCTTGTGTTGTTTTGGTGAATTTCACATTTGTGAAGTCAGCATGCGACTGATGCTATCACAGCTGAAGGTGTGTATTAGTGTTTCACTTGCATTCAAGTGCTGACAGTTTTGCTCACATCATTCTTTCATGTGTTTTATTTCCCCTTGCAAAACAAAATGTGTGCTGAAAATGACAAGACTGCTGATTTTTTACCCTAAAGAATGCAACCCCAAATGTGGTGTAAAGCAGCTATGTCCTGGAACTGAGAAAGTGCAAAGCCTAGATTCATCTTACCAAAAAAAAGGAAGAAAGAAAAAGAAATGAAAAAAGATCCCCTTTCTTAGTGGATGGTTTATCTATCCCCTTATTGGAATCGTTTTAATGCATACTGGCAATTTCATTATAACCAAGCTATACAATTTCATAGCATTTAGTTAGATTAATGTCATGGCAGCACTACACTGTGATCCAAGTGATGATTCTTCTTAATGGGCTCTATTGGTCATACAAAATAAAGAGTAGTATTTATCAGATGATGCTAAGTTGAGGACCTCTGCCTCTCCAAACCACCAAATCCATTATCCTGCCACATTTTCTCCAAACCCCAGCTAAATATGGAATATCATTTTTCTTGCAGAAGAAATGTCATGGGAGTGTGCCTTTCCTATTCTCTGCCACTCCTGGCTTAATTAGAGTTCTGTAATTACTGGGACTGTAATTTCTGGGTTGAAGAGATGGGATGTGTAGTGTGGGTTGTAGAGGAAATCCTCTGAGCTTTCAATGCATTGCAATGCTACATACTTTTTTTCCTCCGATGCAATCATGTAGAAAGACTCCCAACAGTCCAATCTATATGTGAAGATAAATTGAGCCCAGTTTGTTCCATTATCTTGGCTTATTTTACCATGTTTAATCCATTTTAATCAATAAGGATGCTGACATTTATAATAACTCCCCAGTTTGACCTGCAGTGCTCTTCCTGACTCACAGAGTCAGGCCGCTATCTGCCAAAAACACTGGCATTTGGCCTGTATCCAGACACGTAGATGGGAACAGGTAGAACTATTTTTGATGCTTTATTTTAAGAGCCTCACGAGGAGTAGGCCAACTCTGGGAAGATAAGCCGATTGTGTATTACGCTGTCGGGCTGATGATGATGCAATCTAAGGCAGTGAACTCTCCCTCTGTTTTTTAATTTCCCTCAAGCATCTGTTTCTAAATGGGGGTTTTATCCTTTAAAGCTAAGGCACATTGTAACCTTCAGCTGTTTTATTCTTTTCTAAGCACTAAGCAGGATAGCCAGAGGGAACAAACTGCTGCCAGGACACTGTACACTCTTCAATACGGGTAATTACCACTACAATCAGTTCAGCCCATTACTAACTCTGAGCTTAATAGGGAGAAAGAGGATATTCAATGAAAACAACAGAATCACTCAGTCAAATGTCAGCTCTTGAAAGGCATACATAAAAACCATACATGTTGATTTGCAAATCTATCAATATACGGTCTGTGCATATGATAATTATTATTGACTGTATGTATGTCTCCATTTCAATTTAAATTATTCAAATCCAGATATTTTTTTCTTCTCTAGGTTTGTGAATGCTTTCCATTAAGCTCTTTTCCCACATCCCTTTTGCTGATTTAGATTTGAAAGCCCTCGCCGAAGTTGTCAATTTATAGTCAGATGTTTGAGTCCACTCCCGCTCCCTCGCTCTCTCACTCTAAGTGTATTATGTGCTGACAACTCTTTGAACTATAGGGTTTCATATTTGTGAGCTCTTCAAGCAGGCTAAAAGTGATGTGGTTGTACTTCACAGAGTGAGTGGGGGGAGACGGAGCGAGCGAAAAGGAAAATGTACTCTGACTATAAATTGACGAGAGTATTTCAGGCCATATCATTAACTTGTTTTTCATTTAATGTCTTTTATTGTGAGCAAGTTCAAGTGTTGAAAGGTTTATGAAGCGACTTGAGTGGTTAAACTGAATGTACATTAAGCTGAAACCTACACTGTTTAAACCGTGATACACTTTATGCATTTTTTTTTCTTTATGCCTTATTAAGAAATGAAATGACTGAATCTACATTTTGCGATTTTTGTATTGTCACACCTTTCACCTTCAATGTAATGTTGAAAATGATTCCTCCTTTTATATTTGAGGTTTCAGAACGCACATTTTAGGTGATAAATTTGTTCAATTTTTTTTTTTTTTTGAAGGTATGGTACTCAACCTCGTCGATTCAAGTCTTTTTTCCATTTTTATAGGTCTGTTCAGGCTGTAAAAAAAAAAAAAGAAAAAAAGAATTATTGTGCCAAAAGGATAATAATGTGAACCCCTATTTCGTAATAAGATCTGTCTAGATCATGTCTAGACGTGTTGAACAAATTACAGTTTGTGCCCTGCATTGTGTTTTTGTATGTATCCCAAGGCCTCAAATTTGCCAATCTGATAGTTTTTATTTTCCTCCTTCTCTCTGACAAAAATGCAATCACTCCTCACTCTGCAGAACACATTCACACTCTGCTCTACATTTAGAAAATAGATTACCGTGGCTATTTGTCCATTTGGCTCCCTGCCTCTGGCACCGACTTCAAAAGCTTGTCCGAGTAGTTTGACACAGGTAATCTGACTGCGTTCATTTAACTTTACTTTACTTTTAAGACATTTCGAGGGCCAAACAGTCAGTCCCTGAACACCAATGAGGGTTTTCATGTCAAACCATTTTCCTTTATAGCCTTTCTTGTTGTCAGAACTCGGTATTTAAGACTTAATAGTAAAACTGTACTCTGAATAAATAAATCAGTAATCACAAATATGGCTGCAAGATGTAATGATTAGAGTGAAAGTAGAATTTTAATGTTTTTTTTCATAAATGCAAGATGAAATAAGTAACAGTAAGTGCAAGAATTTGATGATTTAGCTTTAAGGCTAGGTAAAGTAAGGCAATACTAACTTGAATTATTTGGAATCCCCTTTCATATGCCTGAAGAGTCGATGGATTTTACTACCCACAATTTTGGAGTTTGTAGGTCTTATTGTTAGTGTTACATGCAGCCATAGCAATGAGGAAAAAATAAATAAATAAATAAAATAAGAAATATTTTTGAAAGTCACATCTGGTAATCTTCAACTTGATTTGACTTAAACATATACGGCATACGGAAATATTTGTGTTCCCAATGAAGACAAGACAAGACAAGACAAGAAAAGAAAAGAAAAGAAAAGAAAAGAAAAGAAAAGAAAAGAAAAGAAAAGAAAGAAAACTAACAAAGTAAAGATGCAAATTACTTGAGACAAAACAAAAAATGATTAACGAATTGTGACTATGTGGGACAAACCATTTTTGAGATAATTGCAATAATGTAAATTGATACTTAAGGTGCCGAATTGAGGTCAGTAGGGGCTTTTCTATTGGACATCTGTGCAAAACTTTACCAATATTTACTAAATGTTGAAAAAACAGAAGTGTGTAATGTCGTATTTTCCATTAAATCACAAATGCGATGATTTGTTTATTTATTATAGCGAGATGACGGTGAACATAAATATCACGTTGATTTACAGATATATTCATTATTATTATGTATTACACCTCTATCCCGTACTAAATTTTAAAAATTATTCACTTTCCGGGTGTGTCCACTCATACTGCGCCACGTTTCTTTTAAAACTCTTCTTCTTCGCTTATTGTAAGATCCATCAACATCAGTTGTTTTTTTTTTTTCTCACGTGACTCTAGTTGCAGAAAAAGGTATTTCCATTGCAATTTGCATGATATACCAATTTCACTACACCCAAAAAAAACCACATCTGGTCAGTGCAAAAACTTTTCATTGAAAGAACAAGAATTTTAGCGAAATTGTAATTTTTCCGTTAGGCAAATTTTTATGCGCAAGTTATATTCGCACAATTTGAGGGTTAATGGAAAAGCAACTAATGACTTTTAGTAGCAGGCAGTATTTGTAACCCGTCAGCCTTTTGTTGCTTTTTTTTCCAGTTCTTAGGGTTTTTGCTGCTCTACAACTTTAGAGATGAAAAATATGCAGAAATATAATGAGAACCAAAACAGCAGGGGTCCAACTTTCAGTGCTTCAACCCCAGAAAATTTTGAAAATGGTTGGATTCAGAATTAGATAAGAGATGATCAAATTTTAAGTGGTAAGAAAAAAAAGCTCTGAGAGAGTGTTCACACTCTGGCAAGTGTCAGTAGTTTTTCTGTCGTATTAAGGACAACCCGGGTAAGGTCCTGTCTTCATCTGTCATCAGTCCTCTGACACCATTGGCCCATTTCCATAAGGTGTTCGCAGCAGTTTCTCATCATACCAGTGTTCAATTTGCCAAATGCTCCTACTTATTGTTGTTAAAAATTAATTTAAATGGTTTTTACATTTTTAAGACACATTCTCCTTCGGAGTACAGCGCAAAGAGACTGCTGAAGTTCACAGATTTGTCTTAATTGTTCATAGCAAGCGATGACAATGCAGCTGACTAATTTACTGTGAGGTCCCCTTGATACAGTTACTGTATGAGTCAGAGGATAGCTAACGCTAATAAATGAGCGTCAGGTCGACAAGCCATTAAGAAGTGCTTTGAAGCTACATTTAAGAAAAAAAAATTCCTATAACCCACCCAATGTAATTTAAAAGACAAATAGAGTGTCAGGGGACATTTAGACAAATTAATATAAATGTAGTTTTGAAGCTCTGTTCATTGTTTTCACATGTCATGTTGTATATGTGTGTATGTATGTATGTATGTATATATGTATGTATGTTTGTGTAGGTATGTATGTATGTATGTGTGTGTATGTGTGTATGTATGTGTGTGTAAGTGCGTATGTATGTGTGCATGTATGTGTGTGTATGTATGTATGTATGTATGTATGTGTGCATCTATCTATCTATCTATCTATCTATCTATCTATCTATCTATCTATCTATCTATCTATCTATCTATCTATCTATCTATCTATCTATCTATCTATCTATCCGACTGTCCATCTGTCTGCCTGACTATTTGATTAAAAAGCAATAAACAGAGAATTAACAATAAATAAAGCCAGCAAAAAAAAAAAAAGAAAGTGGGTGGCAAATTAAGGCATTGTGCTGACGGTGTTCTAAGAATCAAAGAGAACCATAAGCGGTGGGAGCTGACGGCATTGTTTTTCTCGATTGTGTTTATTTATTTATTTTTCCGCTCGCAGTTCTGACAGATCTGAGGTATTGAGACAACACTCAGGAGAGAGGTGGATGCTGACAAGGATATAGTTAATACAGAGAACACGACGGAGTCAGAAGAAATGAACAGTTAGGCCTCTAATCACACAGAAGTCAACACAAAGGCCCTTTATGGTGCAGCTCAAAGGGTAGGGAGTCGAATATGAGGGAGATTCTAGTGGACACAGGAAGGGAAGAGAAATGAAAAGAAAGCAGGGGATAGGCAACAGGAGATGAAAGATAAGCATACTGTTTCATCTCTGAGGTCCCGTACATTGTCTTTATTGTCATCTACTTTCACAGCATAGCTTCGGGCTTTTGCATATTTACATATTTATTTTATTTACATAACTATTTACATAATTATCAAAATGAAAACCAGTCCCTGATGTTTCATGGTACATGAACCTGCAATGAACTCGGAGTTTTCAAATACAAATGCATGTCATTCACTCTTTCTTTCTTTTTTTGTTCGCATTGCCTGTCATTTTTTTCTTGTTTTGTTGTCGTCTTTTTGTCCTCTCTCTGCCCCCATGAACGCCTCACCTCCCACAGCACCAGCATGAAAGGTGCAGGATGTATTACCGGGGTGTGTGTTTGTGTGTGGATGACCTACTGTGCCCCTGCTGAAAGCCCTGTACACCATAAGGACCTCTCTATCTGATCTGCCCCATCTGCTATCAAGACAGGTAGTGTCTACACCTGGGGGAGAACTCTCTTTTTCCCTTTGTCTCCCTGCCTCTCTCAATCTGTCTCCCCCCCCAGTTTTAAACACACACACACACACACACACACATATCCACACACATGCATGCACTCACACATACAGACAATCACTGACGCGCCTGTACCTGGACACAGTGCGCTTGTTATTGAGACATCTGCCAGTGTAGACTGACTGGCATCAGTCATGCAGTATTAACACATGATGATGAGGAGCAAGGTCAACATTCTGTCCTGTCCTTTCTCACCCGGAAGGCCCTTTCCTCTGATCTCTGAAGCCGCCACTGTACTACACATCCTCACTAGTTACCGCAACCTCTATTTATTGCACACAACCAAGCTTGAAGGTTTTATTCTGGTCCCAGAGGTTAAAAAAAAGAGCATTTTCACGAAATAGGCTGCAAGCTGATTTCACCTTGGTTGGTGATATTTCTGAGAGACGTAGTATGTCATCTGTGTATATTTTCAGTCATCTAGGTCACAGGAATCCTATGTGTTTAACTAGAGGGCAACAGGACATCTTCTGGTTTTTGAGGATATTTAACCACTTTATTCAAGTGGTTTCTTCAGTTAGAGAAAGAAAGCGTGAACAGGGAAATTTTTTTTATCCAATTTTAAAATAATAAAGTTGGAATAAAACACATTTACCTCTTGTCATGAAAAGATCCTGGCACAGTGATTTATTCCTGATAGATTAAGTGTAACTGGGACTCTCTTTACATAGAGATTCCGTAAAAAAGGTGAGATGGTGATCCCACCTTTTTGCCACCATTGACCGATTTCCACAGCCAAGCCAAAGGAGTAACAGAGGTGAGGCAGGCTGAACTTTTACACAGCGGACCTGTGTTCCAGAATGAAAGGGGCGGTGATGTAGCACAGCGTATAGTGTAACGTATCACTTCCGTGTCGAAAATACCCCGAGCATAGCCGTGTTACTAACCTCTTCAGAGTCGGCCTGTCTTTCACCGTTCCACAAAGTGACAACAGCTGACAGATCTCGGCGTCTCCCCAGTTCGACATCTTCTGGTAGCGTTGATATGCTTGTTTATTGTATACAGCCTGCGCTCATTTTTAAATCCCCCCAGCGTGGGAGACACAGAGGGCGCATATAAAGGCACTGGCATGGATTCTACTGCAGCCCCCCTAGATGCCACAGCTTCACGCCACGAGTGAAAATGGCATGCAGCCGCGGCACCTGTGACACAAAGCAGCGGCACCCTGATAGCAAGATAACTCAAAAAGTTATGGAAGGATTTTGATGAAATTTTCAGGAAATGTTGATACTGGCACAAGGAACAAATGATTACATTTTGGTGGTGATTGGGGGGTAGGACTGACTTGCCTTGGCGGAGGTCTGTGCTCTCAGAGTGCTTTTCTAGTTTAGGATGTGATGAAGACTTGATGTAGCGGTCTGATTCTTCATCATGAATAATCAAAAATTAATGCAACTATCGATGGAAAAAATATTATGAACCTTATTGTCACACTTCATAAGCATTATGTGGCAAAAAAGATGTCACAGTGAATGTCTCCTCTAATCAAAACCAAAGGTGGTGCAGTGAAATATTGCATGCGTGACTTTTTTTGGCAGGGCAGTGTATATATAGTGTATATATATATAAACATTTTTGACAAAAAAAAAACATTTAATTTCCACCACTGCATTGTTTTAGATAAATATAAATGTCTTAATTTTAATAATTCTGCGAATTTAAAAAATGCGTGCCTGATATTTAAAGTCTTGCATGGACTTGCCCCTCCTCCCTTGACAGATTTTATCAAATCCCGGTTTGTCAGTGGGAGGGGCCACCAGGGCCACTGCTCGAGGAGACTGTGAGGTGCCACGCAGGGGCACTACTTTTGGACAAACTACACTTTCAGTCACTGGAACTGAATATTGGGACAGTTTACCACTCAACATAAGAGACTCACAGTCATATGCCTCCTTCAAATCATAATTTAAACACTGGATGAATATAAACCAAGCCTGTGACCATCAGCAGATTGGCCTCATTGTGTTGTTTAGTGTGTTTTTATGATGTTTTGCCTTTTGTCAGTTGTCTTTCTTGTTACCTGCCTGGAGACTAGGATGGAAATTAGCACAGTTGCTACAATCTGGCATATTTACAGCTGCAATTGTTGTAAGTGTTCATTAATATGCACTGTCCCTAATAAACAAACAAATAAATAAATAAATCCCTGACACCAAAAGCATTTCCTCAACATATCAGCTTGTCCTTCAAGATCAATGTGAAAAAATATTAAAAGAGGCTGAAATCACTGCTAGTCTGGTCATGTTGAAGCTGCAGAGATATCTTCAACAGCTCTGAACAGATTGTGGAGACAGAAATGATGATGCCACCTTCAAGACCTTGTCTTTCTTCTTACTTTTTCACAGTCTGATACTTACTGGTACAACTTCCTTGACTGGTATAATTAGCTTTTAAACATGACATAATATCATGTAATTTATGCCTAATTCAAACAGGATAAAATAAATTGTTTCTCAAATAACTGACCGATAAGAAATGACAGGAGTTTGACCTCCGCCAGTCAACATTGGTTTATACAGTATCTGGAACCATAGATCACCTTCCTTTATTGGGATGTGTTCCGGTTTTTCATAAATAATGTCTGTTAGCCTTTTATTTTTCTTTTTTTCTTTTAAAGAAATGGTAAATAAAACCAAGTCTCAAAGCAGGGACCCACAGCAATACCCTGTGGTATGCATCCAAACCACTCAGCCACCCCACTGACAGCCTCATTCACTCCTCTCTCAAACCCTCTGTGTTCTCTGTCCAGAATGTGTACACTGCTGTCCCCCAAGGTGCATCCCTCCTCCTGATTCTTGACCTGAGGAGCTGGCTCTCCTGTGCTGTCTTGTGGAGCAGTTGTTTAATCTCCTCTACATAGACGTCTGTGCACTCTTCACTGAATTGGACTGCATATAATCCATTGTTCAGCTCTTATCCTCAGGGTGGACCAGTCTTCATCTCAGACATTTAACAGGTCTGAAATGCAGGATGATGTGTTTGGAGAACTTTAGCAGACACTCTGACTGCATGTGGAATGACAATGTTGTTTCACCTGTTCTTTATTCTTCTGTTTGATGTATTTCTTATTCTTATTCTCACCATTAGACAAAGGTTTGCATTGTTATCACTACATGAGTGCTGTTTTCTCTTTTTCGTCAGCCTTAGTGCGTTTTCGAGAAATCAGGGTGTGTAGGTTGAAGTTGGTTATATTGAACAGAAAGGCATTTTGCAGTGGTCATGTTTTTAAGTATTTATGTACATGTGACGTAAAGCAATGTGGTTTAATCTATGGCTGTCAGTTATTTAAATTACTTTTGATCATCAATTGTCATAAAAATGACTGATTAACTTTATGTCACCACAGTGGCACCACAGCTTTATTTCTGTCTTTTTGTTAATGAAAATTGGATAAACACACACACACACACACACACATACACACACATATGCATAAAGCCACAGTCCCTGCTCTCTGTTGAAGTCAGAGCTTATAAAAGGGCACAAGCTAAATGCTGAAAACCAGTGTTAGTGACCAAATATCTAAATATCTAAATATCTATTTTATCCTGGTGAAAGGAGATGATTTGACATGTGAATTTAAGGCAAATAATGATAATGTGGTAATAGTGTAATGACTGTGAAAGGCCTAGTTTCATCTGGTGCCAGTCTCAACTTCTGGAGTTTGTTAATATAATGCATGAATTTCAGATGCCATAGGATTTCCAACTAAAGGTTGAATGGTGAGGTTAGATGGTGGTAAATTGTTTCACAGTGTTACAGTGGTTTAAAGTGATGCTGTTGTCAATGGGTCTGATGGAGGCAACATGTTTGATCTTAGGAAGTTCAGACTTCTGATTACCATTTTGCAGATACCCTTGTCCATCCCATCCCATGTCGTGTCAGGGTTTTTGTTTTTTTTTTTTGCTCCATCAGGTTATCAGTCCTTATTTTTACCCCTTGAGAAAAACTGACATTTGATGCAAGAACTGACACAGACAATCTAAACAGAATCAAAGTCAGAACAGAACAGTTACATTATGATTATCTGATACCAGATGTGGAATAACATTATAATGATAAGATGGGCATTATTGATGCTTTTGGATTTGCTTGCTGCTTTGCTTGTTGCTCATTTACAGCAAAAATAAATGTTGGATACTAACCAACAATAATTAGCAAAGAAGTAGACAGTAAATGACAGTAACATTTCTACTCCACTTCTACTTCTGTCATTCATTTGGGTTGACTGATCTTGAGGTTGCTGGTGTGGGTCTAGGTTCAGCTGTATGTGGATGTTTTTTAAGTGCATATTTTCATGTGTATAGTGTGAAATGTAGTTGTGTGGTTATTTATATTTTTATTCCTGTGCATTATAACGTCAGCATGGTGGTGCACAATACTCTGCATCATTTATGGAAATACTGTATTCGGTTGATTAACCTACAGCGTTTGAGTGACATGTTGTGGTACCACTGAGAGCTCATGACGAATAAAAAGGGCGATTGATTGTGCTGTGACATCTTTACTACGGAAATAACAGATCACAGATGATGAGCTCATTAGGACGAAGTGAACAGAGTGAAGTGTCAGAGTGAGAGAACTGGCTACCCCAACTAAATATACTTTTTAAAGGTCCTATTATGTTTTGTAGGTCAATGCATCACTTCTCACTGTGCTGTTCATGTCAAAAATGGCACCTTGTTAGCAACTTTTTAGTCAAGCAGTAGAAAGTATGACAGAACCAGCTCCTTATTTGTTGTATTTTGTTATTTCATATCATCATACCTTACAATTTAACTTTCATATACATTTTTAGAATAGTTAGGACATTTTGGCTCACATTCAAACTTTTAGTTCATTATGTTGGTCTTTTTACAGATCGATAAACTATAGGTCTGTAAGATATTTGTTATAAATGTTATATTTCATATGCATATTACCCTTTATTTTGATAAATGGTTTGGTATATTCCCATTTTACCAAAAAAACATTGTGATATAATATTTTTGACCACATCAGTCAGCACCTACGCTATTTGTACTCCACGGTAATTAAATCCAGATCAGAAAGCACATAATTAAACACTTAATTATAGTCTTTTTTTTTAGTCAGAGTTGATAAACAGGCCATTTCCAAAATGACAGCTGGCTCCAATGACTCCAAAAAGCCCCGACTCCGATAGGGATACATTCGAATTCTGTCAAAAAAATTAGGTCAAGAACTCATTCTGGTCTTATTTTTTCACCTGGACCATTGTTCTGGCATTGTGGAAATTGTTATTTCATTAATAGGATTTTAGGGCATATATAAGCTTTGATATCTGCTATGCAGCAGTGGGTCTTGAAAGTTTTTCACAGGGTGGCACTGGAGAATGGTAAATGGGAATATATATGTAAATGGATGCAACAAAGATCCGTAAAAGCACTTTACTTATTGTTACATAATACCCTGTATCAAATCCAAGTATTCTGAATGCAAAATAAGACCAGTGTTGCCCCTTTGTCAGCAGCTGTTTATTGGATAAAACATTTTTTTTTTTTCCTGACAGACATCTTGCTTCTAGTTTTGTCAATAAAATGCACAAAAAAGACCATGAAATAACTTTGTCACGCAAATGTTTTAAGTGTTTTCCATGTCAGTAATGTAATGTTTCACACATTCCCAGCTCAGTCTGATTATAGTCACATCTGATACCCAAGAACCAACATGACCATAGACCAAAACCCAACTGGTAAAATCACAGTTGTTTCCTTCACTGCAGTCTGTGAAATCATAATCCCAGCACAACAGATCCAGTAGAACTGAAGAAGCCTCTTGGATGAAAAGAGAAATATCTTTGAGAACCACAAAGAAGTCCATCTGATTTTTTTCTTAATCACTTATGATGTCAGCTGTAGGGCTGGGTATAATGGCCAATTTCCATAATCAATTCGATTTCGATTCATAAGGTTCTGAATTGATTAATCACAATTCGATTCGATTCGATTCAATATCAATTCGATTCAGTATTAATTGATTGATTCAGAGTAATTTAGTGATACCAAAATACAATTTTGAGTTGTAACCTGATTATTTGACTACTGCAGTCATGCAACACATCAATACCGGTATCGATATTGATATTAGAAAGGAAATTAATATGACATTTCAGCAAGAAGTAGCTGAATCTGCTCTTAAATAATGAACAGGACAGAAACATGACCATGTTTCTACAGTGGCTCAGAACGGACTTCTTCATCATGTTTATTCTGTTTTATGGGTGGAGGCTTCTACTCACTGGGGGGGTGTGCTCCGTGATTGTTGGTCGGAGCGAAGCAGGGTTGGGGGGTGTCCGCGCTCCATGAATGTTGGTCGGGGAGCGGGGGAAGCGGAGGAGGGGGGTAGCAGCGTCGCAGTCGGACATTGTTGTTTTACTATTCCTCTAACTCCATACTCAGCCATAGGTGATAGTATGGACCCAAGCTATTATTCCAAGAACGACCGGCTTCCGTGACTCGCCGGGCAGCCTGTTCATTCACACTGCGGGTTCGAGTTTGAGGCCGGGAGGACCTCCAGCGGAGGGGGTTTCTTCCCCACCTTTCCTGTCTTTTCCACGACAGAGCTATCGCGAGTGAGACCAAGTCTTCCCCAGGTGTTCGCAAGACGGAGCCGCCCGCGGTTCCGCGTACTCCCAGTCCTGCTCTGAAAAATTGATTTCATCCACTATTAATCGATAACGCAAAATTAAAATGAGATCGATCTAAGATCGATTAAATCAATTTTTTTACCCAGCCCTAGTCAGCTGTGTCACATACAGTACAGTAGCAGAATATAACATGTTAATATAGTGCATATATAGTCTTGACCTTAACTTTAGCAACAGATGATACATTTACATATGCACATTACAGATCTACTAAGATCTCAATTTGCATGTACTAATTTGCGTGTGCAATCTAGAATTTTACGTGTGGGTTACTCAGAGTGATTGCCTGAACGAAAACAGGCACAAACGTGTTGGAGACACGCCTATTTAAATGAGGGTTGTGCGCGTTTTTTGTTGGTTTGTGGCAAGTTTGGAGAGACAAAAGCTCAAAGCTAAATTCGACCCTATAGAATTAGAGGTGTTGGTAGATGAAGCAAATAAACACTTAAATGAGCAACAGCGAAGAAGCCTTGTTTGGGCTGATGCAAGGAGTCCCGAATGTGTGGAGAACTAATACAACTGGCCACAACATGGCATTTAGGACTTCAGACAGCACATCTGAAAAACAGGATTGGTGGATCCCTGCTGTAGTAGCTACCATACGCTAAAATGACCCAGATACAAAACAATGTAAACTTGCTAGGAGTTTTGTCATTGCAGGTATTGTGTGACTCCTTCTTGTGTCTAGCTCCAAATCTTCTCTGACTTCCTCCAACAGCTCCAAAATGACATGGCGGGATAGGCCATATATTTTAATGAGCGTTTCCTCATTCATTCCAAAAATGTTCACACGAGGGTGAAAAACACATTCTCTGTGTTTTGCTTCATCGTTTCGATGTCTCCTTCTTGCGCCAATAACCGGAGCTATGTGTGCGCAATTATGCATACAAACGATTTGCACCTCCCTTTGAGACGTGTTAAATATAGACGCAGTTTCTATGAGCAAAATTGCTTTCAGTTTTGATAAATCACTTTGCGTGTGCTAAATTAATATATTTACATTTTCTCCTCTCAGCACACGCACAATTGCGTGTAAATGCCCCATACTGCATATTCACTGCAGCAAACATACTAACTGGACGCAGATGTGCTATTTTGCACCTTTGAAAGGCGCAATCCTTAGGGCCGGATCATCCCCTAGCTCTAAGGTTCTAAAATGGCATTGCTAGGCATTCATTTTAGAGGTGGGGGGCTGTGGGGGTTGTTGGATTGAATGCCTGTCAGGTGCACATAATTTTGTGACACTGTAGCCTAATCTCGGTGCATATTTTTAATCACAATCATCAGATCAAGTGGAAAAATAGCTTTTTCTACAAGAGTCCTGTAAGGTGTGGGGAGGGGTATATGTTTCAATTACATAAGGTTGAAAAATGTGTTCTCTGCATTTTGTTTCAGGTTTCAATGTCTCCTTCTTGCGACAATAACCAATAACCATAGCCATGTGTGCACAATCACGCATACAAACCATTTGCACCTCCCTTTGAGATGTGTTAAATATAGACGCAGCTTCTATGAGCAAAATTGCTTTCATGTTTGATAAATCACTTTGTGAGTGCTAAATTAATATATTTACAGTTTCTCCTCCCAGCACACGCACAATTGCGTGTAAATGCCCCATACTGCATATTCATTGTGGCAAATGTACTAACTAGACGCAGACGCGCTATTTTGCACCTTTGAAAGATGCAACCCTTAGTGAGCTTTTTTTTGGCATGTGCAATGAGTTTGCACATGTTTTTATACATATAAACCTTTAGTAGATCCGGCCCTAAGAGTAGAATGGATAGAAAAGCATAACAGATATTAGAAAATTTGATGCAATGTCATTCACTTCTTTGTAGAGCCATAATGATTTCAAGTATCTCCACAGACAGTTATTTGTGTGTACCTGAGTGAAATCATTCTCTGGGAAAGAATACCTCAAAGGGCATTTGTGGAAAGACATTAATACAGAGTTCAACTGCCATTTATTCTGTGAAATTCTTTTTGATATCACAAAAATGCACTTAAAAAGCTGTCTCTTAGCTAAGATTTAAAAGCATGACTGTGCCTCTAGCAAGAAGAGCTTTTTGATTATTAACAACATTCTTCTGTTAGTGTGAGAAATGAGTTTCATTTAGATATTCTACCTCCAGGGCATGATGACATTTTGCCACTGTCTTATGTGTCAAAGCAAACTGGAATTTAACTTAAAAGAACCACTTTTAGCAAAGTCAGCACATTTTTTTTTTTTTTTACATCTAATGTTTATTTGTTTATGAGCATATGCACTAAAATTCCAACTGAGGGGTGGCTCAGAGGTTAACAACATTATGTACTGTTAGCACATAAGAATGTAAATAATGTGTCCTGGTATACGTTGACATGGTTACAAATGTAGAAACATTGCTCTTGTGGTTGAACTACTAGTTAAGGAAAAGTGCGAAAATGTCAAGGTATCATTTAAGGAAAGAAACTGTTGCTTCACTGGTTCACATTTCAAAATGATTATGGAAAAAAAGAATAAATTTACACAGTAAGGAACTGAGATACAGTAATATAAAACTCATTAAAATTCAGAATGTCAAGGCATCCTTTTAACCGTTCAACAAGTGGTTGTACCTCATCTCTCCCTCTCTCTGCTCCTCCTCCCCACTCTCCATCTCTCCATCCCTCCATCTCTGCCAAGGACACCATCCCTGCTGTAGTTACCATGGAGACAAGCCCAGAAGGGCTGTGGGCGAGACATGTGAGGGACTGTGGGTGACTCTGTGTGTGTGCGCGTGCATGTGTGCATGCGTGTGTATGTTTGTGTATGTAAAAGCATGTGTGCAAAATCTTTGCCCTTGTCTATTTTCTCCTATGATTTGTCTAGTTTTCTTATTTGTTTCTTTATCGGGATATGAATAGTCACCCACAAGTGACTTCACACTACTTGTCCAAACAAGCTGAAATATGATGAGTTGGGAGTCACGTAACATTATGGGACATTTATCTATTTTTGAATGGTGTGAAACAAATCTGATTAAAATGAATGTTGCTATAGAATGTCTTTGGAATTGTGTGAAACCATTGAAAGTGCAGTTTGTTGAGGTCCACACACAATAATCTGGTGTCCTTGGCATTCTGACTCACACAGTTATGGATCAGCATTATATTGTGCTATAAGACTTCACTTGATTTTGATTTATTCCCATCCAAACAACATGGCTCTCCAAGGGTATGTGCCTGTGGGGTGGGTGGTAATGCATGTGCTGACAGCAATAATTCACCCCATTTAGTGAATGAGAGATGAGAGAAAGTGACATTTTCTTGCGCCAGCCATTCTCTCCTCCAAGAGCTAACGGTCTCCCTTTCACCACTGTCATCTAAAAAGTCTAATGGCCCGACATCAGAGTTGTCTTTTTCCTGTCTGTAAACAGAGGTTTGCAGCAGTAAACCATGTATTATGCGGGATTGCGCACATAGCACATTATTACATTAAGCAGGCTGTTGGATATGGCCTAATTCTGTGACAGATTTATAGGCTTGGGTGCAATGCACCATTTATTAACTTGCATTAGATCTCCAGTTTGTATTTAAGGGCTAGTGCACTTTTAATGTTGCAATCCTAAACACAAGTGTCTAGATATTGCTCTGGCATAACATAACTGCAATGACCAACACATTCTCATTGCCTGATTAATATCATAGAGAATGTGTATTCAAAAACATGCATCCTTTTCCTCTCCAATGAATTGATCAATGGTTGGAAGCTTAAAGCTGCATCGCTTTGTGAAATCAATTCAATACAGTGTCTTTCACTGACCAAACCACATGTGTGCAAGCACAAACATACAACCCCACAAGAAAATATAAATCAAAACTTCAAATAAAAGTGTAGTGTGATGAAATTATTACAGTGGATGTAGGCAGTAGGTCTTTTTGCACATTGTCATGCTAGAACACAATGCAGTTAAGAGTGAGCAGATCGTTGTGTTTACTCTTTAATCTTACAATAAGACGCATGCCTTCTGTCACCCCTGTTGAGTAACAAACCTGCTCATCACTGCAAATCTTACACCTTGTAAATAATAACTCACTGACCCTTCATGTTTATATATCCTTCTCTTGTCTGTGATACATTGCACTTGTGAACCAGGCGGTCAGCCTTGGTGACTGATGTCTCTCCATTCCACTCCACTTTATAGGCTTTGAAATACTTTGTCATTTCCCTCTCATTTACTCCCATCCTCCACACAGCAATGAATAACTTTTCAAGGCCCCGGTGTTTTCACTCTCAGCATTATAACAGCTATTCTTCATTTAAGTTTTAGGTTTCAGAATGTGGCCAAGACAGCAGGACTGGTCAGAAGAAGACAGAGAAAAGGGCTAATAAGAAAGAAATAGAGACTAATATACTGTAGGTAATTACCCTCATTAAAGAGCCGTATATTCAAACAGACAGGAGATCATTTTTAACATATGTGAATGTCCATGTGTGTGTGTGTGCGTGTGTGCGTGCATGTGTGTGTGTGTGTGTGTGTGTGTGTGTGTGTGTGTATGTTATTCTCTATGCGTATGCTTCATATTGCTTTAGCTCCAGCAATGTGGCAGTGATGTAGCATCGTCATTATCACCTGGGCTGAAAGTAAAGTGCCTCCTTGCCTGGACCCTGTTGACGGGCACTGTTTGGTGTCACATTTTATCAGTTTGTGTCTGTGCACGCGCTTGTGTGCGTGCATGCCACTGAATGTATTTTGCTATTGCAGTTTTAGTAATTCTGTGGCCACACTAACATGGCTTTACTGGCAGGTCCCTTATGCAAACAAATGGCCTTGGAAGGCAGGTTCAGCGAAGGGTGACGGTTGTATCTGGTTGCATCAGACTGAGGAGTGATGGGCACTGCAGATTCAGGGAAGAAACGGTTTCATTTCACTCGCTCCCTCAGACCCACCACAGGCAGAGGACCAGGGTTTGGCCTTAGACTTTGTGGCGATGATTCGCTTATTTAATAGCGTTCTCCCTTCAGTCATGTATCAACTATGTCTGTGTATTCATTTGGGCCAAAGAAGACTATTGTTTAAGTGTTATTAGTTGTAGACGAAGAAAAATTTACCATAGATCATTTGTTGCACGTTAGTGTATTTCTGTAATCATCATTTTCAGTCCCTGTGTTGTTAGTAATTTTTTTTTTTTTTTTTTTTATCTTAAAGTCATTTCAATAGTGTAAAACAGGAGTGTCAAACATGTGGCCCCTCAAAGGGTCCAGTCCGGCCCGTGGGATGAATTTGTGAAATGCAGAAATTATACTTAATTTTAACAGTTATTTTAGTTTAGGGGCCACATACACATCAAGTGGGTCAGATCAGTAAAATACTATCATAATAACCTATAAATAGTCATTACTCCAAATTTACACTAAAACAAACTATAATTTCACAAAAAATGTAAATAACCTGAACAAATATGAACAACCTAAAATGTCTTAAGAGAAGTATGTGCAATTTTAACAATATTATGCCTGTTACTAATGTTTTGTATGTTTGTAGAGCCATTGTGATCTATAAGTTGTAATGCACATGTGTACATGAACATTGCTGAAATTCCACTTATTTTTCTTAAATTTCAGTTTGTTCATCTTATTCACATTGTTTTACAGGATAGTTTGTAGATGTAAACATTTTTATAATGTAATTTTACTTTTTCCACTCTAAAACATGAAAACAGGAAAGTTTGGAGTTAACATTATTTATATATTATTATGTTATTATTTTACTGGTCCGTCCCACTTCAGATCAAATTTGGTTGAAAGTGGCTCCTGAACCAAAATGAGTTTGACACCCCTGGTGTAAAACAAAAGTATTAGCCTAATTACAAGGCAGTGTGACATGTCAAACAGGATTTGAAAAGCTTTCCTGAGTCAAACAGATTTTTTTCAACCCACTGAAGAGTAAGAAATCCCTCGAGTGACGTAAAGCAAAAAATAAAAACTTAGTAAACTGGATCCTGTTTTTGTACTGATATATAACTTTTTGAACACCGCAATGAACACATACATTTGTAATGTGTGCGCCAAGCAGCTTTCTCTGGGTTACATCAGACTACAATTCATCAGACTAGGTTTGCCTTGTTTTGTTGCAAACCTACATTTTTAACTCCTCACCACGCGCCCACACATAAACACAGACATACAAACCCCATCAAATACATACAAAACCTCACACAGCCACAGTTTGTTTCATATTCACCATGAGCAACAGGTGTGACAACAGCATGCATGAACTCTGTTATTCTCTGTGTGGAGAGTGAGTAGGTGTTTGTGTTTTGATGATTAGTTGAGGAGGAATACATGCCAACACATTAGGCCTCAAGCAGCCAAAACACACTACACAGTTTTGCCAATTTCCCAAGAGGGGTTTAGCAACTTCTCACCTACGCCCACCAACTATAAAGTAATTGCCTGCATAACATCTATGTACTGCTTCCCATTACACTATGTGGCAGAGCAGGGACCTTTGATGAAAATCTGCAAAAGGGGCAATTTTTAATTTAATTGGCTGGAAAGTCTGTAATCATTCTGTGCATTCAATGCAAAAAGACTCCATGATAGATCTTCAAAAGCCAATAACAAACCGGTTCTTGTTCCACTGGTTATTTGCTTACACTCACTGAAAGCAATTTCCAAGGAAAAAGGGCACATAACTGAGAACAGTAGCTTTTCTGGGGGAAAAAAATCCTAATGAAAAAAATGCCTCATTACCCTTTTTCCACTATTGTCACAAAAACTCCAAATAAAACCTGGCGAAACATATATAAGAAGAAAATAATTACAAAAGTGAGTTTTACATTGTTGTCTTCCCCAGACATTGTACAACTTAAACTGTTTGTTCTGCTTCTTTATCATAGGGACTGAGGTAATTTAGATCAGCTTTTTGTGTGTCTTTTAAGGCTGTATATGTATTCCATGATTTTTTTTTTTTTTTTTTTAAGAAAAGAGAATAAGAAATAAATATGTATGCTCATTTCAACCCTGTAAAAACAACAAACCTAGAGGTGGCCCAAGACGTTTACACAGTACTGTATGTTTGGAGGGCGGAGGGGGCAGCAGCATTTCATGAAAAGAACACCTTGCCAGCCGTTAAGTAAGGAGGTTGATCCATCATGCTTTGGGGTTGTGTTTTCATAGATTCTGCCAAATACCAGCAATTTCTTTTCGGCAAACATCATACTGCCTGTAAAAGACTTTAAGCAAACATTTGCACCCTCTTTTTTTCATGTCCTGACATCTTTTCAATTACACATCAGCAATTGATGCTGTTTTTCAACAGCATAATTGGTGCCCAAAAACTGTAAAAACAGGACTGTCCAAACTTAGTGAGTGTATGATTCTTTCAATGCTGTCTGCCCAAAAAGTTTTTGAATAACTCACTTTAACCTGCAGAAGTGTGTGTAGTAATTGTTTTTCTGCCACTGACGAAACAACATCGGACAAAATGCTAACTTTATACTCCAAACCACATTATCTCTGTGAGTTGCTGATATGGTGATCCTTGTTTTATACAAATACAATTCTGCAACACACAATACTACAGATCTTTTATGTTATGAAAAGTGTAAACATGTTTTTGGTTCCTTATGATGGGTGAAGACCATGGCGCATCACTACAGTCTAGGTAATTAGGACTACAACTGTCACAGATGGATGGCGCAAAAGACATGAAAATGTGAACATAGTGTTTACTCAACATGCTTCAATGAGCACATTTTTGGGACATTTCTTTTAGCTATTGTCTAAATATTCAGCAATATTAATCCAAAATAAGATATTAGTCAAAAGCCAGAAGACAAAAAAGCCTTTAACTCCACTGCTTTGCTTATAGCCCCACTACTTTTAATGTAAGGAAAATTGTGACTCAAATGATGGATTATGGGTCACATGATCTTCTGGCTAGATCGCTCAGCCTAGTTCAAGGTATATTGTCTCTGAAGAGGATGTGGTTCGTAGTAGCTGTGGCTTCAGTATACAAAGCCTGCTACTGTTCAGCACCATGGACAGAGATCATTTGTACAGGCCTATATGAGTGTTATGAGTGTGGAAACCGTTAAGTTCATTTCGACCCATCTCAGCATTACCATTTCACAAATGTAAGCTCTGTAACACAGCATGTATAATGTATGTTGCCTGCTGAGAAAAAGGAACAGACACAGACAGACCTGACAGCCCCAGGGAGTCAAATGAGTGAAGGAGAAAAGTTGATTATAAGGCTCTTAACGACTCCGCTAATTACCATTGATGCTAATTAGCTGGAGCTCCAAGTTAACTGCACAGAGGGTAATCAGTGTCTGGAACGGGAAAGAAGTTAGAGTCAAACTATCATCTCTCAACCCTTCACGGGGCACAGTTAGATGTTATAAACTGCATGTCCCAGAAATGTTGGCATGTTTCTCATGCTGACATCTGACATGCCCTAAAAACAAAAGCAAAAGTTTTGACTGTACGCCAGCCTTGAAAAGAAGAGAGTTTGATAATAGGAAAAGTGCTAGCATCCCTGTAATTTAAGATGTACATATGAAATTTATGACCAACATTTGACCTTCACAGCAAAGGTTAACGTCTTGGTTTCTTTGCCAGCGTGCAGTGTGTAATAATACTGATCAATGTACTATTCCACATAACACACAACAACGTGCATCTACACAACCAAACACACTCGCGTGTCCATTTAGCTTGACTTATGTGCTCTGTGACTGTGTTATTTTGTGCAGTAAATCCAGGTTTCTCCTGATGCCGAGATACCAGCTTAATCTTCTCCCAGGCTGTCGACACAACAACCGCTGGGGCTGATTTACTGTGGTCAGCTTCAATTACCAACCCTGAGAGCCAAAGGTATTCCTCAGGGTCTGGATGGCCATACGTTTCAAGGACAATTATTTTTAATGAGACTGCCTCCAATCCATCTGCATGTGGGTCGAGGGACGCTTGACAAATCCGTCCTTCAGAGGGCCTCCTTCTCACTCTGATCTATGGTTCCGCTTCATTTCCTCTGCCTGTCATGCTGTGTGTAGAGCTCCTATCAGTATGTTTCACCTGGTGCAACGTCTCAAAAGTGGAAAGATAGGCTGTGTGACTGATAGGGCAACATGCTATTTGTAGTTCTAAAAAATGAAGTCACTGTAATATACTGTATGGTGATGAATAGGATTGAAAGTATTAGCACTAGAAGAACATGGAGAAGGTACTTCTACCCAGACTCCCTACTCTACAGACAATGCAGGTGTGCACATTTCTGAAAGTGAATTCTTGACCGTGAAAGTGACACTGTTTTTATTGGGATGTTTTTCAGACGTTAAACAAATTTATTTAAAGATTGCAGGCTAAGGCAAGGGGTCATGTCATAAAGTTTACTGATAGACTTTCTGGTTTAATGCTGACCTTGGCTGTCACATTTTACCTTCAAATAAAATGGTAAAAAGTTGTTTTAAAACTTGTTTGACATTGAGTGTTTGGGGTTTACAAGTTCATTTATCACAAATTCAGAGACGAAGGTTCTGTGATGAAAGTGTACTTTTTGTGTGATATAAAACAAATAAGTGTCATATGATGTGCTTAGAGCTGTCAAAATTGGCCAAAAATAATGTTTCATTATTCTTTCCAGAAAAGCAGATAGTTCCACAAGTGGTCCAATTAGGTTCATACTGTCTACTGAAAATATAAAGGTTTCCTTTATTCTTTTTTGTCAGACTGATAGAAAAAGTTGATTTTTTTTTTTTTACCTTGACATGTTTCAGCTACAACCTGTAGCCTTCCTCAGAAGGGTCACTTGATGTTACCGAGTTGTGTCATTGTCAGCTGTTTAATCCAGGTTTTCCAGACAAAAGAAACCAGACAAACGGGCCCCAAGGATGAACAAGAATGAGGGATCCTACACCTTATCCCACACCTGGGATGCGGTCTACTGTGGGATGCCAGGCAGCAGGGGGCATAATCGTTCCCTGTTGTCTGGTAAACCTAGATAAAACAGCTGACTATGACACATCACAGTAATATCAGGTGACCCTTCTGAGGAAGGCAACAGGTTGTAGCTGAAACATGTCAAGGCAAAAAAAAAGAAAAAATCCACTTTTTCTATCTGTCTGACAAAAAAGAAAAAAGGAAACCTTTGTAGTTTCACAAGTATTTTTGCACATTTTATCCAAACCAATACAACAACATTCACAAATACAGTACAAGTTGCAAGCCAACATTAGGTGTCTTGGTTTAGTAAAATTCTTATGACCACACAAATGCATCTCTGAGTTTCTGTTTCACAATACAATCTTGATATATGGGGAGTATGAACAGAAAAACAAATGTTTCAGAGAAAAACACAGCTTCTACAAATCAGAGTGATAGTATTTAGTGTGACTTCCCTTTGCATTTAATGTGTCTTTAACAGTTTGCTCAGATCTATGTGATGTACACAGTGTATCAGGTAATAAGGACAGGCAAAAATAAGCTTTTGCTTCTAGCCTATTCCTTTTTGGTTTTTATTTTTATTATATTTATTTTACTAAGTGCAATGATTAACGCACAAACCAAAACTACATTCATTCATTCATTCATTCAAGATGAGATTTATCGTACTTTTTTTCTGATGTTTTATACCTGGTTTCACTGAACCCATGTCAGATGTTTCTCACTGTGCTGCCTCTTGTCATGGGGTCAGGGGTCACACTTAATACTGACTTTAACCTTTACAACCATTTAGTTCAGTTTTCGTTTATCTTTTAAGGCTATGCACATATTTCCTGTGTTTTCCTGTTGTAGCTGAAGAATAAACAATGACAAATAAATGTGTATGCTCATTTCAACCCTGCATAAACAGCCAACCCAGAGGCGGCCTAATACTTTTGCACAGTACTGTATGTCATAAATACTGGCCTAGATCTGTTTATTTAATCATGTCTTTTAAAAGACCTGTGCCTATACATAACACAATCAATACAGAACGGACACTCGAAGTGAGTTATGTGGTGTTCATTCCAGGCTTCTTGTATCTATGGGTGTATAAGGCAGTGTATTTCCTGCAGTAAATCAATGTGAACACCAGCACATGTACTAGTGTTATGGCAAAATCTGCATAATACTGTATAAAGAATGCACTCCAATAGGTTCTATGGTGCCTTGAGTTTAAAGTCCACCAGAAACAACAGTTTGTCCGAGCAAAGATCGCATGCAACTTTATCTTGTGTTTCCACAATTCTGACTGATCACGATCTGAAGTATTTCCAAATGGGGTTTTGTATGCTGTTCAGAATGCAAATCCCTCTTTCTGTAGCCGAGTTGGGCTGTGAACTTTCTACCATCAATAGTGCAGCCTTGGTTTTGAATCATTCACTCACCTCAGCTTGACTTATCATTCATTTTTAAACATGAAAAAGTAATGTTGTATGACTCCTGTCTATCATGCACTGCACTTTTTGGTAGTGGCTCAAAACCACATAAGCTCTCAAAAGACTGACAGTAGTCAGTGCCATAGAGTCAACTCCAATTTTTATTACTGGATGTCTGTTTCTGTTCATGACTCAAATATATAACCGTATTTAGAATGCTGTCATGACTAATTTTATGGTCTTATTTAGTTATTTATTATTGTTAAGCTTGGTCCTCTAATATACATTTGTCACGGCATATGTTTTGCAATTGAAACTTTTTTTCCATCAAAAATAACAGTGTAATGTTGTAAAATCTGTAGAGGAGAAGGTTTATCCATTCTGGTCACCATCCATGTCAGAGATGAAGAAACAGCTTGGCTTCATTAATCTGATCTATTTTCTCCACCAGGCTTTGATCCTCCGCTGTACATCTCTAAAGGAGCCCTGGCCCGAGGGGAGCATCTCCTGCAGTGATTCCCAGCAGAGGTCCTGTTTGTGGGGTTGCGAGAGCACTACGCACTAAGCAGCGTGCTGGATACCCAAGCCTTTCATGTCCCATAGGGAACTGGTGTCTTCTGGGGCGGCTGTTTGATTCACCAGCTTGACCTTGTGGCTGTAGGCAGTAATCACAGTATGAGGTTCTTATAGGGTTTGTCTTTTGTGTCAGTAACTAAGGAGAGAAAAAACAGCAAGTAAGAACAATGAATGTTGTGTGCATGTGTGGCATGTGCACACATCTCTGTATCTGAGTATTGTACTATATGCTTCTGTCTGTCTATCCTGGAATCTTATCTATGTTTTTGTCCAAGGACATCTCCCTGTTTTGTCCGTGATATATCACTGAAAGCCTCATTCTCATTACTTCATTTCTGACTTAAGCCTCGGGCTGTTGTATTGTGTTTGCTTCCTGCTTCCACCTGTGACTCTTGTGGTAATTAGATGCATTGCAAGTGTCACTGTGAGTTTTGTCTCCTGTTAGACTCTATGACCAGATAGTGATTGACTTGTAGCACTCTTTTATCTTTTCTTTGGTCCCCTGATGAAGAGTTCTCCCTGTGGGCTTGGTACTCTGGTTTAATTCGTTGTGGTAAGAGAGCCTGTACTGTTGCTCTACACGGTAATCACTCAGAGCTGCTCCACAAACACACCATCAGCGCACAGACACACAACATAAATGAGGAGAATAGTGGCACTGGAAGAAAATCAACTTTGCCGACATCCAAAGAACATAGTGTACAACAGAATAAAACCTCAATCTAAATAACTCGGCCCTCATGCTGCCTATGGCAATGATGAAGTCTGCTTTTTGCTGCCCTTTAAATTGCAGAGACAGATCGAATATTAGAGTGGTGAGTTTGAGGGTTGTTTCCACCTCCAGCCATGCAGTGTGACTAACATTGGCAAACATGTAGACAGTCGTAAGCAGAGTGTTTGATGCCTGTAGGAAGCCATGGTGACTATAGAGGCTGTAATGTATATGTGGTCTACCAGCTCTGTAGGCGCTGTCCTTTATCCAAACCTGCACTGTGACCTCCCTGAAGGCAAGTGATCCAAAAGGTAATTCTCCTATAGGGATCAGCACAGTCATACGTAAATCCAAAGCACAAATACATTTCACATTGCACACTGTGGTGATTATGATTGGACCGAATGTCTTTTAATGATCAATTCTGCTGATGCTTTGTTTATTTAAATTCCTTTGCGCAGCTTTTCACATTCTCCATCATTAACACAAACAAAGAAACACCATAAATCACATTTTAAGGAAACAAACACACACATACCCATCTTTTATTTAAATGCACTAAAGCTGTCTCTGTAAATCCAAATGCCATATTTGGCATAGCACAAGTGAATATTTGTTCACAGTATGCCTGTAATCAAGAAAGCATACCACAGAGCTTCAATACAATGTGAATGAGAAAAATGCCTGCTAATTGTTTTAATTAGTCATTTATCATTAGTGACGCCTTTTTTTTTTTTTTTTTGAGGGGGGGGGCTTTTTTCAGCTGTTTTTATTTTTTTTTGTTTTTTTTTATTTTGTCCCAGCGGGTTAGCTCTGCTGATACACAGCAGCTTGTTTGCCTGGTAGTGGATGAAAAATCCCCGTCCTCTGAGCATCTGTTCAGTACAGCAGGGATGCTGTATCTCCCCAATGCCCCAGACTACTTGTCTTCACAAAATACAACTTACAGAGATGTGAGCAAAGCTACTGGCTAAAACATCACCCCCAGCCCTGTATTAATAAATACAAAAACTGAAATTATATACTCTTTACGGCGTATTGAAGCCTCATTCCAATTAATGGAGCAAATTTGCAGGGGGGAACTATATCTTAAACTTGCATAATGACTTTAATTTATTTAATGCAAATTTTGGTTTTAATGTAAATTAAATTTGGTGGTTTTATTTGACTCTACCTCCTGGCTTGAGTGGTTGTGCAATGGAGCGTTAGCTTTATAAAATTAAACAGGTAGATAAGCAATTTGACAATTCTTTATCACTTTATCACCCTGATTTTGTTCAGCAAAGGCCCTGAGTTGTTTAACAGGGACATTGCAATGGAAATAGAATATAGTTGCACATTATGAGCGTGCAGACACTCAGAGGTGAGTGGGTAAGTGTGCTGACTTCACAAAAGCCGGTCATTCAGAACAGAGTGGGCTTGGGGTCAGTCTGATCTGCATAACAGATCAAGAGTCCCTGAATGACACTGTAGACTTGAAACAGGCTTATTATGTATGAGGGCCCTCATAATTATGCCCTCTCTATGTACAGGTCTTAAAAAGGCTTGGATGACCTTTTAATCCTTTCCCACAGCTTGTTTCTATTAAATATACAAATATTTTGGTTGATTGAAGAGACAAAGACATAAACATGTCTAAATATCCCAATAAACACGCACTTAAAAGTCTGTTCCGCAGCTCAGATGTAACTCATAGTTATGTGTGTCAATTATATAATCATGTTATTACATAAGTCTGGGCCAGTTTCATGATAGGAAATCGTCCCTTTTTGCCCCCCTTACCACTGCAGGGAAATCCCGTTCAGCTGCAACATTGCCGATCTTACTCTGCTCCTCTCCATTTGCCTGCATACTGACAGTCTCACATACTGACCTTACGTCACACAGTACAGCACACAGAAGCCCCCTTCCATTGAACTTGCCTGTTCAAGTTAGCAGCAGCTATCTAATTGTGCCACTTTTGCTCCCGCTGCTCTGTTAGTGTGACAAACCATTAGTGCAGCACTGATATGCTGCACAGACCATTCACCTCAATGGCAACAAAAAGTCCTGTAAAATCTTTCTATGCTGAAATGTTTGTGTTGGCTTGTTTGTTTGTTTTTTAACACCTACGAGGCGTTGATTACTTTCAGTGCTGGATATGAATGATTGTCTTTCTCACTGCCAACACAACTCTTCACATTAACATTTTGTGCTGATAAATGCATCCAGTGTGTCATTTTCCAGACAAGTTTGTTGACACACATCCCCAGTGTAATAGCTTTTGAGTGTCCTCTCTGTCAGTGTGCACCATTGATAAGAGGCTGCGTGTTCTGTCTGTCAATCACTCAGTCAGTTAGGAGAAAGCTGGTTGCATCAGATCATAATTTAGCTGTTAGTTCATCAACTGAAGGGATATCACATCATTTCATCACATTCTTTCATCAGTCAGACAGTCTTTTTAGGTCCACTGCTGCTGCTGAGGATTCACCCCAGGAACCATAGCGATCCAGAGGGGCACGTACTGAATCAAAGCCCAAAACCATCACCCAGAGCAAGTACATATTCTCTTCATTCATATGGAAACAGTTATCAAAGGTGCAGTAAAATTTTATTCAAGTCAGTCTCATGAGGGTGAAAGCTGCATTAATAAGACTAGCGCAGACATTATTGGGTTTCACACACGTGCACACACAAGCTAGTAAATAAAATTTGTTTGGTGTGAATAGGCAAATTGACAAGATGTGTGTCTATGCATCCCAGCAGAGACTGAGCTGAAGTCATTGAGCTGGGTTAGCAGGTAAATATGTAAGTCAATGTTCATCTGGTGGTTAGGGAGCACAGGAGTCATACCCAGAACTGTCACCAGCTGCCACAGATAACACTGCATTTAAATTCATGGAGACAGACTCTGTCATGAATATGACAATGCAGGGATGAGATGCTCAGGCATGCGCGAGCACATCAACAAACACAGTTAACACAAAGATACACAATATGTTCTCATAAACATGCACATCAGAGCAACCTCCTACTTGCCTCCCAGTGGTCGGGATGTAAATGCATTAAGAACTCAGTGTGTGACGTGAGGCGGAGGGGGAAGAGTGCCAGCTGACACAGGTGGCACAGAGCAGTGATACAACTTATTACAGCCAATACAAAACCCCCACTGAGGAAGCTGCTAAGAAAACAAATATGAGCTGCACACTGGCACGAGAAAGCAAAGACAGGAGGCGGAGATGGGTTTGAAGAAGGGAAGAAAGGAAGCGGGGCAGGTCTGTGGAAGGAATGAGGAGAGCTAAACATAAAGCATAAAGAGCAGAAGAAAGGGGTGGAGGAAAGCAGGAAAAATGTGTGTGTATGTGTGATAAGAGAGGCAGTTTGGCTCGACTTGAAGGGGTGTGTTGGATAAGGACTGTCTACAGTGCCAGTTTTAAAGGTTGCCCAGCATCACTATTTATCTCACCTGCATCCCAATGATGGCACAGGCTCAAACACACACACACACATATAAAATTCCTTCACACACACACACACACACACACACGCACACAGATACGCACACATACACGCACACATACACTACAAAGGCCCCTTAGCAGAAAAAGCAAGCATGTGTATTTGTATGAGAAAGACTTATTGGGCTCCACTGCACCTGTGGCAGGTCTCCAGTATTCAGAGGTAGATAAATGGTCTACTCTTTTAGGTCGGCCAGCAATCTGACCACGTCGCTGTTTATGAGAGGAAGGAAGTGAGAGAAAAAAAAGAGAGAGATGTGGATGGAGAGAGTGAGAGAATGAGAAAAAGATGAGAGATATCAGGGAGGTAAAGAGTGAGCAGGAGGAGGAGGATGAATAGAAAAATGCACAACGAATGATTTGTAACATGACTACCTTCTATTAATCTCCCCTAATGCACTTCAGTACTGCAGGGGAGGGAGGAGCAAAGAGCAGTGGGAAGGATGGCAAAAGAAAAGAAAATGAGGGTTAAGTCAGACATAAGTTTAACACACATAAAATAAACATAAGTGCAACCTCTGCAGCAAATTACACAGTATATGTAGAATTTTAACCTGCAACCTTTACATTACTACACAAGTTAGCCAATATTCAATGGGCAATATTTTGAGTCCCTGCAATATTTGATCAAGAGGACTGAAAGGAAACAGAACTTCTGAACCTTCTTGTGGCTTTACGTCCAGGCTTTAGATATTAATCTGTGACAAGGTATTTGGATTACTAATATACAATTGTGCTCATAAGTTTACATACCATGACAGAATACACATGGGATGGTCTCGGATGTTCCAACATGACAATGACCCAAAACACAAGGCCAAGTTGACCTGTCATTGGCAACAGCAGAAAAAAGTGAAGGTGAAGGAGTGGCCATCTCAGTCTCCTGACCTCAGTGTCAATGAGCCACTTGGGGGAAGTCTCAAACATGCAGTTCACGCAAGAAAACCCAAAATCTTAAAGGAAGGTGTTTTGCCAAGAAGAATGGGCAGCTTTACCATCTGAGAAAATAAAGTGACTCATCCACAACTACCACAAAAGACTTCAAGCTGTCATTGATGTTAAAGGGGCCAAAACAGAGTATTAAGAACTAGGGTATGTAAACTTTTGATCAGGATCATTTGGATAGTTTCTGTTGTCAGTATAATTTTAAAAGAGCAAATACATTGGTTTGATAATAAATGGCTTCACCCAACTAGTAGCCACGAATGAAAGAAAAGTTTTTGTGTTATCATTCATATTCTCTGAAAAATGGCCAAAAAAATCACAAATTGTGCAAGGGTATGTAAACTTATGACAACTGTAGCTTGTCACGGAAGGGGATTTTAAAGATAGTGACTGAAGGTTTTTACACAGCGTAATGGAAACAACATACAAAAGTGCAAAACATTAGTATTTCGCATTAAAATTATTCACACCAATGGCAATGCCAGTTGCAACCGTTGAAACTCCTGTTCAGTAAAATAAATATATTGAATATCTTAAGGGTCATTTAACAAAAACAATGATGGATTCAACATCACCTGCAGCCTCAGATGCAGTGTCTCTCCACTCTGTCTGATCCAGATCCTTTTTTTCTTCTGGTTTTATTGTTTCCAGGTAAAAATTCACATACTGTGTGAACCGCATTTGGTTCACTTGATGTTCACGTCATACAAACTCCTCACTACACTTTTCCATGCCTCTCTATGTTCTATGTGTTCTGTATATGACAGAGTGGCTTGCGGTGCAGGAGTAGCCTATGATGTATATTTCCACTTGTAGCATCTTTTCCTGATTTACGTCCTCTGCAGCCTCACTGAGATAATTCATTCAGTTGATAACATCATTTTTGAATATACAGATCATGATCATTTTCTTTTTGAATGTGTGACAGAAAAAGTCCTCATTTACTCGGCATTTTCGATTTTTAGCAAGAAATTTACAGTTTAACTGTCTATTGAGATTCCCAGTCTGACATCATTTTTAAAATACAGAGATCATACAAATTTCTTTTTGAATATAGGACAGAAAACTCTTCATTTATTCTAAGCTTTTGGTTTTAAACAAGAAATTTAATGTTTAAACCTATTGAGATTTCCCTGGCTCTGAGCTTATGTTTATTCTCTTTAAAAGTCTGCTGATACATCAAACAGATTTCATGGGATTTACTGACAAAAACAAGAAAAAAATTAAGCATCATATCTGATTATCAGGTGGGAAAACTGACAATTTGGGGTCTCACGGCATATCCATTAAATTGCCTATGACTGCTGAAAACCCCAGCCTCCTTTTTGCTCCCTTTTCCCTCCCTTTGATCTTCATTGCTTCTCTTCGCAATGCAGTCCTTAATGTACTCTGAAAACTCAGACAAGCTAGCTAACTAACTGACAACCCTGCCAACAAGCCTGTAGGAGCAACACTGTACTGAAGATGAAACTATTAATTTATTAAAAATAGATCTAATATTTCTGAAGAGGGAAAGTGTTACATCATGTAGACAACATTTCTGAGGAGCAAATAATCAGCCAGCTTTAGTCTGAGTAAAGATGCATCCTGTAGCTGCTCCACTGTACATGAATGTAACATTGATGATTTGAGTTGGGGGTGGGGGGGGGGGTTTAGTGCTGCTGCGTACATCAAAGCTGTGATGGCTCTCCAAAATACATTTCCCCGGAGACTCCGTTTCCAGGCCAGATACACATTGCTGATTAAGACACTGATCCCAGTATTGATGCAGCTATAAAATACAAGATGCTTCACCACATATCGATCCAAGCCCTAACCTAACACAAGACACTCACGCACAATGATGAACACTTTTCAGCATGTACTGTACGTACACATGCATAAATATGCATACACACAGTTACACACTGAAAAAAAAAAAACGCTGTATACACTCACACAAACATAGCTGAATAATACAGTAACATAGAGATTACCTGAAGCTCAGCGCACACACAAACACACACCGCCAACAGATCGACCTGAGCTGTGCCCAGCATGGGTCTCCAGCTGTAGATCGATGATAGACGGGGCTGAAAGTGACAGTAGTGAAAGAGAGAGGCCTGAAGGCAGTTGCACTACAAGGGAATCTCCTGCCAAAGTCACAGCAACATCCATGTGCTTATCATGTTTGTAAGAGGCTGATACGTGTGTGTGTGTGTGCGTGTGTGTGTGTGTGTGTGTGTGTGTGTGTGTGCATGCGTGCGTGCGTGCGTGTGTGTGTAAATAGTTCTGCTCTTTAAGCTTATAATAACATAAGTCAAGGGGTGGGTGGTGTGCATGTGTGCTTAAAGGGATGATGTACAGGTTTTAATCATGGCTGTGAGGTCTCTGACTGACTGGTCCTCTGTTCCTTCTTCTTTTCATCCTGTGATTCTGTAATTAGTTGATTGACCTCTGCTGTCAGGACCTAATTAGACAAGGTAATTAAGGATTAGATGGGACAGAAGAGAGGTGTGCGTGTGCATGTGAGGTTGGGTTGGGATGGGGGGGTTAGTATGTGTTTGTGAGGTGGGCTGATAAGGAATGTGAAGGTCGATACGTTGCTTTTAGTTTTAAGGGACAGGGAATTGTCCACTATCCTTGGCAACTAGCTGCCTTGTTTGCAAGATCAATGTAAGGTGGATGCAAGATGAATGTAAACAATGTTAATTAAAAAGTATCACTGTACTAAACCTCTTCTATTGACATCAATGAGCTGACTAATGCAATACAGTAAAGAACTGCACTGTATTTCTGGAGTGGTAACACCCACTGTTTGGGAAGTACTCAACTGGCAAAATAAATGAGGATGGGGTGATAAATGTTACCAAATCCTTTGTGCTTTCAGCAGCACATTTTAGCACAAGTAAATTAAAAAAAACTACAGTGCATATGATTGCTAAACACTGTTAAATTATAACTTGAAAGCAGCACTTAGCTGTAATCGTGTGCAGTTCAAATAAAATTAATTAAACTAGGTTTTAGACTAAAGAAGCCGGTCAGACAGACAATGTGAGAAAACATCTCGCACAATAGACCAGCAAAGTGATTCAAGTAACAGCAATTACAAAACCACAATAGAATCCACAAAAAGAGCTTCCCATGCATAATACAAAATGGGAAATGAGGAGGTAATAAGAATAGCTTCATCCAAACAAAACACCTGACAATAGAGCAGTTTAGTGATCGTTTAAAATAAATCCATAGACACACATTGTGTTAAATTATGTATGTCCACCAAATTAAATAAGGTACAACTATCCCATTTAGGTCTGGGAAATTAAAGGATAAGACTGTGAGACGAACAAGACTGAGGGAAATTCTGCCCTCTCCCAGCTGAGAAACCTTGACATTAAGGCTGTCACACAGGGCACAGACAGTTTTGCAGCTTACGGAGTGCAACGAGGGAGCGTGTTGGCATGAGATAGGGTGCAGTGACAGGCAACCCCAGAACCTTGCTCTGACGGGGGGGCTCCCATCGCTCCCCCGCTGCCCTGTGGGGGGTTGATACACTTTCTTCTCTTCTCCCACTCTGTTTCTGCATCTCCCTGTTGTGGTATGTCTTTACCAGAGAAGTGTGTTGTGTTGTCATTCGCCACATGGCAGGAGACTTCGGATGAAAGAAGTGGTACATGAGAAAACACTGATGACAGGAGCAGAGAGAGGGAGAGAGAGGGGAAGGAGAGGGATGATGATGCCCATATTGAGTAAGAAGGACGAGAGCGGTGAAAATTAAGAGGGTGGAGGGGAAGTAAAGAAACCCAAAAATGTGATTTTAGTTGAATTTGAAAACCCTTATATGGAGAAAAGAAAGGGATATTTGTACAGACGGAGCATGAGGTTTGAGTGGGTTGGATAGATGGAAAGGGAAAAACAGAGAGATGGTGGGTGATTAGTATGCTGGTAAACCACTACATCTCTACTTCTCGCACAGCCACTCACCACTAATGATTTGCACTCTCGATAGCTACAATGCAGCACAGTGCTATGGAAAGCAAAATGCTGTAAAACAGAAGCATCGGGTGCAAATTATGAAATACCAAATGGCAGTTCTTCCTACGAAATGAAGCAGAGATGGAGCTATAGAGATCACTAGTGATGTGTTTCAGAGATGGGTGAGAATGGGATGTCCTAGATAGACAAGAGTGACAGATGAAAACAAAACCAGACTGGGAGAATAAACAAAACTCCAGAATGATAAACAGAGACACAATGCTGGATAGTCACTCACAAACATTCTGGCAAATTCTTAGATGATATGATATCTTGTTAGAGAACACTAAAAACAGAATCAAATACAACATATTCTTATATATACTATTATAAATACCCATGGAAAAGACTTGCTTATGTTTATGTTATGACAATGGTGGGATGATTTTTTACATTTAGATTAAAAAAAAACACTTGATTTAGGAATCATTGGAATTGAAAGAAGTGCTTCATCAAGGCGAGAGAACCTTCATCATAATTATGATAATCAATATGTATTAATGATTATGGAACAGCGATTGAAGCACTAAACAAATAGGACTCTCTGTGCTGAAGTCTAATGTTGCTGTGATTCATCTATCCAGCCTTCTCATTATGAAGACTTTCTATAACAATAGCCATGTTTCCATAAAATGTCAAGTGAATTAGAAGTGGCCTTTTGAAAAGTTGCATAAAAGAAAATACAAATTACGTGTTTCCATAAACTGGTTTGGAACGAATACACTTGGCTGTGTAATGTCACCAGAAACTGGTGGTTAAACTCATCACATACGGCTGTAATAGACAAACCAGAGGAAGAGCAGTGCTCTGTGACTATTTCTTATCTAATAATTTGGTCTCCTAATCAGTTTACACTACCTGTTGTATAACCACAGGATTATAAGATTTATCACAATCTCTGGTAAGCAGGCGATTAGTCACAGCAGGTAAATGTTTCATCACATTTAAGTCATATGATTGTGTTTAAAGCTGAAACAATACGTTTTAGTGTTCTTATTTTTCCATGAGTTTATGGATTGAATCCTTGTAATCACATTTCCTTTGTTGCTGCTACTGTGATCTGTGACGCATTTCTGAATCATGACATCAATGGAATGAGACTGAAAACTCGATTAAAAAAAATCTCCTTCTTTTAATATATTTTAAAAGCATCTTAAGCAAAAACTGTTGCTGCTTTATGCTTAGTGTAACCCTATACGGCCTAATGAACATAAAACATAAAAGAATATTTTTTTTAAAAAAAACAGAGCTACTTCCAAATTTGCCTGACACTGATATGGCTGATATACTAATCATGTAAACTCTATTTATGTGGATAAAGCCCCATGTCTGACTATTAAATTATCTGAGAATATTGGAATATGCTGACTACAATAGGACTCAGGAAAAACAAACTGATCATCGTTAGGTGGATAGGCATATATTTTAAAATATGCTTGTAGTTATTTAGAACATTTGAATATATTAAAGATTATAATGTGAACTGTGCCTCTTATCACATGTTTAAGGGCCCCTGTTATAAGCTGAGGACTGCTTCTGGGGTGTCCTATTACAAAATGTATCTTGTAAATGAACTGTTGACCTTAAGTGTTGTAATAATTTTATAAGAAATTGAATTGATGATTGCTTGATAAAGTCTGCAACATAGCTGTGTGCTATTGATATGCATTACAGCATGTGGGCTTGCGAGCTACTTTTAAAATGCCCAAGTTAAAATAGTCTACCTACACTCATGCTTTGTCCACATGAAGATGAAAACAATGTATTTATTTTCATTTTAATAAAGTTTTCCTTAAATTACAGCATTGTTTCAAGAAAACTGTATCCACACAAAACCACTGAGAAAACTGAAAATATGCATATAAAACTTGTGCTACCTTAAAAAAACACAATTTGAAAAAACAAAAAATCTGACACTGCTGCTGTTGTTGGCAGGGTTAGCTCATGGGGGTGAAGGGGGAGGTGGGGCTATAGCATCATTGTTTCAGAAAAGATGGCTTGTAAACATCTATATGCAAGTGTGGCCTTTTGAGATTTGTTCATTCTGAGACAAAAAAATTGGTTCCATTTGGACAAAATGCCCATACGATACACCTAAACTCATCTCCGTGTCGACAGCCCCTAAAAATTGCTATTGGGCTTTACAGATATTATCTTTATATATTGTCATGACCTGGCTCTATGGGTCACAACAAATAGGAAAGCAACACCATGTAGATGTGCAAATGAATTTTTTATTGAGCCAAATTAACCCATAAAGACCCATACATCCAACGTTGACCAAAACCGTCTATTGATGTTTAATACCTGTTGATCCACTAATCCTATCAATAATGTAAATAATTGGTGTTAAATGCAGTTTGTCGTCTCTTCATGGTCATCAGATATGACCCTTTTGGACGTTCCGAGACTCCATAGTGAACATGGAAACACCGTCATCTTCTGCAACATTGATGCACCAGTAAAACCCATGGAGTTGGATCAATGGCAGTGGATGGAGACACTTAATTATACGTTCAGTTATTGATATAGTTGCTGGAAAAACTCACTTTTTCATCAGTTTTCTCTGTTTCTGATATAACAACCCTCAACTTTAATCTGAGCTTTTATGAAAATTTACATGATCAGTGAATTGGATGTAGGAAAATACATGAGTTACACTGAAAAAACACAAAATAAAGAAGATAATATTACAATAAATGGTGATAAATCACGTAAAAAACGTTAAATAGAGAAAAATTCATTTGGGAACTGCTACTGAAAGTAGCACCGAGTCTTTATGGTCAAACCTAATTAGATCAAATTACACCACATGAAGTTATCCAATTAAATATTCACATTATGAAGTGTGAGAAAACTGTGAAGTCAGTAGCGTAAGGTGTGCATGAGTGAAGAGTGCGTATCTGTAGGTGTTGGATGGTGTAGAACAGAACCAGAAAAGTATGGTTGAACCAAACCCAATATGTCAAGACACATCAATTTGCACTGGCTTTTAATACAAGTGTGTGACTTTTATTTGTTTTATCTTTTGGTTTTGTTTTAGATGCTATTTATCCTATTACTGTGTATCCATTTTTATCAGTTTTAGTACAGGGTGGGGAAGCAAAATTTACAATGAACATTTAATTGTTTTTTCTCAGCAGGGACTACGTCAATTGTTTTGAAACAAAGCATATATTGATGTCATAATCATACCTAACACTATTATCCATACCTTTTCAGAAACTTTTGCCCATATGAGTAATCAGGAAAGCAAACGTCAAAGAGTGTGTGATTTGCTGAATGCACTCGTCACACCAAAGGAGATTTCAAAAATAGTTGGAGTGTCCATAAAGACTGTTTATAATGTAAAGAAGAGAATGACTATGAGCAAAACTATTACCAGAAAGTCTGGAAGATACTATTAAAGAAGAATGGGAGAAGTTGTCACCCGAATATTTGAGGAACACTTGCGCAAGTTTCAGGAAACGTGTGAAGGCAGTTATTGAGAAAGGAGGAGGACACTTAGAATTAAAAAAATGTCTATTATGTAAATTTTCTTGTGGCAAATAAATTCTCATGACTTTCAATAAACTAATTGGTCATACACTGTCTTTCAATCCCTGCTTCAAAATATTGTAAATTTTGCTTCCCCACCCTGTATATCTTGTATTTATCTTATTTTACTAGTTTTAGCTTATCTTGTACTTGTATCTGCAGATTTGTACAGCACTTTGTGTTGGTTTAAATTTGCTGTATGAATAAACTTGACCTTGACTTTGACCTTGAAGAGGCATGTAACACCGTATTACGTAATAATGGTGCAATATGTAATCATGAAAGAATTTTTCACCTCATTAAGTAATAATGCTGCATTTTGTAATAAAATTGTTGAATGCATTTTGTAATAAACTTTGCTGCATTTTGTAATAACTTATCACATATTTCAATAGTTATTACAAAATGCGGGTGTAGCACTGTTTTTAAAGGAAATGTAATAATTTGGTGCATTATGTAATAAACTATCAAACTTGATGCCTTGATTGGAAAAACCATCATACCAGCAGAACAACTTTAAAGGTGGGGTATGAGATCTTAGAAAAATGGCTTGAGCAAGCTACATTTTGAAAATAATCAATTCAAAAGTCCAAACCCAGACGTCCCTCCGAAGCCACACCTCCAGAGTACTGGCACACACAATGCTTGTTCCCGACGGTTCACAAGCACTGCACAGCAACAATTTGCCGGCTGAGGCTCTGTTCTGTCCCGGCTCCGGCCTCAGCTTCATCTCTGACACTGGCTGAGGCTCCGACTCCAGCCCCAGTTCCGGCTTCGACCCTGTCTGAGGCTTCGTCCCCGGCTCCAGTCTCGTACGGCCCTGCCTTGGGCTCCAACACCGACTACAGCCCTGGCTGAGGCTCCGGCTCGTGTATCCATGAATACCTCATTCGGTCTCCTCTAACACCCCCGCTCTTACAGAGCAGCCCCAGTTCATACCTATCTGACTAACATTACATTTCCTAGTGATTTGTGTTAGTGACAAAACAGTTTGCCGGTGAACTTTCCATCCTAATATAACAAATATAGCCAGGTTCTGGCTTCGCTTCCTGTACAACCACTTCCAGCCTCTGGGAACGCGCAATTCATGCTCGAAGAGGGGTACGCACAGAGGGGAAGGGGGGAGGGGCAAATGGCAGTTGAGTTTGATAGACCGTTCAATCATTTCGAGTGGACGCTCAAAATGATTGGATGATGTTTTTTCAGTCCTGTCCGTTCCACAGGTGACTAATTTTTTTTTAATGTTTGTGTTAGAGCATTTAATTAATTAGTTGTAATCAGGGTATGAAGGGGATTTTAAGGAATATAGTAAAAAATGCTCCAGGAAAACATCTCAGACCCCACCTTTAAGCATTCCAGCTTAATTACAATTCATAAAAAAAAAAAAAAAAAAAAAAAAAAAAAGTAAGATGTTTCATTGGTCAAACCTAAATCAAATGTAATTGTATTCATTATAATACAGAATGTGTTTCCGAGTTAGAGACAAAAACTGCACTAATTAAGTATTACTGACAAAAAGCTTACTGGTGCACTGAAATTTGGAAGACACAATATGTAATAAGTTATTACAAAATGTGGCAAAGTTTATTACAAAATGCGTTCAAGAATTTTATTACAAAATGCGGCATGTTATTACAAAATGCAATGTTATTACATAATGAGGTGAAAAATTATTACATTATTACATATTGCACCTTTAGCCTATTACATAATGCGGCACTACAATGCAGGAGGAAGAGACACACCCAGAGGACATGACTCACAAGTATGAGTATATGCATTTGTGGTCAGTAACTTCCTCTAATGACTTGCACTGAATGGAGTCAACCAGGGTTTCATAGTCTGGACAGCAGATGCTGGCACCAGCCTCAAGCAGACTTAAAGCATCATCAGTCACATTTGGACTTAGTAATCTTCATGTAGAAAAAAGGACTGCTGTCCAATTAACTGTGATTTTAGTTCCCTCACCTTTCTGTTTTGCAGCTCAGTTTTTGGAGAGATGTCAGTGCCATAGTCTTTATGAACAGTCCCAAAATCCCTCCCTGTATTTCCCTTCTAGATTGACAGATCAGACAAACGCACTTCGAATATGCTACGGTGAAAAATATTCCCTCTGTCATTTTGCATGGAAGTGGTACGTTTTTGGTTTCTTTCTAGGTCCAGATCTCCCACTCATTTTTATGCCCTTCTTTTGCAGATTTAAATTGGTAGTGTGATGGAAGTTCACTTGATAATTTGTAATGATGTGATCTGATTTATTATCATTACTGTGGCTGAGTTTTAGTTGGGTGTGTTCTGTTTAGCCTGGCCAGCCATCCATCTTTCTCTATGAGAAATCCATCTGGAATCGCGGGGCTTGAATCCAAATATTAAGGCGGGATTAAAAGGCGCCAAATAAACCAATCACAGATTAGACAGGTGTGACGTAATTATGTGACTAGCAGATCCCTAATGTCAACAAACCTCAGCATGTTTCCATCATGGCATGCAGTGGTGGTGGTCAAGTACAGGGTGACACAAAAAAACGGGAACTTTTTAACAATCCAATAAAACCAAGAGTGATGGAAGAAAAATATTTTATTCATAGTAATTGAAACCTTAAAACATGCCATTTAAGAAACAATGTTGGAATTTTCATTTTTTTAAAATTACTTCCTGTAGATGGCGTCCTCCTGTACGAATGCATTCTTGAAATCTGCTGTTGAGATTCCTCATTGACCGCTGCAACATCTCAGCTGGGATACTGTGAATTTCATCCTGAATTCTCTGTTTTAACTCATCCAGAGTTCTTGGTTGAGTCGTGTACACTTTACTCTTGAGATAGCCCCACAAGAAAAAATCACAAACGGACAAATCTGGCGATCTAGAGGGCCAGGGAACGTTACCGAATCTTGAGATCACGCGGTTACCGAACAATTCTCGCACAGCCGCCAATGGTTACTAAAATGGGGGTGTGTTTACTTGCTCAAGGTCACTGTCTCGCAGTGCTGCCACTTGCTCATGTCTGCCAATACGCACTTCAAAAATTCCCGTTTTTTTGGGTCACCCTGTAGAAACTTCAGTGGATGATTATTGTCACTTTTGTCAGAGAAACTTGAGAATACAGGGTGTAACTTGTAATGGAATCCTTATTTTTAAATCAAGGAAACAATCGACAACTAGGGCTGCACGATCCTGGTAAAAATGTGAATCACAATTTTTTTGCTTAGAATTGAGATCACAATTCTCTGGCGCAATTTTTTTCACAAAATGTTTATTGCACTGCTGTCAAGGAAAATGGGTTCTTTTACCTCCGATTCACATCTTTCATATCACTCTGCAAGTAGTTCAATCACTTATGGTCCCATTTGCTAAGTGACGTCAGCTGATCTGTGAAAATTTGCAGCGCAAAAAAACTTCTCAGCCAGAATAATGGAATTTTTTTAATATAACATTTTTGGAGAGGGCGAGACTTTTGATTCTTGGTTAAAGGCCGAGTTATCCCCAATGGCAAAGAAAAGAAAAGGAGAAGAAGAACAGCGCAGAAGTCAGAGAAGTGAAAGTGAAAAGACACTTGGATCTGGACGACAGAAAAGAAGACCAACATGAGATTAACACCGCCGAATGCGAATCTTTATTGGGCACGAGTTCAGGTAGGTGACTCTCACCACCACCACTGGGGTTTTCATCCATTTCATTCTCTTTACTGGAGACGTTCCTCAGCTGTAATTCACTCTTTCCTCACTCAACTGCAGCTCATGTGTTGAAAAGACGGTTTACCATTGGTTGAGGGAGGAGGCGGCTGCGGTTCTGCATTTGTGGGTATTTGTTTGTAATGCAGCCTGTGAAATAAAATGCTTAAGAATCATCCATGTTTAGAAATGAGATCGCGTACATGTGTGAATGGAGATCGCGATCTTTTAATGATTAATCGCGCAGCCCTACCGACAATAGTTGTGAAGAGATCTGTGGACTTGGAACTGACTTTGACTTGCAATAAAAAGAAGTCGGTGCATATGAAGTACTGCAAAACACCCACCCCTCAGACTTGTGATTGGTCAGTGTAGAATAGATTGTGCATATTTCACAGTGACTGGCACAATTAAAGACTGTTTTCTCAGTAGTGAATACACTGAGAATACCAGGTGGCTGGCCAGGCTATGTTTTGTTGGGTTTATTTTGTGTGTAGTTTTGGTTATTTATTGGTAACACACTCCCAGTCTATCGACTTATTGATTTATGTGCCACACCACCAAAATATTTTACACTGATTCCTTTATTTACAGGCCATTTGTGTATTTAGTGGTAATTTTTGTTCAATAACCTGGACTGTATGTATTAAACATACCTTTACTGCTGGTTTTGTCATTGAAGTGCATATGTATTTAGAGTAAGGTTTCCTCAGTGCTGCATTGTTTTAAATGTATAAGAGGTATGCTGATAATGTATACTGATCGTGCGCCACTGCAGATGTAGTGTATTATGGTGTTGTGTCACATTCAGCAACAAGCGTGAATAAGAACTTCAGCAAAGGTGAAGAATCTATGTAGAAAAAAAATAAACTTTTGTTAAAACAAGACAGATGAAGGCCAAATGCGTCCTTGTGTTTGTGGCAGTATGTGACTGAAAGTGTTTTTCAGATGACTCTGTCATCCTTGGCCTTCCTGACACTGAATCTAAAAGACAACTCAAGAGACTCAGTGTGAGAGCATGTTGTTTTGCACAGAGCATTCAGGCCTGTCTCTGAACTGAGCACATTCGATTCCACTGTGATTTTTTTTGTTGAGATGAACTGCCACAAAGAGTGACTTGACCACATATTGTTTTTTTGTTTTTTTTTTCTTACATATTTGTCAATTCATCTATATCAAGTCTAAGTCACTCTTTGGAAAGACAAGTGTTCCATGAGCTGAGCTGAACTCATACATTAAATAGACAGAAACTCAAATTGAGTTTTTCAGTGGTTCCTCTATAAGACTGTACACACACAGTTCCTCTGTTCTATCTTAGGAGATACGCTCTGAAGCCCCTTTGTTTGTGGGTGCACAGAGGATCCTAATGCATGCAAATAAAAGGAGCTGTGTGAGTATGGGTTCACCGGGGGAGAAGAAAAACAGTTTTCTACTACACACACAAAACACACATGCACAAGTAAGTACTCACATCCACCCAACACGAGGGAGGCTTATAGTGGAGAGGAGAATAGTAATGAGGCAGAGCTTTGTAATATTCTAAATTTGGCTGCGGGTCTCCCGACACAGGTACGCGTTTGCATTGCACCCTCTTTCCCCTGCGTTTCCTGCTGTGCATAGATGAGTGGAGCTGTCTTATGCTAGATATTCCCCCCTTAAGGCTGTTTCCATTTGGGGTGCCGGGAATAATGTTACACACTCCATTATTTTTATAGGCCTTAGGCATCTCACTCAGATCCATTCACGAATATATTGACTTTCACTTTGCCGCATGATTGAGGCTTGTTTGCCTTGCTGCCGGTAGACGACTCGGACAATCAGCCTGTAAAGGATGAGTTAAGGTGAAACTCCACTGCTTTCAAACACTCTTCTCTAACAATGCAGGCTCAATAGCAAAGCTGTGCAACCTGCTTTGATTATTTCAGACCGCTGCAGGATATTTTAAGCTTTAACTTTGCACTAGCTGTGTCCTAGCTGTGTCTTCCTCTCTGTAATGAAATAGAAACTGATGCTTCAGTTTAGATTGGATTAAGACTGAGAAAATAAACGTTTTGGCAGTTTGCAAACACTTCTTGGCTCTGTTTTTTACAAAAGCACAGAAACACTAGAGGCACTACAGAGATACTGCATGCTTTATTTGAAAATGAATTCATTAGAGCTATTTAGTTTTAAGGATATTTTTGTGAACCTAATGTGTATTCATTATTGTATCTTGAATATTGACTCTGGACCATTGACTAATTTTTTTCTGCCCTAGCCTCATCCCCCTGCAGCATTGCATCATTTGTTCACCTGTTTGGATGTGTGTGCACAAATATAAGAGGATGCAAATGGTAAAGGTGCATTAAAGTAAAGTTCAGTTTGCACTCTACACAATATCCCAAAATGATGCCAGCAAACAAAGCACAAGAAAAACTTTTAAAAACACAAACATATTATTTTCCACCACTTGTCTAGGTCCTATTTGCTTTAAACTAAGCAGAGTGGCCCAGACATCTTTTCCTCCAGCTACATATCCCTGCTCTTCCTGGGGAATTACAAAGTATTCCCATTCTGGGATAAATAATCCTACCAGTGCGTTAAGGGTCTTTCTAGGCTTTCCTCCAAATTGGACAAGCTAAAATACATCCACAAAGAGCCTTATGGAAGCATTTTGATGCAAAAGGGAGCTTATTCCAGCAGCTTGTATCCATAATTTTGTGCTTTTGGTCACTGCTAAAAGCTCATTGTCACAGATAAGGGTTTCAAAGTAAATTGACCAGTAATGGGCCAGCTTTTCCTTCAGGCTCAGCTCATTCATCTTCATTCCTCCAAGACTATCCGGTGCAGTGTCCACATGACCATGGAGACCGGTGACCTCTATCTGGATCACTGAAAAGTTCTCTGATCCTGCTCCAGGTAGAGCCCTCTCTATGACTCCTTCAGTGGACTCTAGCCAGGTACTCCAAATTATTCCTACTTGAACATGCTGTGAAATAATGAGACCACTTACTCTTTATTACTAAAGCTCTCTGTAGTTTGCACTCATGGCCATGGATGCAAATGTGTGTGTTTACATGCAGTTTGCACGTGTTTGTACATTCTTTAGTGTCTATCGAATATTCAATATAGCACATGCTCGTAATTATGGGGATGTTAACAAGCATGCTGTTTTTGTTAGTGAGCAAATTGTCCCTGGACACTCATTTCCTTATGGGGAGCCAAACACAAATATGTCTGTGCTCGTGTACTGTGACACTGTCATCATTAGTCACATTTATTCAATGTGACACTGAAACCTCTGTTACATCAACTACTGTGGCCCTTATACCCTTGGGTAATGAGTAATTCTGCTAATGATGAGCGAAACACACTCACACTCACAGTTAAGTTAATGCATCTGAAAGTGACACCTTGAATGCAAACTAAGCAACTGGAACCTCTGCTATTGTGCAATACTGATATAACAATATTTATATATGCAATTAAAGCACATTTATTGACATTTCACCTGTTTCCTGTAACAGACTGTCATCATTAGAGACAAAAATAAATAAATGGCAGTGATTCTGTACATTTCATTGGCTGGATATGGACATTCTTCATCATCCTCAAAATGTGTTGCCACAATCTAAAAAGTTAATATCATGCTGAATGCTGAATTCACATTGCACCAATGTTTTTATATAGCTTAATTCAGATAGGCATTATTAATGCATCTTCAATGTTTGATCACAGAGTGAGCACAGGGTTGTAACAGTACAAGCGATGCAGCTGCTCTGCAGTAGCACGTGTTCTGACCAAGACCAGAGGCAGAGCATCACACATCTCACCTGTTCTTAAGCCCCTTCACTTTCCACCTCTCCGTTTTAACGCAGACTTTAACATCCTTTTTACTGGTATTCAAATCTCTCAGCAGCCCAGCACCTGAATAGATATCAGATATGCTTGTAATATATGCTTTCTCCCAATCCGTCCTTATCAGGTGACTCTGACTCTGGCCTTTTAGTGGGAACAATGAAACACCGGGAAGGAGAAGTCAATGTCTATGGTCCTCACCTCTGGGACTGTCTGCCAAAGGAGCTGATCACAGTCTATAGACCCTTTAAAGCCCAGCATTATGTTAACCTATCTCTATTTTTACCTTTAGTCAAAAATCTTTCAGCTCTAGTTTTGTTTTGTATCTTCATTGTACCTTTGCATTATTACCTCCACCAAGGAGGTTATGTTTTCATCGGGGTTTGTCTGTTTGTTTGTTTGTTTGTTTGTTTGTTTGTTTGTTTGTTTGTTTGTTTGTTTGTTAGCAAGATAACTCAAAAAGTTATGGATGAAATTTTCGGGAAATGTTGATACTGGCACAAGGAATAAATGATTAAATTTTGGTAGTGATGGGGGGGGGGCAGATTTTGATGAAATTTTCAGGAAATGTTGATACTGGCACAAGGAACAAATTATTAAATTTTGGTGGTGATGGGGAGGAGGGCTGATCTGCCTTGGCGGAGGTTTGCGCTCTCCGAGTGCTTTTCTAGCTTTAGTTGTGGTATTGTTAAGCATATTGAACTGCACTCTTGCACACACTGTTGTGTTTTATTTTAACAGTAGACTAATAAAGGCAAAAAACAATATACAGACTCATGCAATATTAATTCCTCTCAATCATTACTTCTGACACCGTGAGACCCTGCTCTCTGCCTGAATTGTCTATTATTCTCTTGCTTGCTGTGTTCAGGATGTTTCTGGCTGTCGACCTTTGGGCAGTGAGTTTGTAACTCCAGGCAGCAACAGCATCACACAGAGTGCACAGAACAGACAGAACAATATCAAAACAAAGCAACTTTGGTTCGTTGTGCTCTTACTGCACTATTCTCAGTGTGATAAAGTTCTGTTCGAGAGACAAAGCTCACAGAGAAACTTCTCTGCCTGTTTCCTGTCCACAGACCTGTCAGACACCCACTGTAGAAAAGCAGTGTGCTTCAGCTGTTTTCACAGAGAGTGTTCTAAATTACTGTTGTCTCTACTGTTCTTATAGCCATATGAACGGTCGATCTCGTTAAAGGTTAACTTGCTTAGTATCCCGATAAGGAAATTCGGTCTCTGCATTTTACCCATTCTAATACACACACACACACACACAAAGAGTATCTCGCATTAGTATTAGCATTAGCACAGTACATGATAACCTGCTATTTTCTCAAAGGTTTTCTTCCCTGTGTAATGCCTGTTTGCTGGAGCACTGGCCTTCACTTCCATCTACTACTGGCTCACCGGCATTTGGTTTAATTGCCGACCAAAATGTGGACTGGACTGCCTGAATTACTCTACTATCACTCCATTCTGATAGTCTGTTACCTCGATACATGGCAGAATTTTTCCAGCTACAACATATCCACCTGTCTAAAACATCACCGGCACTGCACCTGCACCTTGATATTTCATGTCAGCCTCGTTGGAAATGTTTGCAGTGAGTTTCTCCATGGAGCATCAACTTTGATGAGCTCAAGCCAATATAATCCTTCTAGTCATCCTTCCTCCAGCTGTCTAGAAAATCTGATTTGGCTGTTGACCACAGCATGTTCACTAACCTAGCCAGATCATCGATCATCCCTCAATAACAAGGGTCCTCTCACCCATGATCTGTTGAATGATCACAGGTTTGATTTCCTATTTTTGACTGAGGTGTGGCCACAACCCAGTGACTTTTCACTATTCCTTCTGGGTTTTTTTATATCTGTAAATCCTGTGTGTGTGTGGTGTGTGTGTGTGTGTGTGTGGTGTGTGTGTGTGTGTGTGTGTGTGTGTGTGTGTGTGTGTGTGTGTGTGTGTGTAGGTGGGTGAGGGGGTCTTGTGATAATGTACAGGGTTATTCAAGAAGAATGAACTGATTTCATTGCACAATATTTTAATAAGGAAAAGCAATAGAAAACTCTAGCCAAGTCACAAGTATTCTATTCACAATCAACTTTTATTTTCCATCTTACAAGTGTTCAATGTGGCCACCACCTGCAGCATGGACAACATCAATGCGATAAGAGAATTCCTCCCAGACGCGTATCAGCATATCACGATCCACTGAGTTGATCGCTGCTGTTATTCGATGTTTAAGGTCATTGAGGTTAGTGGGTAGCTGTGGAACATAAACGCGATCTTTTACGTATCCCCACAAGAAAAAAAATCATACAAGGTGAGGTCCGGGGATCTCGCAGGCCAAGCACAAAGAGCAAGGTCTTGAGCCCCCTTCCAACCAATCCATCGCCCCTGGCACCCCTGTGTCAGCCACTGAAAACTTAGAAAGCTCCTCTTTCAAATGGTCACTGACTCATTCCATGACGATGCTTGAGAACTGAAGCAATGTGTCATGAAATTGGTTCATTCTTTTTGAACAACCCAGTACAATGAAAGGTGGAAAGTATTTTCTACCTGCCCATGTCTCATCAGAATCCATGGTCCTGCAAATCACTCATCCACCTCCCACTATTCTGACCACCATCTATCAACCACCAGAGCCAAAAAATAATTACTTTAAATGAACTATCTGCTTTTTTAACTTTCCTCTGCTCCATATCCCCTAACAGAATACTACTGGGTGATTTTAATATTCATGTTGATAATATCTCTAACACTCTTCCAAGGGATTTTTATCGTGCCTAGACAGTTTTGGATAACAGCAACATACTGACGTCCACACAGACCTCAAAGGCCACATTCGGGACCTCCTCAGCTGCTCTGGTGTAACCCTTCTAGACTGTACCGCATCTAATTTTCCAATCTCTTATCACAATTACACATAATTCAGTGTTAACACGCCTTTATCCAAAACAAATCATTCACGTTCCATCTCATTTTGAAATATCAAGAAAATTGACCTGACTACTCTTTCTGATAGAATTAATAATCTCCTCACCAAGGACAATTATACTCAAAATAGTCACCACTGATTAACTGATTTTTCACTACAACGCTGGATTTCATTATCTACTGAACACCCTCTCTCCTCTGAAAGCACGGACTGTTTCCTTTACCTACTCTGATCCCTAGTGTACGCCACACTGAAAACAAAGAAATGCCTCTATAAGAAAATTGGACTTAGTGTTCACAGTGATATGTACAGGGTGGGGAAGCAAAATTTACAATGAGCATTTAATTGTTTTGTCTCAGCAGGCACTACGTCAATTGTTTTCAAACCAAGCATATATTGATGTCATAATCATACCTAACACTATTATCCATACCTTTTCAGAAACTTTTGCCCATATGAGTAATCAGGAAAGCAAACGTCAAAGAGTGTGTGATTTGCTGAATGCACTCGTCACACCAAAGGAGATTTCAAAAATAGTTGGAGTGTCCATAAAGACTGTTTATAATGTAAAGAAGAGAATGACCATGAGCAAAACTATTACCAGAAAGTCTGGAAGATACTATTAAAGAAGAATGGGAGAAGTTGTCACCCGAATATTTGAGGAACACTTGCGCAAGTTTCAGGAAGAGTGTGAAGGCAGTTATTGAGAAAGAAGGAGGACACATAGAATAAAAACATTTTCTATTATGTAAATTTTCTTGTGGAAAATAAATTCTCATGACTTTCAATAAACTAATTGGTCATACACTGTCTTTCAATCCCTGCCTCAAAATATTGTAAATTTTGCTTCCCCACCCTGTATAATGCTCAAATACATGCCTACATCTTGCATTATAAGGATGCCCTGTCCACAGCTAAGTCAGTCAACTTTACAAATGTAATCACCTCTGTTGAAGGGAACACTCACGCCCTGTTTCCTACAATTAGCAGTATTTTACAACCATCTGCTACTCAGGGACCTCACTAATATTCAGCTGCTCAAAGTAACAGTTTTACATCTTGAAATAAAATTGAAAATATTCACTTCAGGTTGTCTTCCATGTATTACTAACAATAGTCAACTTCTACAGCCTCCCCAAGTCCTGCTCTCTTCTATATTATGCTGCATTCCAGGCCACCTGGAACTCGTGTTTTTCCAACCTTCTACCAGTGTAAATGCACTGGAATGGCAGTCAAGCCCGTGACTTCCCACCCGTGAACTCGTACTAGATCGATGTACTCCCAGGTCCGAGCTCTGATGTCACGTAGCCCATGAAACAACAGTGGCAGCCCCCATGGATGCAGTGTTTATGCAAATTGTTTATTAAAACAAGGTATCGCTCTGACCTTATTTATCCGCAAATGTTCTGCATAATCAGCAGCTACTCTACCGTTAGCTAGTTTTCAGTCCATTGAGAGCAAGAATAAATGAATACCAAATACATATCCAAATATACAAATAACATAACATAAAAGGTATAACAGCTCCTCTTGCCTTATGCGCCCTTTTACTCCTCTGTTTCCCTCAAACAAGCAAGGAACGAGCACCTTTGGCGATAGAAATGATTATAAATGAGCATAACATACGGTCCACCATGCTGGTTTGTTTACATCTAACTACCACAATTTCTGGCGCTCAGGCAGTTTGGAGTGACTTGTCTGGAACGCTACGAAGTCATGAGTCATGGTCTGAAGTCGTGACTTACGGGCTCAAAATCCGGCCTGGAATGCAGCATTATATACACTAAGTAACTTTAAAAATGCACAATGAAATTCATGAATGCTTTACTTTTAATTCATGGACTATATTTCCATTTATAGTTATTGTTCTTATTGCACACATTCTGGGAGACATACAAGATTTTGAATGGTGGAGTGGTGGACATCAAAGTGACGTGCAACATCTATTTGCGTCATTCTGACACAGCATCCCGACTGTCTGATCACGGTTGGCTGCACTCAAGCGTGGAATTTTTGCTACAGACATTGTCCCCATTTTTACTTCAGGGTTTTTATAGGGAGGGTCACACGTGTACAAAGCCTACACATTTTTGATGAACAATTTAGCCCATCCCAGTATTTCACTCCCCTACCCAGTTTGTACACTTGTGAGTACAATTTCTATAAATTGGTCTGTGGTTGAGAAAAAATACAATCAGTCAGGCAGAACAACAGTATATTGTGTGTCTGAGAAGCCGTTTGGAGCATCTGAGTACATCTCATGACAATTCTAGCAAATTTTTAATGTGTTTTTAAAGTCGCTTAGTGTAGTTTTGCATTCCCAACTGTTAATGAAATATCCATTGTTATTCTAAAATCCAAACCATCTACCTGCCAACTTGATCCTCATCCTACCTACTTGTTAAAGCCTGTCTACCTTCCGTATTTCCTTTTATAACTGACATAGGCTAATACATTCCTGTTATTTTTGGTCTAGTTCCTCTTTCTCTCATATCTACTGTAGTAACTCCAGTACTCAAGAAACCAAGTGCTGATTCCAATAATTTACAAAACTCTTGACCAAATACTTGAAAAACAGTTGCTGCATACATTTACAAACCCCTGACTGATAATAATCTTTATGAGCATTTTCAATATGGCTTCAGTCAGCTACACAATACAGAAACTGCTTTAGATAAATCACAAACACCCTACTCATGGCTGCTGACTCTGGTCTCCTAACTCTACTTGTCCTCACTGCTGCTTTTTATATCTCTACTAGCATCCTCCTTGACCTTTTAGCTTCAGTTAGTATTATCAACACTTCAATTAACTGTTTTATTTCCTATAGTTTTGGCTTAACTCTTTATACAGTTTGGTCATGTAAAATCCCATCTCTCTCCAGTTACTAGCAGTGTTCTTCAGGGCTCTGTCCTGGGACCCACTGTTTTTTAATCATCTAACCAATACCTCTTGGCCAAATTGTCAAAAAAAAGCAGACAACGCCCAGCTCTAACTGTCTACCAAACCCTTTTCTACACTTCCACATTCTTCCCTTTCTGTTGTCTTTAATTAATTTATGAGTTATTATTCTATCTTAATCATTCCCATAGAATTATGCCATTGTGGAGCAATGTTTATTTGTTATTTACAACATAACTGCATTTTAACAATCTTTAAATAGAATTCTATTTTTGTATTTCACAGATTTTTTTTTTCTTCTTTTCAGTGTTTACTCTATTTTTACCACCACCGCTGTCAATGTTGTTCATTGAGTTGAGAGTTGGAACAAAGTTTTGTTTTAAAGACTACACATCGACAAGTCGTAGAGGTGACATCATCATCATCATCATCATCATCTCTGCTCTGAGCCACTGAAGCTGTCTATGTAGCTTCAATATGACCAGACAGGTACCAGACTTTTAATTCTGTTTTACAACACTCTTGTAGATCAAGGTGACAGATGTTGAGGCAACAGCCTTTTTTGTGTTGAGGCCTGTTGGCGATATATATCAAGGACAACGAGAGATGTCCACAGAGCCTGTTTCACACAAAAGTAGTTCTTACTTTACTCTCTTTACAACAAACTGTGACTTTCTTGATGTGTAAAATTACAATTTACATAGAAAAACATTTAATGTGCAGTTGAATTCAAATAAGAGCAAAAACGTATTTGTCTTTTGACACTGACCGCAGTTCATATTTTTTTCCAAAATTAAGTCTCATGAGGTAAAGTAGAAGGGATGGGACTGTGCTTCTCTACTGGAATCTTGTTCAAAAGATTCTATATTAATTAAGTTCTAACTGAGTCAAGTTTTGGTTGGCATTTATAAAATGAGGAAGAACAAAGAAACTGATTTCCACCTTGGAAATATGCCTGCATTTAAAGAACATAATGATAAATTAAACATGATGCCATTTACTATGTATCACCATCTGCCCAAGTATCAGTAACAATTTCTAACAAGGTTATATCGGTATTGTGACAAAACCACACACAACTTAAAAAAAAAAGAAGCTCCTCAGTCAAATTCATAATTTAATATTATGTTTTTGCATTTTTCTTAATCATTCTGTACAATTAAGCACATATATATATGTTGATTTTGTCACTGATGAAGTGTCTCTTTTTGTTGTGTGATCATTGGGGTGTGGATTTTATTTTGGTAGAGCCTGTTCAGCCTGTTCTGCTAGAAGTGGTAGGAACCCAATTTCTTGCCATTTCTACTTACTACCAGCACAAAAGCTTGCAGGATGTGATATCCATTTTCAAGCTGCTTATCCAGGTCAGAGTGGTATCATACCAGTAAAAAAAGGTCTGAGGCAAGATGAAAAATGTATTTTCTTCCACAGACCTGGGTTGACCATATAGTAGAACTACAACATTTCATCAATTAATCCACAAGTTGTTGACTTTAGTTAATAGTTAATAAACATATATTCTGATCACTTATAATCAGTATTCAAGAATTATGCAATAAAAAAAAAGTCTGATTCAAACTTGAATTAGAATTTTCTTGTAATGAAATGATATCCTTGGGTTCTGGACCAAAAAGATATTTGATGATGGTATGTCAGGTTTCATCAGGTTTCATCTGCAATAGAAATTATCATTTTTTGCAGCATTACCCTACAGCTTATCCTTAGTGGTCTTCACGAGAATACTTCCTGAGGAGAGTGCCCGAAGCCAGTCTTACCTAATACTCAAATAACATTCAGATTGCTCCAGAGAAGCAGAGAATGAGAAGCAAAATCTAAAATTGCCTGTAGGCCTGGTTATACAGTAATATTTAATGGAATTAGACTTTGTGGCATGTATCCAATTTTGAAGCACAAAATTAATAGGGAAAAAAAACAAATGAAAAATCATTAAAAAGAGGAAATTGCTACTTTGTAAGTTATCTTGATATAGTGAGAGGTAGAGTTTCACGTTTTCATTTGCTTCCCTGCCTCTGTGATCCCACTTGATGGTACTTTTTTTAATGTAACAGCTAATTTCTACCACGTGACATAGATAAATGATGAAAATGCATGTGGTTTTAAATCATTTTGTAACCACATTAATAGCCTGGAGTAACTTTAACAGACAGTCACGCAGAGGATCAGAGAAAATTCTCACTTATGGCAGTTTCATTTTCTTGATTGACGTAAACCCATTCAAAGATCTCTGTGTGCTTCTGCTGCGTGGAATTTTAGGGTGATGTTCTTGACAACACAATGAGCCTCCAAGAGCTTTAGGGGTGTTGCACTTAAATATCTATAGAAGCTCAACAGATTTCACTACAGAGAAGTCACTTCTTCATGAGTTCTCTTGCTCTGTATAATCTTCCTCTGCAGTTGAGTGGAAAGAGCATTTGTTTAGTGATTAGTTATAATTAATGGTAAACAGTACCATTCATACAATTTACAGAGAAAATTCCTACATTTAACTAAATCTCATCAATATTTAAGTGTCTGCCAAAATACATTAAAGCTTGCATGTCTTGCAGCACAGCACAGACATGCACGCAAATAAAATATTAAAAATTATTTTAGCCATTTCCCATCAGTGAAGTTTTCAGCCTTATTTAACTTAAATCTCAAGGCTGTTAACTATATAGCAGACAGAGAAACTGCACCAAACCTCATACTGCATATTTAGTCCAAAAGATGGTGGTTAGACTCAAAGTTATGGGTGAAATGCAACTATATAATTCATGTGAAATGGAAATATGCACCATGACTCAGCAATTGGTTCCATGTAAAAGGTTCAAAAGCACTATTAGGCTGGTCTGCAGGGAGGTGGTCGCCTTTGTGGTATTGTACACTACCATTTCTGCCACCTTGGCCTTAATGGGATAGTATGTAATATATGTGAAGAAATGTACATGTATTCCCTGCTATTTTATTTCCAATATGTGGACAGTTCATAATGGACCTTAAAATGAGAACCTTTCCTGACTTTCATGGTTTTCTACATATGTGATAACAGCCTGGAAGCTGATTTATATGTAAAGGTTGTGAGTTAGATTTTATCCAAGAGGTAACATTTATGCTTTCTCCCAAGTGCCTGATTGCCTCTCTTCAGCTCTTCTACAGCAGTAAAAATGGCAACCATTAAAATGGAAATCAGGTCCACTAGCATCAAGAAACAACCAGCAGAAAAGACTCCAATACAAACTTATATAAAAATATTAATATTTTAATGATGACCTTCTTCAAAGTCAAATCTAATTATGAATGACCTGTGGTTTTTCATCTTACAATATATAACCAAATTATCTTGAGATAAGCACGATCCAACTTATGACCGAGGCAGGATAAGTTGACGTGTGTAGCTGTAATGTAATACAGCCTGCTTTTTCACTGCGGGGGCTCTTATTCAGAGCAGCCGCCTCCTGAGAATAACAGGCAAACGGAGCATGAAGGGAAGGCGAGGTCTGGACCAGGGGAAGATAGCATGACTGTCTGACAGGATGTGCTTAGTTACACACTCTCTGTTCCTACCAGAGCCCAGACAGCCCACCAAGGCCACACATGGGAGAAGAGAGGAGGGAGGAGGCCACAGGTTGTGTGTGTGTTGGTGTGCGATTGTGCATGTGCCTGACGCAAGAGGAGATATATCGTCCCCTTCTTTTGCCTGGAGAGACTTTGGGATGCATCCAAGATGCCAACAGCAGTGACAGCATCATCAACAAAATGTAGCTGTAGTGCACACACTCACGCACAAACACACACATACACAGATTGCTACTGAGCCACTTGAGAAAAACACTCCAAATGTGTTTAGGAAACTGCTCAGCCCCGGGAGGGAAAAATCACTTTTTTCCTTTCTGTCCCAAACAAACAAACAGCTTCAGACTTTCCATCCTCACTCCACCAAGTGAAGAGTCCCACTTCGTAAAGCAGCAGGCCCTGCATGAACAAGTCTGCCTTAAGAGGAAACTTTGCCCCTTCATCATGTCTACTGGCCATTAAGGCAATTATAGCCAAATGAAACTAACTGGGGCAGGCTTAACAGAGTGTCAGACTGCTCCTGAAGGTCAAAAAACACTCTGAGTATTAGCCTCTGTCTATAAATCCCTCAAGTAGGATGCCTTGCCTATTGGCATTCTACATCAGCACACCTGTTTATCTGATGAAGCTATTTCCCTATGAAAGACGACTTTTAAAGTCTGGACATTTGCCCAGTTTACCTTTATGGGCCATCTCTCGCTCTCATCTCTCTTTCTCTCGCTCGTCTCTTTTTCATTTCCCAAGTGGGTGATTCAGTACCTCGAAGCAGCAGCCATTTTTCACTTCTGGAACCACCTGAAAATAACAAACTAGCATGGATAAGAACCTAATAAGAATGCCAAAGATGTGAGAACAGGAGTAAAGACACAGAAGAGAGGAAAGAACATGAGGACAGACCTAATGAAGGGGCACAAAAAAACTTTTATAATTCTGTTTCTTTCAGCAGATAATAGTATTACTCTGGCTCTAACTACAATCTACTTTTGACATTTTAATATTTTGAACCATCAAGTTAATGCAATTTATTAAAAAAATCTTCCATTTTGCATAAATACAAAGTAATTAGAAGCAGATATTAACATGCATGCAGGAATGTATATGCCAGTGAGGGGGTGGTGCTGTTGAATAGGTTAAATGCTTAATGGTGCCAAATAGATCTCAAGGGAATAATGTCACTAATGCAAACAAACATGTTTTTAAGGTTAAGCTACCTATACTTGTTTGTATGACTGAATCAATCAATCAATCAAATGAATGAATGAATGGATAAGGGGAGTCTGAATGAGTGCCATGTGTGGGAGGAATTGTTTCAGAGGAAACAGAGACTGAACCAGAGAGGAGAGCAGCATATGCTGATGATGAGGTCTTCCCAAGAAGCTCTTTAATATTTTATGTGTCCTAGATTCTGAACACCCCCACCCCACCCCCCCAGGACCCAAAAATGACTGAGGAGCCAGGGACAGAAAGATGGAGGCGGAAAAGAACGAGTGAGCGCTTTAAAAAATGAGAACATGAGCACACAATTGGTGAGAGTTAGACCGAGCACCCTCGGAGGATCAAAGTAATACTACGCCAGGTCATTTGTTTTTTAACACCTATGGGAATGTTCTGTATGTGCCACTGAGCAATGTGCTGAAACTCAAATACTGTGTGAGGATACAGACAATAAAGTTAGCTTTCAATGTAATATTTATAGCTTAGGGTAACAGTGATTGCAGGTTTAGTGGCCTTGTACACCGAGTGAGTAACTGGGGAGTCTTAACAAGTTTATACATTGTGGACTTTTTCTCCATCTAAAGTGTGCAGAAGAAGTATCTTATATGCCTACCAGTTCATATCTTATGCAGCCAGTGTTCCACAATACAAACTTTCCACAATTTAAAGGTAACAACATGGTCACCAGACACACAGTATCACCTGCATACTACCCAAAAAATGTTACAAGTTAGTTCAATCCATCCCCTTTGCTATAGCGATAAGAATTCAGCCTGAGTAATAAAACTTTAGTCAGGGATATCTGACTTTGAGTTTACTTAATACACTTGATAGCATCAGACACCTCCAGCAATACCAATAACACTGATCTGCAAACAAAATGGTTCCATAATAGAAGTCAACACAATTAGTCAAACAGCACTTTTGTTCTTTGTTTTCCGATTCATCTCATCAAAGAAGGGAAAATTTAGTACATTTGATCTCTGAAGCAGATAACTTCCAAAACACTGTAGACCAGTGTAATTAAATATAACTTTAATCATAAGCAATGGTATATAAACAGCAAAATGGAGAGTAAATATTGTCAATCACCCTCATCTGAGGAAGAGTTTCAGAATTCTGATATTTGCAAGATGTCTGGGTGAAGCCTAAACCAGACCTACAGGGGTTGGACAAAATAATGGAAACACCTTCACCTCAAGATGATAATGCCCCAATCCATACAGCTAGAATTGTTAAAGAATGGCATGAGGAACATTCTAATGAAGTTGAGCATCTCGTATGGCCAGCACAATCCCCAGACCTCAACATTATTGAGCATTTATGGTCAGTCTTAGAGATTCAAGTAAGACGTCGATTTCCACCGCCATCATCTCTAAAAGAGTTGGAGGGTATTCTAACTGAAGAATGGCTTAAAATTCCTTTGGAAACAATTCACAAGTTGTATGAATCAATACCTCGGAGAATTGAGCCTGTAATTGCCGCAAAAGGCGGACCTACACCATATTAAATTATATCTTGTTGATTTTTTTAAGGTGTTTCCATTATTTTGTCCAACCCCTGTATTCCATTATTCTTAGTGGTGTAAACTCTAAACATGATCAGGTATAGAGTTCTGATCTGTACTAAGTTGTTAACCACTCATTCAGTTGAGCTTGTTTGCAGTGAAATTCTGCACAAAACACTTGCTTGCCTTGGTAAGGTCCAGCTTAGGTGAAAGTCTTCCTCTGGTGATTATATCCTTTATTGTCCCTAACAAAGGCATCTGAAGATGAGCCAAGACATCTGTAGCCACTGTGAATGCAGAAACCATCCTATTTCCCCTCAGCTGAGTTAGCTCACCTAAAACCCACCAAAGCTTCTAGTTGAAAGTGAAGGAGGCACCTGGAACTTGCACAAATATCAGAAGGCCCCCGTGGTGCTCTGTCACTTCACATCAAAATCTCATTGGATGATGATCTGATCACTAAAAACTGTCATCAGCATGCAGCATCGGACCAGCGTAAGGAGCTGTGATGCATTTAGATGACATTCCCAATATAGGAAATTCCTCCTCAGTCCAACCAGCAAATAAATGTTGCAGTTTGCTGTATAATATGTCCAGAAATGTGAACAAGAAAATTAATTCAGATACATTTCAGGCACATTTAAATTAGTTTGAGAAACAAACTCAGTTATACAAAAACAAATTTAATTTAGATTTTTTTCAAGGTTGCCAGAGAAGGCCCTGACAGCCCACTTCTAATTAAAATAAATTGTCATTGAAGGATCCGTTGCTTTTTGCCTTTCCTCAGTAAAAGAAGGTGGTGGTCGGGGCTTGATTGGGTGGCAAGCAAAAATCCTGGGGAGAAGAGTCTGCACCCCAATTTCAAAACGGTTTTAGGTTTAGGCAATAAAATACTTTTGTATGAGATCGAATATGTTGTATTTTGATTTATGTAGAAATACTTCCAGTCATTTTTTAACTACATTTTTGCATATTTTCCCTGTAGGCATGGTTATTATTACAGCCTTATTCTGTTAACTATTAAAACTAAACTGAATGGTTGAAAGGCTATGTCACAACCTGTCTCAAAAATCTGTGAGAGACAAATAGTCTGCAAGTAATGTGCCGTGTTCCATTGTAATACATTAAGGCAGCAACATAATAATTTGTGTCTATTAATAGATCAGTAAGTCTACAAAGTCTGGCATGGTAAGTGTTGGATTGAGCAGGTAAAACACAAAGTGCAGTGAAGGAGTGAGAAGGAGGAAGCATGAGGCCTCCTAAAACTATGACTATATTTGCATGCACAAAATATTCCAACTACTGCCTTTATTGTGAAAAAAATTAAGTTCCTAATAAGTTGTTTACATGACTAATGAGAATGCAATAATATTCTTGTTTACATGCAGTTGTGCATACCCTAATTAAAAGTATATTTTTCTTAGTGATGCCAGACTTTACACTGTGTGTACACAGCCCCCGTATTTTGTTCCTTCAAACACCGTCTGCAAAAGGTCAACTTTTCAATATTTGCTCATATTCATAAACCTGTTGATATTCTCTGTCATAATGTTTAAAAGTAGGAGTGTTTCTCCTTCCAACTAGAAATGAGGAAATGTGGACATTTCTTTGGTGCATCCATCTCTACCCGGTGTATTTGTCTTTACGCTACCTGTCCAAGGCAGGATATTGTCAAGTTTGCAGTTATAGTGGAAAAATGAATGAGAGAATCAGAGTCAACAACAGGAACAGATAAGGCAATCCCTGTGGTGGTCACACTACCTCTCATCCCCTATAAGAAATGGGTTCTACCCTAAACAATGTACCTTAACTTGTTAAAATTACAAATTACAAAACAGGCTCACTTGACACCTAACTTTCAGATGAGATGTTTGAGATGTGGGGATTATTTTACACATGCCCCCCCGCCAAACCCAAGATGGTCTCCAAACCAGTTCAAGTTACAAGGAGACACTGACCATAATTTTGTCTTTGCTTTTAATATGCTGGATATCACACTTGTAAGGAAGCAGAGACAGAGGTCATCACATGACACTCTGATTTGTGTTCTGCAGAGATTTATAACATAGTGAAGGGGTAATGGTCAGATTATTCTACAAATTGATTTCAAAAGGTAAGGTAGACTTAGAAGTGCGACAAAGCCAAAATTATTACTGCTGCTTCTTTCCCTTGCACCAAATAATTCAGCTGGTAGAGGGTAAATGTCTTAGGAGAGAAGCTAACTGGATGTTCAATGCCTTGTTTATCAGCTTGAGTACATCACCTGTTCCACTATGACTTGCTGTCACCTGAAGCTTGAAGGGTTGATCCAGCAGGTCACTTAAGTACTAGAGTATACATGCAACCTTTTTTAACGTGTCAATTACTTCTCTCATGTTGGTTGATTGGCCTTCAATCCAGGGCTCAAAATTAACTTTTGACCTAGGAGCACTGTGCTCCTAACCCTAAAAAGTTAGGAGCACAGGCTAAAATCTAGGCGCACCACTATTATATAAAAAATTTGGAGAACAAGCAAAACTCTTGGCCATACCAAGTAATATTCCTATTAGGGCTGCACGATTTTGGCAAAAAAAAAATCCCGATTTTTTCCTCTAAAAACTCGATTTTCGATTTTGATTTCGATTTTTGGGTAAAACTACAAAAGACAACAGAAGTCAGCATGTCGTTTTCGTGAGCAGCCCACAATGCAAGGCACTGCTCTGACCTCAAATCTGTGATGGTATCACGTGATGAACCCCCAGAAGTTTATTTTTTCTTAATTAAATCTTTATTGAATGAAATAGAGTATACAAACAATGTATGCAACAAGAAAATAACGTAAGTTTGCCAGGGGGAATACACTGTAATACAATGTCCAAATCAGAGCAAATACTTATGTTTTTTATAGCCTTTTTGTTTCCATATTTATCTAACAGCTTTAAATAAAGTTCAACATCTTTCAAAAAATAAATATTTGTTTTTGTGTTACAGAACTTACATTTGTGAATGAAAAATTTAGCAAGTAAGAGGACTAAATTAATTATTTAAATTTTTTTATATATATATATGTGTGTGTGTGTGTGTGTGTGTGTGTGTGTGTGTGTGTGTGTGTGTGTTGTTGTTGTTTTTTTTTTAATTTTATTTTATTTTTTTTTCCCTGGGTATCTGGGCCCACAGAAGTGATACCAATGTAAGTCAGTGACAGGCATCAGTCGTGCGTGCATGGACCACGTTAATATGAGTGATCCACATGCGGTTCTGTTTAAACTGAGGGATCCGTGCGTGGAACAGACCGACCCAGGACACGCTGGAGGGATTCTATCTGTGGAGCTGGTGGATGTGTGTGGGTACAGGGCTGTCTGGGCTCCTCTGCTGAGGCTGATGACCCCGAGACCCGGACCCGGATCGGAAGAAGACAGTACGGTACGGATCCGGGACAACGGAAGATGAGTGATCCGCATGCAGTTCTATTTCAGTTGCGGGATCCGTGCGTGAAGCCACGGCTTACATTGCTATAAGTACTGCGGGCTCATGAACACATTTAAAGTCCAGTCATTACACGGACTTCTGTGACAGACCGCTGTCACTGATAGGAGGAGGAGCCTACGGGAGCCCGCAAGCGCACGGCCCGCAGGTACGAGAGAGATGAAATCGATTTTACGATTTCCCTTTTTTAAAAATCGTCCTAATTAAAAAATCCGATTTCGATTTAAAATCGATTAATCGTGCAGCCCTAATTCCTATATGTATTTAAGCAATGTTAACAACCTAGAATAAAGTATTTGAATAGAGTATGAAAGAAAAAGCTTACATTGACACAGGTGCAAAACAATTGTCAATGTGTGGTATATACTTTAGTTGGTTCTTGGAGAAGAAAGACGAATCACACCATTATTTGCAACAACCAACTTTTTTATTTCATGGCCTAAAGGCCCTTAGTCACTGTGGTCTACACCACGCCTGAAGTCAAGTCTCCTTGACCTGGTGCCAGAGTGTAGGTACTTCCTGACCGCTGGCAGTGCATCGAAGTCATGCAGTGTTGGACCATCCGCAGAGATGCGCACGCGAGGGGGCGGGGACTAGATTTTCCGCTTCAGTCAGCGGGGCGTGGAGCTTGTTTATTTTCAGCTGACGAGTTACTTCTGCAGCCATTATTCTAGGCGCACGTATTAATTTTCGCTCATTTTTTTATTGGCGCACCGTGCGATCGTAATCTCAAAAACAGTCGCACTACCAAAATTCTCAGGCGCATGCGACCGTAATTCAGTCGCAGTCATGAGCCCTGCCTCAATGTGAGGATGAAGATCTCCACTCAGGGACACTAGAGAGGCTCTGGACATTCAGAAATTGTCCTTCGATTCAACGCCATTAACAAAGTTGTCCCACCAGCTGCTAGTTCTCTTAGGTCTCACCAGAAATCTTCTCTGGGTCACCCTTCTAGCAGAACACTGTGGTGGATTTAAAAGTATGTGATGCTTGTATCTGTTTAAATGGGTCTCTGCTGGTTGTTGAGTTGATATAGCATTACCAGGTTTTGTTGTAGTTGTGCTAATAAAGTTAGTGGCGCCTGCAGCACAAACACAACTCTATAATCCACCATTGTTATTGTTGTTGTTACCAGTTGTTACGTCCGGGGTTTTCTTCTTCTGGTCAAGTGGTACCACAGTGTTATCATTTCCAAAAAGTGATGTTTTACCTATCCATATGGTAACGTGAGGGCAGTGTTGTGAGATTTTTCTGCTCTGGGACCTGCTCTCCAAAAATACCGTCTCAGAGCACCAATAACACCATATGTCATGGCGTTATCGGACAAAAGGCCAAAACGATATTAAACTTTTGTGGATTTACATAATTTCGCTGTCATGTATACGGAGCATGAAGAATGGGGACCAGGAAACTCTGTTTGTTACTGTGGCTTTTATAGCTCGAAGTCGTTGAAGTACATAGCAGCATTGCACTTTCAAACTATGACCTTACGTTGTCAACATACACAGCACAACCCACAAGACCATTAGCTACCATGTTCAGGAGGCATTGAAATACACACAAACTAAACAGAAAGTAGTGGAAAACAGACAGAATATGTTGATTTTTCCTGAGCTCTTGGAGTTAATGACATTTGGGACTGCCCCTTCAATTGATCAAATTTTAGTCACATACTGAGTTGCACCAACTTGGTCAATGCAATCCTTCACACAAGGCAAAGGACATGAGTCAGACTTGGTTACTGCATTTACTTTGCAGAAATCAGCACAATTGCATAGGGGCAGACATGGAGAAAATCAGCTAAAAGCAAAAGGTATGGCAAGTTATTGTCAATTATGCAATGAACTTCTCAATCAATTATTTTCTACCTTCCTATAGAAAGTATAAAATATTTGCTGAGTTAGGTTTGCGTCACCCATCTAAATATTATATTCAATTATGTTTGTTTTCGAAGGTGTGTCACCAAATAAGGATGCATAACTGTTAATCAGTTCAAGCAACTCAGTATGCAAATGTGTAGGGAAAACATCTAAGTTTGAAAGTGGTTCAGAGGTCTTCAACCAACCAACTTCTCTTATTAGAAAAGTTTTCAAGAAGAGAGAAAAGGAGCTCTGGATCTCCCTCAAAAACAGTGGGATCAGATCAAACCTTAACAGACCTGGATACATGGATGCAAGAGACTCATCTAAACACACAGAATCAGCATTACCAGACAACTTACCTGCCGTAATTTGGTCTTACCTCAGCCTCTGCAAGTCTAATTTATCCTTTTCCAAAGGCTGCCTCATACATTCCTTTTCTATACTCAGTTTGCCCCTCTCTATTTGCAACAACAGCAGCTGTTTTCCCCATTCAACGCACCACTAATGATCTAATCAAATCACTATGCGTCACATCACTGATCAAACCATAACAATGAACTTCAAAAATAAATCTCACCCAAACTAATTCATCATATGTACACATAAACAAAAATACACCCATTTCTATCAAACCAATAACCAACGGTATAGAGTAGCAGTGGTAGTCTGGGTATTAATGCTGCCAAATAAAGTCACACAAAGTTAAAGAAACTCTCGTCCCCTAAAGGAGAGCCCTAAAACTTCACTGGTGCAGTTTAATGCAAGACATAAAAACTGTTAAAGCTAAATACAAAAGAGCTTAACATAATAAAAAAAAATTACCAGACAAAGAATATTGTGGACTGCCCGTATTTTGTCACATCTTGGCTCAACAATACATGGCAAAAGAGGGAAGGGAATGTTTTATTGTAGCAAGTTAAAGCATCAACATGTTTGTCTACCATCCATCCATTAACCTCTGCTTGTTCGGGTTTGGGTCTTGGGGTCAGTAGTCTATGCAGAGATACCCAGAGTTCCCTCTCCCCAGGCATTCCTCCAGTTCTTTTTTCTAGTTCCAGTTCTTGGGGGAGTTAAAGTGTTCCCAAGCCAATCAAGAAACATAATCTCTCCTGGGCCTCCTCCCAGTTGGACATAGCTGAAACTCCTCACCAGGGAGGCATCCATGAGGCATTCTAATCAGAGGCTCAAACCAACTCAACTGGATGAGGAGGAGCACCAGGTGGATGTTTCGGCTTCCAACTCCTCACCAGTTCAACCCATCGTTCCTCTAACCCTTTGACCCCCGAGACATTATGTCAATGAAGCGTGCTGCTGTGAATTTGCATCTGTAGAAGTGTCATAAAAGCTGCTGAGTATGTGCTTGTGTTCCTTTTCTTCAGTAGTTTTACTTTCCTGTGTGTTTTAGGGTCAAAACAGGGTGGAATAACAGAAAAAGACAGAGAGGAGTTGAAGTTTTACTGGTTTTTACTAAATAAGGCACTCAGAATGTACATTAATAAGAGATGTAGGCTGTTCAACATGAACTGTGAACTGGAACACACTAAACAACAACAATTTGGATTTTGGCCCAGTAGTTTTTTTGAGGGGCTCTTTTTTTCTAAATCAGTCCAACTGCTTTTTGACACCTAGTTGAACTCCAAAAAGCAGTTTTCATGGTCAAAACTTAGTAAAAACACAGTATAAATAAATAAATAAATAAATAAATAAAGGATTATCACCACAACACTGCAAACAACAGTGAAAACAAAAAAATGACAGGAAAACGGTGTAAGACAAAAAAAGCCCAAACCTTCAATTTTTATAGTGCGTTGGCCTCACTCACTGTTCTGTGTTTTATCCTCTATTCCACAGGTTGTGGTGGGTGCACTGAGCATGCTCAATGTCTTTGGAAACCACAAGGTCTATTCTCTCAGCACATTTCTTAATTTTTCCAATTGAGCAAACAGTTAAATTTTTATGAATATTTAAAATAAATCATACATCAGAACGCTCACCACAGACAGGTAAGGGTTTAACACTTTCAGTGCCATGGGCCGATTAAATCGGCTTTACGAAAACAACCTGTAAAGTGCCACGGGCCGATCAGATCGGCTTTGGAGAACACGCCATATTTGTGTACAAACAAACCATCCACCCCCATTTCTTTCTCACATTTCGATGACATTCTTTCCGTGTCCCCCTTTTGAGACCAAGCAGACGGGAATTTGAGGTCACGCGACCGAATAATATTTTTATATCTTTTAATGTTTCTTATTCTCCGGTGTTTCATCAGAGGGAGCCCTCCATGCCGGGGGGCGGCTGTGGACTCCAGGGGCTGTGGCGCCTTCTCTCACTGGGGTCCGCTCCTTTCTGGTGGGTGGGGGTCCCAGTTGGCCCTCTCCCACTAGTTGGGATGCGGGGCTGTGTTGCTGGTGCCTGGTCGCCGGGGTCGGCGGCTGCATCCTGGTGCGGATGGCTCCCTGAGACAGCGCCTCCTAAATTGATGTTTTACTTTTACTTGTACATTTTTGTTCTGGTCTACCCGTGCTCAGTCAGTCTTCTTAAGTATGTGTGAGCTTGTGGGTTTGCATGTATATGTGGGTTTGCATGTATATGTGTGTGCGGGTGAGTGGGTGGGTGTGGGTGGGGGGCGGTACTGATTTTTAAACTGATATGTAAAGCACTTTGTGCTACAGTTTTTAATGTATGAAAAGTGCTATATTAATAAAGATTATTATTATTATTATTATTATTATTATTATTATTATTATTATTATTATGAATTATGCAAATTACGATCAATAATGAATCGGCTGCGTCCGGTGCGTTTTGGATCTAATCAGCAATCGGTCGGATGTTACCGAGCGGTTTCCTGCAGGATTCTTCAAATATTATGAAAACGACGCGAAATACTGAAAAACGGCCAAATTCTGTGGCACTTTTAAGGCTTATTATCCCCTTAACTGTCTGGCACTTAAAGAGTTAAATGGTTAAACTCCTCTACTTGTCTCTCTGTAGTAGAGCAGTATGTCCGTATGCATCGCAGGTGTGTGACTAAGTACATATAAGTAGGTAAAACAGAAAACACAGGAGGACTGATGCAGGTCTAATTTGTCAGATCCTAAGCCCAGCTTGCTCAGGCGTTTTGTATCTCTGAGATCTCGGCTTCACCCTTCAACCTCTTGAAACAGAGGGAGAAACAGCCAACAACAGGACCAGATAATGCCAACGCTGGGACATCCTGTCTGTTATGATGTATCTAGAAACAAAATGCTGATATGAGATGTACCGACTGCTTCAGATATTTTGAGATTATATTTATCTGTGGTTTGCAATGATGTACGATGGCAACACACTGATGGTAAATATGATGAATGCACTGATAGAGGAGAACAAATTGGCTCCTATATTAGATGGAGAAAACAGATTGAAATGTCGCTGCCTCTCTATATGTCTATTTCAAGCGAGTAGGTTTGATTTTAACATTGGTGGGGGACACAAAAGTACTCACATGATGAGGACTCTTAGAACAGCAGACTTGAAATAAAGCTTTAACATTGGTGAGGGACACAAAAGTGATGAGGCCATGATGAGGCCTCTTAGAAGAACAGACTTGAAATAAAGCTCTGATTTTAAAGCCACATGGGTGAAGCATTGATATTCAGATCATCACACTAACATTTGTCATAACGCTGAATCTCATGACTAACACATCTATCATTATTTAACCTCACCTGTGAATTTCCAGCCTCTCCTTCAGCTTCTCCTCCTCCATCTCCTCCAGCGTCTCCTCCTCCATCTCCTTCAGCTTCTCTTCCTCCAGCTTCTCCTCCTCCATTCCTCTAGCTTCTCCTCCTCCACTCCTCTAGCTTCTCCTCCTTGATCTCCTCCAGCCTCTCTAATGTCTGTGACCTGACAAAAATATGTTGATGCATGACATATGAACAGATTAGGGCAGTGTTTTTCAACCCCACGTGGGGTTGCCTGAAATTCAAATGGGGTCACCTGAAATTTCTAGTAATTGATGAAAATAAAGAAAAAAAAATGTATTAATAAAAAATATATGTTGAGTTGACAGAGACAATCCCAATCCATAAAAGACATGACAAACTGTGAAGCTGGAACTGAAGCACTGTGGTTCTGTTTATCTTTCAAATGTTCATTGTGGTCAGTTTAAGATGCTGCAGCTCTTCCATAATTCACAGTTTGATTTATTGTTTGTTCCATATTAATTGTCAGACTTGTAAATCCAAGCTGGACTGACTGTACATATCCTAACCAAGGAAAATAAAATTCTCACTGTGCAGTAATCTACACCTGGCTTTTCTGCCTCCATCCATAATAATATACATTATGTAAACTAAATGTCCTCTAAAAAATTAATGTTTATTTGCAACATAGTATAGCAAACTATTACATGATCAAAAACAAATTAATTTTGGCAAAAATATTTTTTCTGTTTTGAATGTCTGGGGTTGCCAGAAATTTGGGGTCACAAGCCAAAAAAGGTTGGAAACCACTGGATTAGGGATATGATGATCATAGAGTTTGATGGTACAGTTATTGCCTCAGCAAAAAAGGCTTTTACTTTCAATTATTACATGTAATTTATTCCCCAAAAATATGGATGTACTAAATCACGTGACCATCGAGAATCTGAGGTTTTATAGTATTTTCCCCACAAATTTTCTGTATTTGTTTTTTAAACTGTTGCTCTTTTCCACACAAATACATGAAAATAATAAATAAAAATAACTTTAAAAAAGTGTATCTCTTTGGCAGTAAATATTGTCTTTTATTCAATACCTGTATTGTTGAGCCTCTATGGTTGAAGTAACTTACACTTTGACTCCTAAAGAAGTGTTTTATGTCCAGTTTCATTTCTTTGACATCCTTCAAATCGTAATTACCAAGCACACACGAACACACACGCACACATGGAAAAAGACACAAATATAAATGTAAATGACGCCACTGATATTAAACTCTGTCTAGCTGACTTAACCCAGGCAGAACAAATGCCAAACATGTCAACAACTTACACTGCCTCCTGTCCTGTCTAACTAGCAGGTTGCAAGTAGTTTTTACAAGCAGATGGAGTGACAGCGTTGACGGCCAATCACATGTACGTTAGCGAAATACAGCGACAATCGGAGAGCGGCATTTAGTTCAGAGGCGGGACTTCTAGCAGAGACCAACTGTTAAACCTTTGCGTTCAGGCCTAACTTGACATGTGTCTACTCTATCCAGCTAGACCAGGCGTCAGCAACCCTGGTCCTAGAGAGCCACTATCCTGCATGTTTTAGATGTATCCCTCTTCCAACACACCTGATTCAAATGATAAGCCTATCATTAAGCTCTGCAGAAGCCCGGTAACGACCATCAGGTGTACTGGAAGACGGAAACATCTAAAACATGCAGGATAGTGGCTCTTTGGACCAGGGTTGCTGACCCCTGAGCTAGACAGACAGTTAGTTAGCAGATGAGATGTTTGTTGATGGTTTTTAATGTCCATTTATTAATCTATTTTTGTAATTGTCAAGCTGTGACACACCTGAATAAAAACCAGCAATTAGAAATGTACTTAAAATGTCTGTCTAACAATGTTTGCTGCCTAAATTAGCATACAACTGTATCATAGCTGCAACAAATAAAGTACAAACTCCTACACTGTAATGTACGTACGTAGTTATTTAAATTAACCGTAACATGAATTATCTTGTAAATTCATGTATTCACGAATTAGCCTAATTAGCATAACAAAGTCCGCTAGCCAACGGCGCTAACATGCTAACGTTTGCATAGCGCGCATTTAACATGTCGTTAACTACACTTACATCTCTAAACATACGAATTTACCAAGGAACAGTAGTATCTTACAAGACATTGTAATTTTTGCCCAACTAGCGACTCACAGCCTTATGTGTGCCAAGACATCACCACATATGTTGTTCTTCAGCCATGACACTTAACACTGAACTTAACTCAAAGTAAGCTGCCGCACAACACAAGTCTCACCACAAGGGGGCGCTTGAAGGTCAACATAAAACCAAATGCAAATTGAATACAACAGAATAGAATAGCCTTAATTGCACAGAAGTTACAACGAAATTGCGGAGGGGCCACTCTACACCACATAATAAAAATACAGAACAAATAACAGTATATAAATAAATAAATAAATAAATAAATAGTGTGATAAAAACGATAAAGACTAAAATTTTAAAATACAGTGTGCAAATCAACATTACATTACAATCTGAACCATTACACTTTGTGTGCCATTGACTAAACACTATGAACAAAGGTGACTACACAGTAGTGGCTGAATATTGGTAGGGATGTGTCCTCTGCGTCCCTACTCAATTCTACACCCCTGGTCTATTTGGTATCGAAACTAATATCCTTTTCTTAAAGGGGTCATATTTTGCTAAACTCACTTTTATCAGTCTGTGGTACATTTATTTGTGTATTTGGGGACCCTAATAGTTCAAAAAGTTTGAATTTGAATTTCCCAGGTGCTGCAAAGCTATCTTTATATTCATTTTGGCAAAAATCAAGTGGATTTCTTTATGTTTTTTCTTCTCACAGTTTATTTTTATTTATTTTTACAGCAATAGTGCAGACAAAATGTTTAAAAACGATAGGAATTGTTGTTTTCATACGAACAGAATATACAGCAAAACACACAACAAAAAATTTTTTTTTTTTTATCGCAAAACAACCCACCTATCCTCCTGGACAAATTAACAGTTTTGAGATGTAAACTTACATTAAACATAGGTACAAAATATCACAGGGAAAAAAAAAGAAAAAAGAAATATACATATTTATTTATTTATTTATTTATTTATTTTTCTCTTTAACCTTTATTTAACCAGGAAAAAAATACGATTGAGATTAAGAATGTCTTTTCCAGGGGAGTCCTGGCCAAGAGACAGCACAACACTTAGTTACAACATACAGTTACATCATACAGTTACAACAATAATTTACAGGTACACTCAACCTATGTAAAACATGTGCAAGTCATTGAGTTATTCTCTAGCACTCTGAGTTTGGATTTAAAAGCATTCAGAGTGATCAGTTCAGTCAGTTTCCAGTCTCTTAGCAGCATATTCCATGAGCAAGGAGCAGAGTATACAAATGCCATTTTACCCAGCTCTGTATGGGCGAATGGCACAAAGAGGAACAAATGCTCATTTGATCGCAGACAGTAAGATTCTATGCTTCTTCTTGTTATTAAACTACAGATGTAGGGAGGCAGTAGCCCAATTACGGCCTTGTAAATAAAGGTGTACCAGTGTCCCAGCCTCCTAGTGGTAGCCAACCCACTCTGGAGTACCAACTCACAATGATGTGTCCTGGCTTTGGAATTAGTAATAAATAAATAAATTTTAAAATTAAATAAATAAATAATTGTATTGGATTTCTACAACCTGTTTTAATTCCTGCTTAATTTGTTACATCTATAATTAGTTACGTCACAACATTTGCACATATAAGGTCAAGACTTCGACAAACATTTCTCCGAATATGGCTTAACTGTTTGTCAGCAGCAGCGGTTGTAGTCCATACTGAAAATATGTCCAAACTTCGAGCTGATTACCTAAAATGTTCTTTTGTTCTGTTGAATGGGACAGAGCAGCACAGCCAACAACCTGGAGGGGGCGGGGCGTGAGGTGGCTCATTTGCATTTAAAGGGCCAGCGCTCAAAACAACCATTCTCCTGTCATTACTCAGACATAGGGTTGAAGATGGACCTGTGGAGTTGAATTCATGAAGAATTCAGACCCAAGCATAGCATTTACAGTTTATGTAGACCACAGGGAAATGTTTTAAAATGCAAAATCCCATTTAAAAAAAAAAAAAAATTAAATATCACTCCTTTTATGCATGTCTCTGTGCACACTTGTCATTTGTGTTTCTATGTTGTGTGTGTTTGTGCACTTTGTGTCTTACTAGTCTGCTGCTTTATTAACAGTGTCTAGTTCAGTAGAACAGGGGTGCCTGAAGCCTCTGACCCTTCTAATCAGTTCAAACCACAATAAGTCTCCTACTGGTATCTTAATTAATCATTCTACAGGGGTGGGATGTAGCTGTGCATCTTAATGTTCTACTGTACAATAACATGGAAATATTAAGATAACCGTAATTGCTTTTACCTATTGTTATATTACTAGATGTGAGTGTTTCTCTTGCCTTTGTGTGTGCACTTGTGTCTGTGTGGATACTGCTCTAGTATTCACCTGCAGCACGCGTAACAACCATAAAAAGTGATTTAAAGGTGATGAGAAGCCTACCACCTTTCTGCTGGCTGCCACAAGGTGTTATCTTTGGGTTTGCCCTGCAATTCACTTCACCATTTCATTTATTTCACAGATAACATTTATCGCTGCTACCAACACACTCTCCTGTGCAGTCAGACATAGACAGGCACAATGACTTAAATCCATTATCTTACTGTAACTCCAATAATGACAGAAACCATTTTAGCTCAAGCTGAATTCCACTGCAGTGAAACCATGTAGGAAACTTTAATTTTGACAGCAGTTAGACTAGCTGTCCTTCGCCACTGTGTGTGCTTTTAATTCAAAATGTACAGTATACCCAACAGAAACACGCACACATTTCTGATTGTGTTGTAGACTCTACTGTATGTTTGTCACAGAAGGCTTTCAGATTAAATGTGGCACAAACCAACAGAAAATTATTATTCTCCTCATGGAGCTCTGTCTGCTAAATCTGCATGTTTTACACTGTGCTGTCATCCCTTTATGGGATGGCATAACGATGAAGATACTGTTCAGATATTCTCTTATTATCTCCCAGGCTCAGCTTGCAGACAAGTTAAAGCTTCCTGTACTAACCAGAAAACTGGAAATATCTCTGGCTGCCTTTTCTCTTTCTATCACTGGACAATTACAATATTTATGAGAAGGACCTTGTAGTGGAAAAACACAGTTTTATTCTCTAGCTATCCCCCCCCCCCCCCCCCCCCCCCGTACTGTGGATTTTTTTTTTTTCTTTTTTTAATGAAACACCGCCAAGAAAATCACTCAAGCATTTGTCAGTGTAATTGTACAACACAATGCCATGAATGGATATGAGCCTGCCGTTTCAAACTGCTGACAGGCACAGAATAAAACACCTCGCACTGAACAGGGGATTAGGGCAGAGAAATAGAGTGAGGTAGGAAGACAGCAAAGGAGTAGTGATGATGACAGTGTGTGTATGTGTGTGTTTTCATTTCTATTATTTCCTTCAAGGCTTTAGGAAAAATAATTCTGTTTTAATTGAGCGGGAATAAAACGTTGATTACACTGACCTTTTTCACTCGTCATGAAAACAGTAAAGGAAAAGCAACAGTTGGCGATGTAATTATGCTGCATCTTTGTAAAAGACCTTCACCCTGTGCATCTAAAGACAATAACAGCCATGCATTTTCTGATGCATTAATGACATGTTACCAATCATTCCAGGTGCAGAATCCCAATGGTTATTGATTCGAACAGACTTGCTGCTGACAGACACCTCCACTTCACTTTCCCTGTCTGTTTATCCTAATTTATGTTCTCTCTTCTCTTTGTCCCTTTCTAACTGTAACATTGCAGGGGAAATTATAAATATTTCATATGACCTTGTCCACTTCGAAAGATGTTCAAGTTTCTGAGGGATTTGCGAGGCTGTAGCCAGAGCCACTTTGTTAGAACTCCAAACATGGAGTAGCTGCAAATGAGACCTCAAACAGCTGCTTTTCAAGAACACAGATTGTACTAAAGCTTCATATTCTACTGGAATAAAATCCTTCTGCATGTCTTTCAGCTCATTTCCCCTTTGCCTCTGGCTTATCACCGGCAAAAGGGCAGGCTTACTCTCTAATATGTGTTTAGTCTTTTTTTTTTTCTTCTACATATAGAGTCTTATGTGGTAAGACAGAGAATTCACCATCACCTGCACAGGAGCTTATTGCTCTTGATTCATATTTGCATTGGAAAATGTGAGGGATGACAACACATTAGTAGAATGAAATGGGAACGCATTTTCAAGGGGTGTCGTATGTGTGCAATGAAACTGAATATAAATGTGTGCTTTTTATGAATCATGTTTCACAGGCACACTGGGGATTGAATTTAATCAAGTGAGACTTTGTCCTCTTCTCTGGTCGATAACTGCGGGATTGAATATACTACAAGTTGTAGGACATGCTACATATTATAAGTCCATGTTCTTTTCTAATTCAACCAACCAGGTTCTTTATATATCCTGTGGTGAGTTTAAAAATCTATGTACATGTGGGTAATAGCCATTTACTTTGTGTAAATGGATGTGTCACATTGAATTAAACACCTTCCTTAGTTTCATCCCCTTCCCATCAGGGTTCCCAAAGCACACTGCAATTTCCTTTTGATCACTTGCCTGTGACACTGCAGATCAGTGTATCTGTGTGTATGAGTATTGGTGTGCAGCTGCATATGTAGCTGCAACTGTGTACGTGTGTTGTCATACAATCCTATACTTTGTGCATGTTATTTCAAGGGTTATAACTCAGTCTTTCATCATCATCATGTGATTACAAAGAATAGGCACACCAAACAATTCACAGTCACTCATCATGACTGAGTCAGACTGATGAATTGCAAAAGTCAGAGTGTGAACTTAACACGAGCTGTGTTCTCTTTGACCTCTCCTACCTCTTGTTATGCAATTACAAGCACCACTTACCTCAACCTGACACCCTGAAAATCAGATTTTGCATTTCTCAATAAACGCAGGTGGATACATTGCCCACAGAAGTGAATCCTTTACTGATTTTTTTTTTTGTTTTTTTTTTTTGCAAAATTGTGATTCACCCATCATTCTCCCAAGATGTTAAACTATTCCCAGAACATCCGTCTACTGTAAATGTTTTTTTTTTTTGTTTTGGTTTTTTTTTGCTTTTGTGACCAGCCTGGAAAATAAAATCTTCATATTTATGGCTGTAATGTCCTCCACATATTGCAATGGATGAAAGGCTGAGGCAGACAGTATGTCATTTTTTTTAAACCTTGAAATCAATCATCCATCCATAAAGAAGTCATCCTTAGCTATACTTTTATAACATAAGATATATTTTATTAGCCTTTCAAAGCCAGACCACTTGCAGCAGTCGTTGTGGTCTGGCAACACTCAACGGGCATTTGCTTGACTTGCCACTAAGACAGAGAGAGTCTCATTCATTGTATTGGGAAAGATTTTACAGCAAGGAGTGGGCAATAAGAGCGTCCAAACACTTTCATACATTTAGGGCGATTAGATTTTAAAGTCCACAAGTAAACAAGTCTTTACTCTGGCGGGACCATGTTAAAAAAAAAGACATAATTTTAAGTAGACTGCAAGAATGGGGACAATCAGATATTAAACCAGGAGCTGTTCTGCATCACTGGTGAATTCCTCTTCAATGATATATACAGTATGTATGTGAAATGTGTGCATGCACAGACTGTAAATTGTATAGATCCGTTGATTTATTGTCTGCTTGACTGCATTGAAGATTAAAATAATACACCGGAGAGGAAAAATAATAAACACCCTCTATTTATACCTGTGAGACCTACTTTAAATGGTAAAACATTAATTAAATCAGTTTCTAGGTCTGTCTGTTCTTCTATTGTGCAATATAAGATCTCGTTGATATAAATAAAATATGAGGCTGCATTTTATTCACATTAGAATTTAACCACTAATTTATTCTTTTTGTTTTTCAGGACATTCTGTCACTTTCTGTAGATGCCTCATATTCATGTTAGTTACTTAGTGCAGTTTTATTTCGAGCACATAGAATCGGATAACAAAGAACCATACAACATGGCCAAACTAAATTTTTCAGCACTATAAAAGGGGTGGGAAGAAGTATAACTTATAGACTCCCACCCCTTTTTACAAACTCATACTTAAATTAATTCCACTTCCTTTGCTTTAACACACTTTTTTCTATCTCTCCTTTATGTGAAGCACTTTGGAACATGTTGTTTTAAAAAGTGCTGTATAAATAAAGCTTTACTTACTTAGTTACTTACTTACTTTTTTCTATATATTTTTACCATAACACAAAGCATCCATACAAACCATTCACATACATTTTTTTAGTCACCTCACACCCATTTTGCATAATCAACCTTTTTTAATATAAACTATAATATTTATATGCACTTTCACTATTTACTGCAAATACAATCATTAATAAATGTGATAATATCTCCTAATTATGATAGTCTGTATTAATTAATTAATTACAAATAGGCAATACAGAATAATATCTTATTTTTGTGTATTCTTCTATAACTAGATTTTCATTTATTCAGATAATGTTCTATATTTTGTTATTATACTGGATTTATACAAGCTTTTAAATGCACAAATTGAAGAAGACATTTTAAATAGGGCTGGGCAAGTTAACGCATTATTACCGCATTAACACATTCATTAAATAATACTGACAATTTTTTTTTTTCCTCACATTAATGCCGTTTTATTCTAACTCCTATTCTTCTGCCCCTGCTTGTGTGCGTGTAGCGATTAGCTCGGCAGATAGACAACAGGTTTCCCAAGAAAAGCCGGACGCTGAAAACTTCTCTCCAAATCTTTTACTTGAGACTCACTGTAAAACTGCAACATACGTACAAAATATGTCTCAGTTCTGTTCACTGCCTTAGTACATTTAAATGGCATTATACATTTAAATGGATGGGAAAAAGATTGCTAGCTCGATGCTAACTTGAATGGGAAAATCCATAGACATGCTAACGATTAGCATTTACAGATTAATTTAAGATTTACAACGTCTTTTTATTCAGCAACAAAGGTTCACATCAGAGCTATTTTATACTATTCATTCTTACAACTGAACATAAAATACTCACAGGCAAACGTTTTTCGCGCCATACAAACAGAGTGAAAGAAACGTGTCTGTTAGTTCCTTCTTATGTCTGAACTGGCCACAGGAACACCGAAAGGACAAAACCTACGTTAGTGCAATTTATTCCGACCACTCTAGGGACCCCTTTGCTTGCTTTTAACAACTGAACATCACATATTATTGGGCTTATTAGTATTAGTACTTATTAGTGGGTTTAAGACTCCTGTCAATCACTCACAACCGGAAATAAACTGGTGGGGACATAAACATGGAGAAAAGTACCAGTCTTTTACATGGACATTTTCATTTTAAATGTCTTCAGATGGTGGGGTTGAGAAGGACAAAGTTGTTTGGAAACACTGCAATGTGGAATTATTTTTTATCACCGGAGTACTTCCAGTCTGAAATATCACTGAAAGGCAATACCGATTGATTGTTGATGCCGGCAACCCCCCCCCCCCATAACTATGTGATAAATCATGATTAATTGCAGAAATCCACGCAAGTAATTGTGATTAAAAATTTTAATCGCTGCCCAGCACAAATTTTAAAGTTTTGGTCCAGATTATTTCACAAGTGTACCCCTCTATCAGAAATACACTGACTTTTTATGTTTGTTCTACACTTAATTTTCTTGAAGATTTCAGTTCCCCTTAAATTGTAGTGACTATGCCTGTGCTCAAACGTCTCCTGTAGACTGAAGGGGCGCATATGGTCATGTTAACTCTTTAAAACCTGACCTGTCATCGCTGACACACCCTGCACATATGCAGTTTGGATGGCTGTAACTCTTTCACTGTTTGTGCAATTGGAAGTATTCTAACAGTTTCTGAAGCCTGAGATGTTGTGCTTTATAGGTTTTATTGGGTCATTACAGTAATTTCACTCATGCCTATACTAGAAGCTGGAGAAGAAGGCATTTTAACAGAATTACAACTTGCATTACATTGTAAACTAGAAGCACTCGGAGAGCGCAGACCTCCGCCAAGGCTGATCAGTGGCGCCCCCCCGTGGGCCCCCCCACCCCCAATCACCACCAAAATTTAATTATTTCTTCCTTATCCCATTTCCAACAAACCCTGAAAATTTCATCCAAATCTGTCCATAACTTTTTGAGTTATGTTGCACACTAACGGACAGACAAACAAACAAACAGACAAACAAACAAACAAACAAACAAACAAACCCTGGCAAAAACATAACCTCCTTGGTGGAGGTAATGATTGCTACATTTTGAAAGATCTAGAAAAAAAGTGCTCTGGAAAAATGGGCAAATGGACTCACTCACAGCATATTTTCTAACCTTTTATCATATATCCTAAGTGTCCACCCAGGGTCAAAGAGCAGTATATATTTATCTCTACTGTTTCTTGATTGGTTGACATACTTGGTTTTATTCTGTGTATATATATATATAATATATATATATATATATATATATATATATATATATATATATATATATATATACATACAGTACAGGCCAAAAGTTTGGACACACCTTCTCATTCTTCGCATTTTCTTTATTTTCATGACTATTTACATGGTAGATTCTCACTGAAGGCATCAAAACTATGAATGAACACATGTGGAATTATTTACTTAACAAAAACGTGTGAAATAACTGAAAGCATCTCTTATATTCTAGTTTCTTCAAAGTAGCCACCCTTAGCTCTGATGACTGCCTTGCACACCCTTGGCATTCTCTTGATGAGCATCAAGAGGTAGTCACCTGAAATGGTTTTCACTTCATAGCTGTGCCTTGTCAGGGTTACTTAGTGGAATTTCTTGCCTTATTGATGGGGTTGGGACCATCAGTTGTGTTGTGCAGAAGTCAGGTTGATGCACAGCTGACAGCCCTATTGGACAACTGTTAGAATGCATATTATGGGGAGAACCAGTCAGCTAAGTAAAGACAAACGAGTGGCCATCATTACTTTAAGAAATGAAGGTCAGTCAGTCTAGAAAATTTCAAAAACTTTGAATGTGTCCCCAAGTGCAGTCGCAAAAACCATCAAGCGCTCCAACGAAACTGGCTCACATGAGGACCCGCCCCAGGAAAGGAAGACCAAGAGTCACCTCTGATGCTGAAGATAAGTTCATCTGAGTCACCAGCCTCAGAAATCGCAAATTAACAGCAGCTCAGATTAGAGACCAGATGAATACCACACAGAGCTCTAGCAGCAGACACATCTCTACAACAACTGTTAAGAGGAGACTGCGTGAATCAGGCCTTCATGGTCAAATAGCTGCTAGGAAACCACTGCTCAGGAGAGGCAACAAACACAAGAGATTTATTTGGGCCAAGAAACCCAAGGAATGGACATTAGACCAGTGGAAATCTGTGCTTTGGTCTGATGAGTCCAAATTTCAGATCTTTGGATCCAACCGCCGTGTCTTTGTGCGACGCAGAAAAGGTGAACGGATGGATGCTACATGCCTGGTTCCCACCGTGAAGCATGGAGGGGGAGGTGTGATGGTGTGGGGGTGCTTTGCTGGTGACGCTGTTGGGGATTTATTCAAGATTGAAGGCAACCTGAATCAGCATGGCTACCACAGCATCCTGAAGTGACATGCCATTCCATCCGGTTTGCGTTTAGTTGGACCATCATTAATGTTTCAACAAGACAATGACCCCAAACACACCTCCAGGCTGTGTGAGGGATATTTGACCAAGAAGGAGAGTGATGGAGTGCTGCGCCAGATGACCTGGCCTCCACAGTCACCGGACCTGAACCCAATCGAGATGGTTTGGGGTGAGCTGGACCGCAGAGTGAAGGCAAAAGGGCCAACAAGTGCTAAGCATCTCTGGGAACTTCTTCAAGACTGTTAGGAAACCATTTCAGGTGACTACCTCTTGAAGCTCATCAAGAGAATGCCAAGAGTGTGCAAAACAGTCATCAGAGCTAAGGGTGGCTACTTTGAAGAAACTAGAATATAAGATATGTTTTCAGTTATTTCACACTTTTTTGTTAAGTACATAATTCCACATGTGTTCATTCATAGTTTTGATGCCTTCAGTGAGAATCTACAATGTAAATAGTCATGAAAATAAAGAAAATGCAAAGAATGAGAAGGTGTGTCCAAACTTTTGGCCTGTACTGTATATATATATATATATATATATATATATATATATATATATATATATATATATATATATATATATATATATATATATATATATATTTTTTTTTTTTTTTTTTACACTTTTTTTCCCTTTTAAACTGTTTTGCACTACACACCACAAGAGAGTTGTCACCTTTAATTTTGTTGTACATATGTATAATGACAATAAAGGCATTCTATTCTATTCTATTAGTTGAAATAAGAAAAAAAAAGTCCATGTGGACCATTTTAGGCTTAGGGTTTAAAGGGTTAACTCGTTGGAACTCTCCCCCTGGTGTGTTCAACCAGTTTTCTCCACGTGTGCAGAGAACGGTCTTGTACAATGAACTGAGCTTCCAAGCATTTATCTTTCTTTGCCTGCTTGTTTATTTTCTTTTCTCCATTTACCTTTCAAACCAAGGTGATCCTTTGTTTTGTGTCGGCACACTAACTTCTGAATACGTTTAGCTTCATTACAGGATTTTTCTTTCTTTTTTAGAAATAAATGACATCACATTAGTTGTGTTCCTACAATCCATACATTTGCCACAGACATGAGAGCTCTAAATGAGAGGCTAATTCTCCATATATAGATCATGACACTGAATATCACATAAATGTGTGTGCAAAATGGGGATTGAAGCCGTGAAAATTAAAATGCCATGTGAATTAATCTATGTGTTTCAAGGGCTGAGGCATCTATTGCATATATGACATTTGACACAGTCCTCTTTTATCAAAGCCCTTATCTCCAGTTTGGCAATAGAAGGAATCATGTTAATTATATTTGATGAAGACGCTACCCTTTGGAGAGTTCTTCTTAGTAATCCCTCACAGCTAAGTCTCTTGCTGTCTACAATAATGGGATGCCATCTTGAATCCCAAGGCACTAAGCACAAGTTAGAGTGCTCATGACAGAGACTGGGCTTTCATGGGATTTTAAGAGGAAGCTGGTAAGCCACTTAACATCCCACAAGTCAGAACATGAGGCGGGCTGCCAATGGCTCACCACTTAGATTTCCGTGCGCTGATTGCTGAGCTTCTGTGATGCATAGTGTCACAGATTTCAGCTTAAATATTCTATACACAAACAATTGCAACACATCTGGCAAACTTCCACTTCTATAGTGTTATGTGAGTTCAGCATTATACGACCCGACAGGATGTTTTCCGTTTTATTGTTGTTGCTGTGTGTGTTGTGTTTGCTGTCACAGTTATTTAGTGACGGTCTCACAAGGAGCAAATGTTGAGATGGAGCAGATTTTTGAAGCCCGGTGCAATCTTGTTTATGTTTACTTCAAGACTAAAACGCTTCATTTCAGTGACACAGAACAAAAGAACGACAGCTTCTTATGCAACTAAACAACATTCTGCAGGCATATTCCTTTAACAAGAGATCAGCAGAAGCATACCCATTTGGTAAAGGTTATGAATGAAATAGTGAGATGAAGGAAAATATGATAGCAGATGTGTGAGTGTGTAATAGGTGTGTGTACGGCATGTCATGTGTTGCCTGGGTCAAGCCTCTGTAGTAAGCCACAGGACAACAAGCTGCCCTCTGAGCACTGAAGTCATTAATCAGCAACTTGTTATTGAGCTGCGCCGTGAGATTTACACACATGGGAGTAAAAGTACACACAAACACACACAGGAGTATTCATAGTATGCATGTACTCTCAAATACACGGCGCATGGTTAGTTTCTATTTCAGCCTTCCTCCTCTGACCTCCCTAAGCTCCTCCTTTTTTTCACACAAGCCCACAAACCATCACTCAGCATGTAGAAATGGGGGGGACACAAAGGACAGGGGTAAATACAGTGAACGAACATATTTACAGTGTGTATATCCCTCACCTAAAGGTACATCTCATTATTTCCCACATGCCATCTCGGCGGTTAAGACAATCTTCAGTGAACCTTGAGTGGACCACTTAATGTTGCCTCATGAATGTATGTATGAGAATACTAACCCAGCAGTCCATCGAGTTTCACTGTTAAAACTTCCGCATTACTCAATTAGTATGCCACATATTTAGCATATCCAAATTACTATTTAATATTTATCGTGTTAGTGTCAGCTGTCAAGGCTGCAGGTGCTCTTGATTACATGGCCTTTTTTTTTGCGTGTGAGTGTGTGGTCAAAATGCATCATTATTCACCACCTGTTGGAGCAAAGAAGTACCAACGTGTGACCTGTCACTCATCATGGAGCTGTTTTGGCTGAAGAGAATGGATTTAATATGAACTGAAAATGTCTCAATGGTCAATCACTGTGTGATAAGTGCTTGAAGAATTACTCTACGTTTGAGTGATTTCTCAGAACGACCTCCTTTCACCCCGTTATTTGAGGACACTGTCATATTCTGAGACTCTTTCCCTTTCCTTCTCAAGGACAGAATCATATTTATCCTTTAAGCATAGTTTCAGGAAGGAGAGTGTTTCATGCCCACTATGTCTTGCCTCAGTGCATTCCTAACCCTATTTCCAATTCTTCAAGCAAAATATTACTATCAATCAAGTGCACACGTCCGTCCCCGTTGTCTTGGAAAGGTGTCACAAACAGCCTTCACTTGTTGGTGTGGGATGAAATCTCTTTGTTCCATATGAGACAAAGATTTATAACAATTCCCAGTCCATCACTACTTACTCCTCCTCCCTGTCTACATACTTTATACACCCTCACCATCTGTGTCACTTTGGAATGAAGAGACTTGACTGGCCAGTGATCTACTGTGTCCAGTCTAAATCTGCGTCCTGCATGTCGGCCCCACTGAGCATCACAGTGGGTGCACATACGTATGTGTGTGCGCATGCTTTCATGTGTGTTAGTGCTGCGGCAAGTGCTGGTCACAGTGCAATCATGGAGGAGGAGAGGGCTGTATCTCTGCTGCCTCACACAGGAAAACAGCTGCTACTGCAGGCATGTCCTCCATCACATCGAACACATAGAATGAGCCTTACACAAGCAGTCCCCCTGTGTCCTTCCCTGATCCTCAGGAGGGCTCATAACAGTGGCAGGACTCCAGCTGCTTCTACACTTATGTGGGCCATGCATGAGCACACACAGAAGCACCCACTCTCTCTCTCTCACACACACACACACACACACACACACACACACACACACACACACACACATATACGAACACAGAGACTCGCTCATCCTTCAGACTCCCTGCTGGAAGGGTGGAAAAAGAGTGGATCACACTGACATTTTCTCTCCAGGCAGCCATATCCAGGTGACTGTTGTATTGTTTTGTGTGTGTTTGAGTATATGAGTATATACTGATATGAGTGTATGCCTGTGTGTGTGTAGGTGTGTGTATGTGTGTGTGTGTGTGTGCGCGCGCGTGTGTGTGCGTGTGTACAAAGAAGCTGGAATTTATAATTTATATGTGGTAGATGGTCTACCATGAAAGCATTTTAACTCTAACTTAGACGGACATAAACCTCTCTGAATTGAATCAAGGTTACAAACAGCTTAAGTATTGTCTCATCTATACCTATCATGTTCCAAGGAGAACTGCAGGAACGAACATCCAGTCACCAGGCGTCAAATTCTGTTCACTGAGATGCTAACAGTGAGTTGACAGTAGAGGTTGAGTACAATAGACCTTGGTAAATACATTTAGCACAGTGAATCGATATGGGGTCAATATGGAATCGATGCAGCAACTGTAATGCGGGTTTTGTTCCACACTGCAATAGTGAAGCACCAGGAATACATTGAACAACACTCTTTCACACTAGCAGCTGATATATTCTTTTACACAAGAATAGCTAAGGTTCATGGGTGGTAGAGTCAGTACATTTCAACATGCTAAGCTGATTTAAAATCATTATTTCTCCGGCAAGGACTTGAATATTTTCCCCCACTGCATTACTCACAGCCTATTTACACTTACATGTGTAGTAAGTACTCTTGCTACATTAACATCAATGTTATTAACAGTATGTGCAATAGTACTTTGTGTCTCTTCTCTTACAATGATTGTTTTATTTCTCATTTTATCTATTTATGAGCTACTGCTATCTTTCCTATGTGGCTTTTTGAGTTTTCTTACACACTATTTTTATTCTTATATTGCTTTTAACACTCTTAACAAGCCTCATGTGGCACAATAATTTCCTTTGGGATTAATAAAGTTAATTGGGCCTTCTCATGGTTAATAAAATCAAGGTGATGTCACCAACAAGTGACAACATGGTTTTCCGTCATTTACGACAGTAATCCCAAAATACATAGAACTGAGGAAGCCACTGGGATCAGAGGTGAAAAGTTTTAAAGAACTTAAAAAAAGTTCATCTGCCTTCTATCTGAGTACTAAGGGCATATCATGACCTAGATGACTGAGAAGCTCCTAAGAAATATATTTTTTAATCTTTCTTTCATTTTAGCTTCTTTTTGTCTCTTTGCAAAATTAAGATAGAAGAGTCTCGAAACTTGAGTGTTAAAATGAATCACACAGACACCAGTGACTACATTCTTTTTGATCATTTACATCGGGGCTGTCATCCTTTGATGATGACTACACAGCAAATATCAGAGTGTTGAAATTTCAGGGACAGTGTTAAATAGAGAATGTTAATGTTGTATTAACACCACATTATTATAAAATAACATTGCCTGTGTTACCTTTGACAAATAAAAGTTGTGTTTTTAACATTGATGTTAAATTTAACCCTGACTGGAGTAGATCAAGCCACACCCTCATGAAACAGTTCCACACCCACACCAGAATGAGCAAGGCCACATTTACACATGATGTTTTAAAATGGCCTTCAACCACATCAGTGGAAGAGAATAAACACACCTGTGGAGCCTGATTGCTCTGGGAAATTTAAAGGGGTCATATTTTGCTAAACCCACTTTTATTAGTCTTTGGTACTTTTATTTGTGTATTTGGACCCTAATAGTTCAAAAAGTTTGAATTTGAACCCTCCGGGTGCTGCAAAGCTATCTTTATATTCATTATGGCAAAAATTGAGTGGATTTCTACAACCCGTTTTAATTCTTGCTTAATTTGCTACGTCTATAACTAGTTACATCATGACATCCGGCGAACATTCCTCTGAGTACGCCATAATTGTTTGTCACCAGCAGCAGTTGTAGTAAAAACTGAAAATGTGTCCAAACTTCAAGCCAATTACCTAAAATGTTCAGTTGTTGGTTGAACGGGACAGAGCAACACAGTCGACAACCTGGAGGGGGTGGGGCATGAGGTGGCTCATGTGCATTTAAAGGGCCAGCGCTCAAAACGACCTTTCTGGTGTCATTACTCAGAAATAGGGTTGAAGATGGACCTGTGGAGTTGAATTAATGAAGAATTCAAACCCAAGCATAGCATTTACAGTTTATGTAGACCACAGGGAAATGTTTTAAAATGCATAATTCCATTTAAAGAAAAAAGCAAAATATCACTCCTTTAAAGTAAGGAACTGTCACAGAAAGGAAGGATTGAGAATTTCAAAGGATTTAAGAACAGAGCTATACAATAACTTTCCTTGACTTTTTCAAGGAGAGAAAGAAAATAAAATGCAAAGCTTTAGAGACTTACAGCATGGGAGAAAAGTGTTACTTTTGCCAGTGTATCTCAACACCAACACTAGTGTAGTGTGGATACAACACTGGAAAGTGTTGTGTGGTGTTACTTTTTAAAGATGAAGAGTGTTGAACCCAAAAAAAACTGGGTGTTAATCTTTTAACATTTTCAAAACTGTTACCATGACATTGTGGACACATATAGACACTTTGCGAGTGTTAATTTCAACACTGTGGGTGTTAAATTAACACTGGCATTTTTGCAGTGTAGGTTGACTGACTGGGACACAGACTCATAAACAGTATTCATCTAGAAAAGACAAAAATATTATAAATAACAAAGTATACATCAAAAATTCTAAATGGTCAGCAAATCATTCAGCAAAAAGAGTCAGATTGTGTTATATTTGAAAACCTAAGCACACTGGCATGGTCCTTTAAAAAACAGAGGAGAGTGTTTGTAAGTTTACATTAATAAACATTCTCTGAATTTGCATTTTCAACTCTTCTGTTGCTACTCATATGGGACATTCCCCTCACAGACTGGAGTGGTATACATGGTGTGTTCATTTAAATGTACCAATATACATTAAATATATCAAAGCAGAGACAAAATAAATCCAAATATTTGATCTTCACAAAAACAAAAACTACAGCAGCAGTTTCAGGGGAGAGATACTGCTGACAAATATCGCCATGAAAAAAACAACTCGTATAGAATTTTCCTTCTATTAATATATGTGGGCATATTCTAAATAGATTTACAGCAAAACAAACAAACATTTTTGATAGAATATCAATCTCCTTTTTCTTTCTCCAGCGACTGTCCGTTGGGGATTCTAGCCGAGTTTGCTGTTTTGTTTTGTTTGTTCACTTTTAGTTTTTAGGCCAGCATTTCATCATCCATCACACTGCAAGGCAGAATATAAAATCATTCTGTCCGCCGCCTGACAAAGAGCTTCATTCTTTTTCCTCTGAATGATGCAACTTTATCAATATTTGCCGAACAGTGGGACACTGAATGCTTATACAAGCGATGATATATGATATTGCTGTATTATTGCTCAGAAGTGCATTACGCTCCTGTTTTCCCGTCCTACTCAGCAGGTAAGCAATGCAGATAATTCAGGTAGAATGGGAGGGTGAGAAACAAACACTGACTGTAACATTTTTTTCCAGTTTTGCCATTCTGAAGCCTGTGTAGTAATTACTGGAGAGATCCAGTTAGATGTCCACATCCCGCACCAGTCAATAGCTTTCCTGTTAATTCACTCCCTTTACAATCAACTCATTTAGACTTCTCTCTCAAAGTAATTAATGGAACTTCCTGCTGATATGGATTCCCCTGCAAGGCCTGACCTGCTCAGAGCATCTTCATTGTTATATCAAAATGCTGTCTAAGAGGACACCAACCACTGAAAACCTAAAATAACATGTTCCTCCACAAATGCTGACATGGAGTAATGTGAAATGTGGAAATTTAAATTACTCCCACAATGTCTGCAAATCTCCAAAAACCAGTGCTGTTCTTGACATTCACAGCTTTCCAGGGTGTAGTTTGAATGGTACAGAGGCCTTTTTGCCTTTTATGGGACAAGCTATGACGAACAAGAAATAAAACCACACTGGTGTCTCAGTAGGTTCCTCAGTAAGTGCCTCGATTTGCATGGCTTACTTGGCCAAAGGGAGGCTCGTTTCTTTATAAGGCTCAGTGGATTCCTTCTTGGAAGAGTATGAGAGCGCTTCACATAAGTATGAAACATGATACAAAACAGTACAACGTATTACTAAGAATGGCATACATAATTTAAGATACAGGAATTATACATTAAACATGCATGAATTATATATTGCACATTAGGCGTAGCTAAGTGTCCTTTAAAATCCTTTTATTAAGGCTTGTTTTGGCCGGTGTTGCCGATGTCGATCGCTGACCAAACGGGTATAAAACACATTTAGACATTTCAACACGGTGTCCCATTTAAAATGTCAACTTCCCATTGTTCTCTACAGCTATTACTGCACCTGCTACACAGTCACCGCTGTTACTAGTTGAGTTTTTGTTGCTCCATCCACACTGCACACCGGTTCTGTCTTCTGTAGACAGTATGTCAGGACGGTGTGGTTCCTCACAGGCAGTGGGTGGTTAGAATGTTCACTTTACATGTGAATCTGCAGGGTTCTCCACTAAATATGCCATAGGGGGTTTGGTGCTGCCCCCTGAGGAATCTGCAGCATGCTGCTTGGAATCCTACAGGGACAAACCCGGAGACCAAAACATGTACTGCCAAATGCAACTGTAAAACCCCTTCCTGCAATAAATGACTCTGAGTGCATGACAAGTGTGTACCTAACTGAACATACAAAGGAAAATGGGTTTTTAAAGCTTCATACTAGGAAAGTGTGTATGCAGTTTGGTGTGTTAGCGTCTGTGAATTCCTTGACACAATGCAGGCTCAGCAGATTCAAGCCTTCACAGACTATTGGCTTGTACAACAGCATTACTCCCCTCTTTAATATCTTCAGTTAATGCGAGTCTCTGGCTAATTGAAAATGAACTAGTCTACAGTATGTCTCCCTGCAGTGCCTTTATAAAGCCGTTAAAGAGACACACACCCTTTCAACACAGGACAAACATCAGAAACCTCCTACTGTATGCAAAGAATAGCTTGCTCTGGTGAATAAATCAATAAATTCTTTAGCGCAGAGGCAAAGCACCAGGTGAAGCTGTGGTACTATTATTCCGTGCCAAAAAAGGAACAGCTGATAAATCAGGAATATGTGGAGATAAAACCACACATAAAGCCAGCGCAGAGCACGCGTCTCCAGTGGCAGTGATTTACAGCAGCCTGAGCTAAACTGCTTACCGTCAGGAGCTGTAATGGATGCCAGCGTCTGCTCTTAATTTCTAAGGCTGGGGATAGATATTGCTGCTGCTATTTTCTCCCAAGGCGATTTCACTGATGTCTCCCAAGGTACCCTACTGTGTTATATTTGAACCATATGGGTGCAAAGTGGTGCAATTAAAAACACACTGAAAGCCTCTGAAATTGATCACCAAGACCGGCAATTTTGGTTTCAATAAGCACTGTAATACACAAAATGTTTGGTTCTCCTACTGTGGATGTCATGATTACTCCCTAGAGCTAAGATGAGAAGAGACAAACATTAGTGAGAGATGAGCTGGAAAATTCTGAGTTATATTGATCTAGCTTTAATAATGAAAGTTGTAATTAGTGTTTTGGGATTAAAAGATTAGACTTCTTCAATGTACATAAAGATGTAGCGATGGGAAGGATATCAGAGATAGGGGAATCCTACTTTTCTGCATTCACACAAAAAGGCGCACTAATAATTAGCATTATTGCAGCCACAATTGACATAGATAAGGAATGGTTTATAATTTGTTCTGGCAGTATTCCTCAGGCTGTTCATGGCCAAGACATGAGAGTGTGTAAAAATGATGAGTATCTGTGCTACAGTGAGCATGCATATTCATAAGTAGAGTTATTTACACCTTGAAGGGCTCATGCCTTGGCAGCTCATCAAAAAAAAAAAAAAAAAAAAAAAAAAAAGCCTTACATAAGCTGCACTATACTTTATGGGTGTGTTGCAACAGGTTTGCTGTAGTGTTCCCTCCTGCCACCTGCTGTTTCTGGAGCCTATTACAGCTAACAGATTCACTGATCACTTCACCTGCTGATCTACTTGTATGTTTATCCAACCACACATGGGGTTGCATGCATATAGATGAGTAAAAAGCCAAAAAAAAAAAAAAAAAACAAGGGTCATGGTAGTGTTCTTTAACAAACTTCACATTTTTTGGTGGAAAAAAGCTACCAAAAAGTAGCAAAGGAAGCAGTTCATCTCTCTACCACTCCATCTACAAAATGTAATACCACACTGCACCACCAGGTTATGGGATGTGAAAGGCTTCTACCTTTGCTGTTTCAAGGATGATGCAACCAAATTTCCATTATATGCAGGTCTCTTAACTAGCCAGTAGATGGCATCAGTAGTTTAAGATTATTTCTTGTGGACGCTGAGCTTTTCAACATAGAGTGTAATAATAGCTGTTAGATTAGACATACCAATTGTAAAGACCACTCTTCATTATGTCAAATACCGAAGCACTGAGGCAAAAAAAAGACTGACAATGTTCAAAGTTGCATTATTATTTTTAGTTTTATTGATTTTAGGAGAATGGGAGTTAATGTCAACCTTTGGGGAGAGACTATTAAAATAATGCATATAATCTAATGTTGAAAGTAATAACAATACGCATGTGTACAACATCTGTCTTCAGTGGAAGGTGGTGTTATGACACAAGAGACAAATTATATTAATAGATTGTAAGGGAAAAAACAAGAAAAAGCATCTACTGATAGAAGATAGAAGTGTTTTTTTTTTAATGTCATACCTCTTCTCTGGACTATGAATGAATAATCTGGGGCTTCAAGGGACAAGATAATGCAGTTTTTGGGGGGGCAGCTGACATCTTTCAACCCCGTGTGACCGTGGTGGAGACTAGGGTTTGGCCTTGCAAAGTCAGTAGTGTGGATGTCATAACCAGATGACTGTTGCAATGAATGAATGAATGAATGAATGAATGAATGAATGAAGTGCATGTGTGCGTCTGTGAAGTGAATGGGCCGCTATGGAAGCCCCTCAGAGCAGTGACAGGCTGTTCCTCCGAGGCCGAGGCCCGTGGCTTTTGATGGCCGTTAACTAGGTTTAGGGTCTTGCCTCCCCTCCCACACCCCACTGCTGGCTGGGCTGGATGACCGCTCTTTTTCTATTTTTATCCCCGTGGTGCTGTTTCTGTTTCTCAGCCAGCCAGCAGAAAGGAGAGCAGAGGTGCGGGCGTCTCTCATCACACCCACCTCTCTCTTTCTCCCTCTCTCTCTCTCTTTCCAAAAATAGCCGTGAGTCGTGATCAGCTCGTCCTTGAGAGAGAGAGGGAGAGAGATGGGGTGGTGAGGGGGGGGGACTGTATTATTGCTTAGAATCAGCGGAGGGGTTATGGATTGATACAAATAGTCACCCCCGCCAAGCCAACCCCAGCGCAGGCTGAATTAATGTGTTGCTATTTTTGGGAGCCCCGTGTTTCCAGGGGAGACCTAATGACGCAATGACGTCAATGCGGGTCAATCGCAGACTGGAGGAATTGAGTGGCTTCCATTTGGGGCTTTTGCAGTATTTCCTACAGAAAGGATGGAAACGAGTACAAAATGGAAGTATATTTCCTCAAAAATGCATCGACAATAGAGGTGAATGAAAATGCAGAAGTGAAAATGATTACAGTGGCATCACGTCGCCCCAACCCTTCGAGCATCAGCGATAGTAAGGGAGGTGTGTATATATGGATGCTTTTTTTCTCCTCCACATCCACAGCGCATCTGTGGGATGATACCTGCTAGTGATTAGCCTCGTGGAATAATATTTTCGAGAGCATTGCTGTGTCTTGGTTTGATTTTGTGTCCATAGCACTGGCTGTTTGCTCTTCGTATGATCTTTGTGTGTACGTATTGTGTTGTTTTCCTTGCGTAACGTTATGTGCTGTCTGTATTTCTGCTATTCGAAAAATGTGGCTATAGTCTGTTTTATTTGCATTTTCTGTTTCTCTCTCTCTTTTTTTTTTCTCCCAAGGGCTTTACAAAATCCCGACCTATTCCAAGCGCTCGCATCTAGACGCACAGAGGTAAAGAGCTCCCTTCTCCCTCATTTCACATCTCATTAAAATACAGCTATTGGCCATTTGTTCTGGCACTGCACATGATTTTGTTCGTGTATTAGATGTTGTCTTTAACTTGCCGATCAGGATTTCGGTGGTCGTAAGAGGAATATCATTATAGCTCAAGACTGTGCGCGTCATGGTTGCTCGCAGCTCGGCGACCTGCCGACGCGCACAGTCAAACGGTGGTGATGCGTGGTGATTTCGTCTTTTTGAAAACTTTGAATTCGCCTGTGGATCATCCCTTTACACTGAAAGTTCAAGTTGTTTGTCAAGTGCTCATGGTGTCTGTCTGTTTATTTCCCACTTCATTAGAACTATGTTTTTTTTTTGTTTTTTTTTTTTGAGTGTGTAGTAAGGAGGCTAGTGGCCAGGTGACGTTGGTATAGCAGTATGAAATGACAGCGCAACCCCTTGCTACAAGAAAAACCCCGAGAGAGATGCATGTTGCATGCAGCAGCAAGATTGCTTCCCTGCTGAAACACACACACACACACACACACACACACACACACATGGTTGGACACATTCAGACAGACGCACAGACAGACACACACACTTGCACACATGCACAGTGTCGTGAGAGGAGGTGGGGGGGATTTTAGGGCGTTTACCGGCAGGGCTGGTGTGAGGCTTTCAGAACCATGGACAGCTCACATGAAGCTCCTCCAGTGTGGTCTCCTCTGTCCGCACTGGCTGCACGAGCATTTTTGGCAAAAGCACTTTAGAAAACACCCCCATATCTTTTTCAGCTATTAGAAAACACACATTTTCCAGAACAGCTATACTTTTATCCATATGCTGAGTTATGGGCCTAACACAAGTAATATTTAACCTTTCTCTGCAGCCATCAGGACTCTGCAGTTTGGAGCTTGTGATCAGTTATAGTAACTGGACCCTATCTGGGTAACAGGAGGAAAGCAGAATATTTTTATATTGCTATTTATACAGTTTTAGAATGGTTGAAAATCTTTGAAATTCTATGTTCATGCACCATTTCATGTTCGTTCTGTACTGTACTGCACAGAGTGAGTGTGTGTGTCACCTTCAGTCACTAGATGCAAAATTGTCCCTCTTTGGCTTTGCTTCTGACTATAGTTTAACAAACATTTTGTATTTTACATTTCTAAAAATGTAGGCTATTAAAGAAATATTTATGACTTTCTTTTCCTTCTTCTAATTCACTACTACGTCATCCGTGCCTTTTCGAGAAACTCAAGAAGTGTTCTAGTGTGCTTTGGGACATTACAGTATAATTCACAGGGAATCCACTTAAATAAACTCTTATTTTATAACACTGTTATCATGGAATAAAAAAATGTGTAAGCTTTTGTATTTAACACTGTGCCTAACTGACACAGTATGGTCATTACTAGACACAGAAAGTGTTATGTGTAGTGAAGACAAATGAAAAATTGAAATGTATGGTGCCACACAGAAAACAACATTTAACTAATCTTCAGTTACGATAAGTTTGAATTGAACGTATTCAGTAAGCAACATTTATTTGTTTATTTTATGTATAATTCAGTTTCATTTGACTCTCTATCAGGATGACACATTTCTGTTAAAGTAATAACAGTCTGTCAATTGATTAGTTTATATCATCAATATTGCCATGTTTTTTGGTTGATTAAACACTACTGATGTTAATACAGAACGTGTGTTGAGATTACAGGCTGATTTTATACATTTTAGCATCTGTGTGTGATCACACATGACCACTTTTCAGTCTTAAATGTCAGAATCACACTTGTTCCCAACATACCTACAACCATAGATGATTTTATTTTTAAAAAAACAAACAAACAAAAAAAAACCTACATTACAAATTAAAAATTTCTACTCGACTTTAAAAGATGCATTTGTTCAATGTCTCTTTCGTAGAAAATTGTGTCTTTGCATTATAACAGGAAGAAAAGGCACAATGGCACTGAGATGTAAAACTCTTTTTATTTATTTATTTTGTAAAGAATGAATTAAAGCCTCATGTAATTTATTCAAAACGTCTGAAGAATACAAGTTATAGGAGTAATTATCATGTAATATTATCATTCTCTTTTTTTCATTTTATTTATCAGAAATACATAACAATGGATGGAATCATACAGTAGAAACATTTAAACACACAACATTCATGAGCAGATACACATCATTACATAGGTCACTTTGAGAGTGTATTTGCTTATATTTTTAATAAACTTAACTAAAAAGGAAAAGACACTAAAATAAATGTGTTGTTTTTCATCACTTTGAAAATGTGAGGGAAAGGGGAATCCTAAAATACCAAAAGGATTGTTATATATGGCTCATTTTATTCCTAACCCATACCTTCTCTAATAGACTTGTGACTGTGTTTCAGATGCTGGACCAACTGAATTCACCCAAACAGTTTTGTTCTTTTCAGGTCTTTTTGCGGTCTGGGCTTGCTGTCAAATCACTATCCAGGAAGCCCTTACCCCAAAAAGCATCTGCAAGGGATCCTTACATCAATGAAGATCTGTATACAGATATTTTCAGACATATAATCCTAATTTACATGTGATAAAATTTTACTGTACAGAAACAAATGAGGTGTGAGTGTATAAAATGTGAATAGGTGTATTTGATTTTCCATTTCAGCACAAAAAGTATGTGTGTGATTTAAGCAGTTTCTTATGCAATAAAAGACCAGTGTCTCAGGATAATATAGACATTTTTTGATTATATATAATCAAATCTGCTCTGAATCTCATGGTTTCCATTGTGGCTATTTCTAACCCAAATAGCGCAGATTTTTTTCCCTGAACTAATTAAGAAATTAAAATTTGGATCCAAAATAATTATAAATAATTCCCTTATAAACTTGTCTGACTGAGGATCAGTAGGTGACTGTTTCCAGAGGCTCAGATCGAAACTGTGAACACCTCAAATTTATTGTTAACGCTTCTGGACTCTAAACAACTCCTCCAGAAGGTGGCAGCATTGTTCCAGTTTATGAGGTCTCCAGTCTGTGAGGAAAGAAGACCCCATACTCACAAATCTATGGATAAATGTATTGTAATAAGGATGACCATGAGCTTACAGATGTGTCCTTATGTGAAGTATAGAATATTTTACAATAAGATGTTTGCTGTATTAATTTTATTGGAATCATAGTAATTTAACCCTTTATCTGGCACGTGACTATTTTTGGTAATTTCTGCATATACTACAAAAATTACAGCAACAGTTACAGTGAGGACAATCTCAGGTCCAATGTGGTCTACAGGGTCTGTAAGGTCCACCTCTGCATGAACAGTGAATGTACCTGCTTTGTTAGGTACCATGAAGTAATGGTACTAATGTAAGGAATGATGTTCAAAGGGATAATGTGGATGTGGACAGGGGTCTGGATCTGCACTTATGTTGTTGTAATGTTCTAAAAGTCATGTTCTAATGTTATAAATTACATGTTGCTTTAACATTACATGTGTTTTTATTGTATTTTTTACATTTACTTCTTGTATTTTTTATTTATTTATTTATTTATTTTGCCACTTACGGGTAATGAAACAAATATGGTAACTTCATTGACCTTGATTTTCTACATGACAATAAAAACGTCAAAAAATTTCATAAAAGTAATAAAGTCTTAAGTTCTCCTATAACACACTAAGGCTGAATTTTTGAATTCCAGAGTATTTCTAGGAGTGCCATATAAAGGGTTAATCTAACTTAGTTGGTTAGTGCTGTACACTTGTTTGTTGTGGAAAAAGCCTTGTAATACATTAACACATATCATTTTAAATTATGTCTACACAGTAAATGAGAAGCTGTTGTCTGTACCAGTGATTCAGCAACCAACATGGCATTTCATTAGTAAAGGAAGTGAATTATGGGCTCCTGTGAAAACGTCCTGACTCAATAAACTACTCCTTGCGAAATTTGTCATTTCCTATTTATCACTCATTTCTGCAGTAATCTGCATTTTCTCTGCCAAAAAGACCTTCAGTGTTGTGCAAAACAGGGCAAACCAGAAAAAAAAAACAGGGGAAAACTATTTGTTTTACCAACAGCAATGATGTTGTTCTGTGCATGTGCTGTGTTTTGCCAGTAAAACGCACAGACAGAAAAACCTTATTACTGTAAACAACTCTGTAACCGCTAACTTTCCATTTTCTAGATACTGAAAGTCATTTAGACTTACTCTGTGGATGTGGTTTCTTGGATCCACTCACAGCAGAACCCACCTGTTTCTAATATTCTCCTTTTGAAAAAGCACCTGGTCTTTCTTTTGTAATGTTCCTGGAGGGTTCTTTTAACCTCATTAGATGGGGTTACACTTAGAGTTTTCAACATTTCAGATAAACAGCACAGATTAAGCTGCTGAATGTTCAAAAAAACATCACTCTGATCAACTACGAACTATTTCCAGAAGGGGCATCTGTTCACTTCTCTAATTGTTGACTCGATAGCAAAACAATCCTTGTGTCTCTCTTTGTTTGACTCTTGCAAAGACACTGGAACATTTTTCATGACAATGTTTTTCACTTTCACACCATACTTTTGTACCAACTTTTTGAATGGAGTCTGAAATGAGGGCTTTTGAAAGTCAGAGCTGTCACATACACTGTCAAATGTCTCTTCACTGCCTTTTCTCACAGTGTATTTAGTGTTGAAGCAGGTTATTCTAATTACAGCAAAGTGATGAATGTTTAAACCTACTGGGAAGTTTGTCAAAAGTGTGGACCCTTGATTAAATGAGAAATGTCTGTAGGGCCTTGGTTCTTGTGTTAACTCCTTTATAAATGACTTAATATATGATTTTTTATTATTTATTATTATTATTATTTTTAATAAAATTATTCACTGTTATTGAATCAAGTTGTCCTAAAGATAATAACAAGGTATCCCCACCACTAGACTGCACACCACTGGAAATTTAGCTCCTACCACTGCAAATATATATATGTACTTCATAGTAATAATACTTTTCTTGTAATTATTCCATGTAACAGTTTTTATGACATGTAACAGGTAACGTAGCAATAAGTCTTGGAATGTGGTGTACCCTGACTTTATGTAAACCAGTTAGTAGAGCTAATGTGTGGTGATATATGATAAATCTTAAAATAAAATATATATGTTACAAGATTATATGTATATTGATTTCAATACAGGGTGGGGAAGCAAAATTTACAATATTTTGAGGCAGGGATTGAAAGACAGTGTATGACCAATTAGTTTATTGAAAGTCATGAGAATTTATTTGCCACAAGAAAATTTACATAATAGAAAATGTTTTTATTCTATGTGTCCCCCTTCTTTCTCAATAACTGCCTTCACACGCTTCCTGAAACTTGTGCAAGTGTTCCTCAAATATTCGGGTGACAACTTCTCCCATTCTTCTTTAATAGTATCTTCCAGACTTTCTGGTAATAGTTGTGCTCATAGTCATTCTCTTCTTTACATTATAAACAGTCTTTATGGACACTCCAACTATTTTGGAAATCTCCTTTGGTGTGACGAGTGCATTCAGCAAATCACACACTCTTTGACGTTTGCTTTCCTGATTACTCATATGGGCAAAAGTTTCTGAAAAGGTATGGATAATAGTGTTAGGTATGATTATGACATCAATATATGTTTGGTTTCAAAACAATTGACGTAGTTCCTGCAGAGAAAAAACAACGAAATGTTCATTGTAAATTTTGCTTCCCCACCCTGTATGTTTTAATATTTATGATCATGGTTAAAGTACAAGGATTTTCAGTAGAAACACTACCCACTCATTACACACATTAACCCATAAAAGCCCAGTGCGACTTTTGTGGCACTTCCCAAATGATTGTTTCTCTCTAGTTAACCTTTCTTAAGTGATTTATCAGAATTTATCATAATATTATCCTTTGTATTGCACTTTTTTTTTTTTTTTTTTTTTTTTTACTGTAAATCATGTATTTTCCTGTATTTAATTTAAAATATTTCATTTAAATGTTCATGAAAACTCAGAGTTATTTCAAAGGTTATTAAATCAAAACAGAAAAAACAAGAAAAAATGACTTTTTCTGCAAAGATAGCAATAACTGAACATAAACTAAGTGTGTCTATCAAATTCCATGGGTTTTACTGGTGAATCATTGTTATAGAAGATGATGGTGTTTCCACGTTCACTATGGAGCCTCTGAACATTCAAATGGGTCATATCTGATGACCACGAAAAGATGATCAACTGCATTTTACACCAATTATTTACATGTATTAAAAGGATTAGTGGATCAACAGGTATTAAACAGTTTAGATCAGCAGATGCTTTTGGTCACCGGTGGAGGTTTGGGTCTTTATGGGTAAAATAGGTGCATGTTGAATTGCATTTGAAAACACTTCACATTCTTTTATTTGCAGCATATAAAACCATGTGTCTATTAATGCTTTTGCAAATACACATAAACACATATTCTCATCTTTGTTGAATTCTTTATAGTTTACAGATAATATTTCAACAAATAATTATCAGGCCACCTATGATTTTCTGTAGAAATTTAACACAAAAGCAAAAAGCAAATATGACATATCAGCAAAGGAAATTGGAGGTGTTGTCATTAATTTAAACACAGCTTCTTTATTAATTTGCATATATTTCATGTGCATTTTGCCAGATTTTTGCCAAACATTTGAGCACAAGTTAACCCAAACAAGCAAGTCATGTAAAAAAAATGTAACTTCTAATTATTATGACGCAGTAGTCTGAGAATTATTTCCACATACGTTTGGTTTTTTATCATTATTGAGAAATTCAACATTTATTCACTCTTTTGGTGTATCCCCTCACAGTACTTTCTAGAGAACAGTGAATCAGTTTTCCAGGAATACAGCAATGGAATTCCAAAAGTACAATTCAGTAGAAACTAGTGTTGTATAAAGTACCGGAAAGGCATATTTGAGCACAAGTACAGGTACCCAACTAAAAATTACTTTGGTAGAAGTTGAAGTCTCCAACTGAAATGCTTCTCAAGTTAAAGTCTTTGGTATCTGGTATCTGGTATTTACTGTACTTCAGTATATCAAGTAATCTACAATTAAATGTACTAAAGTAAAGAAAGCTAAAGTACACGTGAATGTTAACCCTTTCATGCATAGTGGTCAGTAGAGTAGACAGCTATTCAAAAGCTGTTCTCCTCTATATTCATGGGTTTGTACATTTTAGTTGCCAACACAGTGGGATACTTGTACATGATCCATACACTGTCACCTATTGACCAGTCATGGGAAGTGCTTTTTTATTTATTTATTTATTTATTTTTTACTCATAACCAAGATGGCTGTCAGGGAGTCAGAAATGCTGAACATTCCAGGAATATCTTGTAAATCCTTCTATATCAGGACACCCCTGTAGGTAGAAAAAATATGCTAGCATCCAGTAACATCTAAGAATTAAAAGCAGTGTTAAAAATTCTAGATATTTATTTTGTATTTGAAGAAATTTGCAATTAGTCAGGTCCACTAAATTGGACACCATGCATCACTGGCTGTATTTCAACTTCAGTTCATACTGTTAGTGTAACTTTACTGTTCTTGTTAAATCGATTGATCTGCAGTAACATGTTTTAGTGTAAATCAATTGCTAATTGTTCTTAGAGTGTAATTAGGGGCTCGGGCATCGACACGAGCACCTATT